>NC_046194.1:3941893-4244924 GCF_011004875.1 Balearica regulorum gibbericeps | reverse complement strand
GAAAAATAAAATGAATTGCGTTAGTTTAGTGTGGATACTCCCACTGAGGACAGCACAGGGGAGAACGTAACTTGGGTAATTTCGAGGCTGAACATGTGAACACAGCGAGGCTGTTTAATGGAGGCATTCTCCCAAGGCTTTATGTACTTGAATATCGTAACATACTTAATTCTTTCTCTTTTCTCACTGTCCTTTGTACACAATAGTTTCTAAATTAAATGTCTCTACTTCATTAAAGTAGATACGTTGGGGTGTTTTACAGCCTCTGTGCAGCAGAAGCTTTGAGAAACCTCAGCTTCATGGGTTTATGCAGGGTATGTCAGATCTCTTTGGTTTCTGCTTCTGTCATGCTGCTCTACATTGCAACACTCCATAACTATTCCTGTTAAACATAATCTTTGCAAAAATCATCAAGTTAAGCCACAAGAAAAAAAAAATGACACAAAGGATGAGATTTACAAACAGGAAACAGTATTTTTTTCGTTTTCCTCTCTGATTCTGAGCCTTTAGAATTTATTCATTTCCTAAAGCAAACTTTAGATTTGCTAATAGCTATTAGCTAGATATCGGGGCCGGGGGGGGAACACAGACAGGATGGACAGGGGTTGAGACACACTGAACAATTTGAAGGAAAGCATAAAATGAGAGTTGCAATTATTTCACATAATTAATATGCTTTTTTACCTCTTAATGTAAATATAATGCTATCCATAGCATCTCTCTGTCATACAGGTGGAATAGTATCTATAATACAGACTGGTGGTTATAGGAAAAGACCTGGCTTTCTACTTTTCTCTTGCTTTTAGGGAAGCAGCTAACATAACAGAAGAATTAAAGTCTGATGGGAGCTTTTCCTGAACAGCTTGGAGAAATACTAGACCCACTTACACTTCCATTGGGAGACCCTTCCTACTGCACTTGCAGTCCAAACAAATGACATTTGGAACATGCTGAGTTTTGAAACATAAGCAACAGATGCTAGCTGTGTCTTTAAAATATAGCTTGCTTATAAAGTTGTTTCTTTGAAGTGTTAGTAATGTATCGTAGTTAGTGGACAGTCAGAAATGTATAATTTATATCTCAACATGCTGAACCTTGTTTAAAACCTCACAGGTCCATTGAATAAGCTTGCTTTTCTCAACTGTAGTCAGAGGAACAAGCTACAACTGACGTCTTGTGAACAGCGGTGTGAATTTGTGATAGAGGATACACTAAGTCAGTCTTTGAGTAGATGATTCTAGAATACTGGGGGCATGAATTATCTCATTATTAGTTCCTATCTCCAATAGGAGAATATAGAGAAGTCACTTGTGTATGATGTATTTGTAATCCATGAAAAATAGTTTCATAAATTAAAGACTTCATAAGTCTTCTTTAGTCTTTAATAATTAAAAGAATTTTTAATTTTCTTAGGAAGTAATGGGAATAGACAAAGCCGGCAATGGATGGAATAAATCCACATGATGAATTAATTAATGGTTCACAAAGGATCTTAAATTAGGTCACTTCTTAAAATGTGTCAGCTGGTTATTTGCTTAAAACTCATATTGGGAGAACCTAGAAGAACTTTTCAAACCTCCAAACCTCTCCAGCAATAGACACACAGAAGTAGCTCAGGAGTATCATCTAGAAATAAGATTAATAAAAGGACAAAGCTTGCTTAGATTTTGTTTAGATATTTCACAATAAAGCTGCCCACAATATAGAAGCTGCATGTGGTATTATCTTTGACTCTTGATTAGTCCCACTCAGTGAAAAAAGTCTCTCTACTCTTAGCCATAAGTAGTACTCTTATACACTTTTAGAGTGCGTGTCCATCATGGTTTTCCTGCACTTCTAAGCCATTTCAGACAAAACAGTACAACTGGGAAGCGTTACAACTGGTGTTTATGAAGCTTTTACCTCTTGTCAGCCTGTAGCTCCCTTTGGAGTTAGTACACAGAACCAATTCTCATTAGCACAATGTAGGCACAGAAGAATCAAAGACTCCTCAATTATTAATTCAATAGGATTCCATTCCATAGGAAAACCTGCCTTAGCCTACTCTTTTAGTACTTTGGATCTGTCTATAAATGAATTCCGAGAGAATTGTACTTGTTACCTTCTAATTAGACATCTCTGGGTTTTTGTGGGGTTTGGTTGTTGGGTTTTTTTGTTTTCCTATTCAGTTTCAAAATGTATTTTGAATGCCAGTCGTCTCAGACAGGCAGGATGATCCACCATCTGAATGTGATCCTAGCAGTGCAATGGATAAGCGCAAAATTCTATTAGGTTGCTTGTTTATTTGGTTCAGGAGGTAGTTGTCTTGGTTTTGTCTGTAATTTCCTCTCATTGAAGTGGAAGGTCTTTTTTTCTGTCCTTGTCCTGTTGTATGCTAGTCTTATTCCATATGTTTCAGGAAGTAATCTTATATAGGTGCATGTTTCTTTTGTATTATAAAATGCCAGTGGCAGTGTACAAATAATGACATATCCCAGATCCTTCAGGATATATGTCAAAATCATCTCCATTGGCAGTTATATCAGTTTCTTTGAAATGAAAATAACTTTGTTCAGCAGCCCAGGGCTTGTAACATAAGCAAGACTAGGATATAACTTAAGACCTTATGAGATGTGGCTTACCTGACTGGCAGCTGCAGCACAAAGCTAGTGCATTTCTGTGATTCAGAACTGAAACTGTGAGAATCAGGATTGCAGTAGCAAGATCGCTGTCTTGCAAACAGTTGGGAGAAACATAACACCGTGGCATGCTAAATATTTGCTTTTGGAAAGCAGATAGCAATTTTTAATAATTTCCCTCTGTTCAGATTGAGTAAAACATTGGTGACGTTTAAGTGTTGATTTGGTAGCAATTGCTCTGTGTGTTTTAAAACTAGAGAATGCTGGTTCTTTGTTAGGATTTTGGTCTGTATGCAGTATCATTCCCTAAGCTAATTTGTGAAGGAGGAGACTATAAACTTGCCTCTCAAGTCAGGGAAGATGTAGAACAACTTGATGCTAGAAATATTCTCTTGAAAATCTTGTGTGCTGTGTTACTATATCTTTCCTAGGAAACGTTCCCTTTTCTGAAACGATGTATTTCTTCCTGCATATTTAAAAGTACCCAGTATTTTTGGTCCCTCACCACATGTTAGTTTTCTTCTGATCTCTTTCAGACATCTGGAAGTAATGTCATTATGAGATGTAACTAATTGTGTATACCCAAAGTCTGGTCTGAAATTCTGCAGAGATACATCTGTTACATCTGCACTGTACTCGAAGGGATTAATTGAGTGTTATAAAAACGGGCTAGATTCTCAGCCAAGAGGAACCAGTATAGCCTCCCTGGAAGTAAAGGTGCAGGTCTACTCCATGCTGTCAAATCTTGACAGTATTGTTCTATAACAGGTATTTGGCTAGCTTCATTCCTGCAATATGTTACAAAGAGGTCCTCTGTGAATGAAGTTTCTTACAATGCCTCCTTTTTCCAGCCAGCAGAATTGAGAAAGTTACTCACCTAAATTCATCTATTCCTAATTCTTTCCTGCCTTTTGCATTTTTATTTATTTATTTAAATCAATGGCTGTTGTACCATGTCTCGAGAGATCAGTCCCACAGAGAAGACCCTTAGGGTCATAACTGACTTAATCCCAACTCAAAGAGCTCAATTCCTTCCCTCCTTATTTAAAACAGTCCGTCTCATAACTTTTTTGTAGTCATCAAAGTCACTTCACTTCTATGTAGATGCAAATAAACGGAGAACTAGAGCCTTGGGGACAGAACAAACTTCCTATCACAGCCTATTTGTAGCCCATCTCTTACGGAACTTTCCTGCTGCACATCGCAGGAAGATGTGTGCTCACATTGTTCTTGGTCCACTGTTCCAAACACTTGTTTTCCCTCTCTCTCGCTGGTATTGAGGTGGTTCTTTGGGAACTGTTATGAGCTGCTATAGGTTGAAGTATTGCATGACCTTGGGGTACCTATACTCAGGAATGTACTGCCTTTCTTCAGTTCCCAGTAGGTCCAGAGAGCAGGAGGAGCCAAAGTGATCAAATCTACATCTAAAGTTTTAATAATTGTGAATTTAAGAGTTGCAGTAAATTTTGGTAAGCTATGCCTCTACTCTTATTTCATACCTAAGGAATTTTCTGAGGATGTATTCAGTCACCTGTATGAAGTTAGTGTCTTTTTTTTCAATTAATTCTGTGAAACTGAAAAGCTTTTTACTTGCAAGTTTTTTGTAAATCAATGGTAGTAGAAACTGGTTCATTATTTTGGTTTTTTTTAAAAAAATCACTAAATACAGCTAGAATTATTGTAATCCAATGTCTGTAGCTAATCTCACTCTTCATTAAAAACAGCATTATGGGAGAGTGTACAAAACAGTCTGGTTTAGTGATTTCTTTTACTTCAAATATGTCTTTTTCTTTCTTAAATTCTTATAAATGTTTTTCATCACAAAAATACTTCTACTCCAAAAGAACATAGAAGAGCATGAGAATACCTTAGATAGTCAGATTCGTGGAAAGATAAAATATGCCGGGAAAGTGACCATGAAGTTAAAATGAAAGCATACTGTAATGGTCACATATGAACTATTTTAATTTTGTGTAACTGGGTTCAAGTGAATAAAATTCTCATTGACATGCAAAGCTTAAGTAAACGCAGAGATAAAGCAGTTACAAATTATGGCCTGGAAGTTGGAACCAAGGAAATCCAACCTGTCAAGTCAGGCAGAGCTCACTGGTTTCTGAAAAGAGTGGACATAGCACTTTGCAGAATGTTTGTGAATTGTGTCTGCCCCAGTTTGGTGTGGGACCTTGCATTCCATAGACAGATCCATGTACGTGCCTTACAAGCATGTTATAGGACTGAAAATAGCGTTTATACATAAAGGGTATTTTTGTAATATTAATATCTACTCTTGGACATCTTTAATATAAGATAGTGCTGCTGCGAGGTTTTTAATGGCACATCTTGGTTTTAAGAGAGGCTAGAATTAGTTTGGAATATTATAAGGGAGTTGGTATACTTCATGGAAAAGTATATTTTTTATAAAGTATACTTGCACTTTCTAGAAAATAACTATGTCAGAGATCGCTATTCTAAAAGACATTTTTAATGAGCAGTACTGATGGCAAATGTTTGAGTCTGCTTCACTGAATATACCATTTAAAGTATATTTAAATTGAAAAGCAGAGATGAATTTATATGCAAAACAATCACATTCAATAACTTATAATCAGAACAAAGCTGCTGCTGATTACCAAGTTTGTGAAAAGTAGTTCAAGGACAGAAAGAGCAGAAATTTCTGCTGTTTGCAGATTTATTTATTTATTTAATACTTAATCATTTGGGATTGCTTTTTAAACAAACTGTTTACAAATGAGTTGGTGGATTAGCGTTCGTTCTTTGATGCAAAACCGCAAATGTCACCCTTTTTCTTACATCCTCCAGAAGGTGCAGGGAACACTGTCTCGGAAAAGGAAAAGGCGGCTCCCTGAGCTTCAAGGGCGTTGTTTGATATCTGACATCAAGCAGAGCTCTGGCAAGGAGCTGGCAGGAAATGAGATTTGACAGCTCGTGATAAGTGTAAACTGAGACAGAATGAGGACTTACCAAGTACGTAATGGAAGTCACTCATCGTTTTTGCTTCTGAAGGTGACATCATTCATGACGGCATCCAAATATGATTTATGAAGTGAATTATTAATGATCATCGATTTTTAAGAAAAACATAAATAGAAACCTGAGGACTGCCTGTTGACTATGTAGCTTACTGCTGAAGCAGAAATCTGAAATGAATCCTAGATATTGCTCTTTTGTGTTGCTAGCACTACTTTTGGAGAATGGAGATAGCAGAGGTTGTAGAGGTCTGTAGGGCAGCGCTTAGTTTGTATGTGCGGATTGCTCTGGCACAGATGTCTATCACAGAAAATATTTGGGGTTTTTTCTAGGTTCTATGAACTTGTATAGAAACTCTTCCAAATACCTGCTTCATTTTGTAGTGAGTATAGCTCGTCACACTATAGCCAATATATCTGCAAATCAGGTTTTTTTGGGGAAAAAAAAAAGCAGAGGAAACAATAGTAATTAATTGAAACTAGAGGAACAAGAGTGTGGTGGGACTGTAATTGAAGAAAGATTTGATATCAATTTCAGATTTAATAATTGATATGTTAAAAGTCACTGATAACCAACTGCATGTGACTTCTATGATATATATAGTTAAAAAAGCTATCGATTACAAAACTAGAATAACTCCTGATCATGTAAAACATTGTAGAGTTTCAGTTCAGTGCTGGAATGCTATTTTTCTTTCTTTCTTTTCTTGGGTCCAGAGCACTTAAAAAGGCCCTTAAAAAGGGTATTTTTAAGTCCAGAGCACTTAACAATATCCCTTTCCCTTCTCAAAGTTTTCACAGTTCATTTTTGATGTCATTTAGAACTTACAGGGCTGGAATCTGGCCACCAAACTAATGAGTTTTAAAATAATCCTGCAAAAAAACTTTAAAATAACCCTACAGGTGATTAGTAATAGATATATAAATATGTAATAAAAATGACTGAAATGTACTTAATCTATGCTTCAATTAGCTGCTAAGTTGATGTGCTCTTTACTGATGCCCAGAGCTCAGCAGCCTAAAGCTGAGGTCATCAGAGCAGAGAGGATGGTCAGTAACAGGGACACCTGAAAGTGTTAATTCACCTTTACAACCACTCAGGGAAGAGTTAACAATTCTTTTAATTTTTTCCACTGACATCACTGGAGATGTTACTACTAGTCTTTTAGCCGCTCTAAATGCTTTAATCACTTTGTTTGAAACCCTTAAAGTTTGGGAGTTTTTGCATAGCTTGAATAAATATCAGAGAATATGTGAAGCTGAGTAATGGTGAGATTAAGGAACAGATAGAATCCTATTTGGAGAGGGGTAAATTCACAGCAGAGCAATTCATATTGGATCCTCAAGATGGAAGATGCCTAAAATATGGCAGTTTATGCTTCTAGTTTCTCCGCCAGTTTTCAGCGGCTATGCTGACTGTGAACACGCAGAGCCCCTTCCTGTCCCCTCAGCCCCTTTCTTGGGCACTTTGTGCTTCACTTGGAGGGCGGTTCCCGAGCGGCGCGCCAGCAGCTCCCGTCTCGTGAGAGGGGAAAGTTTCATACTCGGTTTCTCTCCTCCTCATAAAGGACTTAATTCAGGGAATGGCCTATGCTTTGGCTTGCTAGCATGAGAGATGGAAGGAATACAAACCGAAATATTTGTGAGATGTAGGTAGGCTTCTTTAATCATGTGAAAGTAGCCATGGCTTTCATCTTTTATGTTGTGTGAGTGTATGTGCGGCAGGTATGCTTTCTGCAAAACTAATTTTTACATGTTGTCTGTACACTTCTGAATGTATACTTTTGGTGTTCAGAATACCATTTTTACTTTCAAAGTGTTTATGTTCTATTTCCAAATTTAGTTTTTATGTAACTTTGGCTTTTTAAGTCCTGGTAAAAGGCAGAATGCGGTTAGTAACTCTTAGAAGCAATTAATCTCATGTTGGGTTTGTTTTTTCTTTAATGTCAGTGATTTTATTGACAGGAATCTGTGTCCTGTGGTAAAAAACTTGCAGCTTCATACTCCTAATTGGCATCTTTTAATCTTTTAAAAAAAAAAAAAAACAAAACAAACAAACAACAAACAAAACTAGTAGTAAACTATATGAATGTGTCCTTTTACATTCCAGCAGTATTTGTGAGTTGTTTGTTTGTTTTGGTTTTTTTTCTTAGCTATCAGAAAATTATTTTTCGGTCTGGCATTTCCAGAAGCTTAAAAGGACATACAGGTGGAGAGGTAGAATTTAGGAGCTGTTGTTTACATCGTGCTTCAGAAAGCCTGCTTCTCCAACCATACTCTAATCTTCAGTCTTGTCGTTAGTACTTCAGCAGGTGGCGAAAAATCATATTTCATAAATGTTTTCATATATGAGTGTGTCAACATTACTTTTAAACTCCCATGCTTCAGGTAGAGGTTCTTGTTGCTTTAAGCCTGTTGCATAATCCTAAAATGCATCTATTGCTGTTTTGATGCTATCCATGTTTCGTGGGTGGATCTGGGTGAAAAATACTTTGATCTCTGAGGTTTCGTTATCCTTGTGAGGTTCTGCGTTTGCCGTTCCAGTATTCCAAATGTTATGCACAAAGGAGATTACAGGGCATTACAGAAAATGGCTGGGGAGTTTCACAGTAGGCAGTTGAATGAAGCTTACTCATTCGAAAATCTGTTGTTGGAAAAGGCAAATAAAAATATTCCTTGCTCTTGTGATATAAATCCCCATGCTCTCTTACTGTCCACCTGATATCAGCTATATATTGTATTGACTTTTTTTTTCCCAGTTAGAATTCTGAGTCTTACAAAAGCTGGTGTTTGACTGGAAAACTGAAAGAGAACAGGCTGCTGAAATAATTACCTAAATCAGAAAAACAGATAAATAAAATCTGACACTTTGTAAATACATCTGAATGCTAGTTCAAAATTATACCCCAGATACAACGCTAACTGTATTTAAACAAAAAAAAAAAAAAGGGGTGGGGGGTGGGAAGGTGGAATCATGGAGGGGAAAAAAGGTAATCTGAGTATTTAATCTGTTTCCCTAATTATTCTACTGTGGATTGAGATACACTTGCAGTAGCTAAAGCACCACCATATTAAGCATATTTTCCTAACATGTGGCATAATGCCCTGAGCCAAATGATTAACGTACGGAGAGAGGTTGCTCCATTTTCTATTGCCAACTTTTATAAGACAAATGAACTCTCTGCTTTAAATGTGCTTTGTTTCTGGGTCTATTTGTTAATGAAAAATAATGAGCCATTTTAGGCAAATAAGCAGGAAATGCATAGATAATAATAAGTAAATGTGAAGGTGGTTCTGTGAATATTTCTGAACAAGAATGGGTCTAGAAAATTTAAATGGAGAAATTTTACAGAATTAATTTTGTTTTGTCTTAACTTCTTTCTGGAAGGACTGCCTTATACAGATGTTTTGTTTTGCTGATTTATTCTAAGCATCTGGTTTGTAGTCATGACCAGATTGCTGGCACCAAGATGTTTGCTTGGCATCACTGTGATGGCAGGAACTAAATGGATTAAATGACCATTTGAGAATTTCCTGATTGTGTGAGGAACTGATATACAACTCATTTCACCTTTGTTTAGAACACTCCCTTATCACGTTACCTTGACCAGATCTTTACCCTGAACCTCCCTTAGTATCTGTTGGATCTCAACTGTGTGCCACTGACATCTTAATGCCACATAATACTGCAGCATAACTGCTTATTATAAACTTTTTTGTGCTACATAATGAAAAATGAAATGGAACTCTGCCAGGCAGAATCCTTTTTGTGTGTATTTGGTTTCATCAGGTTGAGACATCATGCCTTTCTGTAAAAATGAACTGCTTAGAAGAATAATATATAATTAGATTTCTTAGTCCAATGATCTGATGAATCCTAATCAGAAAGCTGATAGGTCGAATAGTAATAAACCTATAATCACTAGAGTCACCTGTAATTCCATTTATTCAAAGCTATGACTCATTTCTCTTAAATCTGTGAGGGAACTAGAATAATAGATACGACATTTTAGGTAGTCTGCTCACAAGAGATGATCTTATTCCTTCTTCATTATGAGAAAGCTCACTTACAGCCCAGGACTATGCATAGATTTGTGTTTTAACATGTTGCTGTGAATAGTCCCACAATCAGAGAGCAAATAAGAGTGAGAGAAATGAAAGCAGAAGAGGGATCTATCCACAAGCAGGCATACCAATGTTGAACCTTCTCTTTAATGTGCCCCATCTAAAGAAGAGAAAAACGTGTATTTCCATGACCTGTGGATTGACTGCAGTAAATTATTTTTGTAATAAGTGATGAGTAAGAAATGGTTTCATGTTGAATTTTGCCTTTTTGCTGCTTATTTAAAGTGCATAGTGTATATTCTATATATGAATGCTCTGGGGTAGATATAGCCCTGATTTCAGAAGACATCCTACACTTAATTTCATCCTAAACTCATGTTTAACATCACAGCTCTCAGGAGAACGCTTGGAACCATGAGGGGCTTAGAACAGCATTAGAGTTTCTCTAATTTTGTCCTTGGAATTTATATTTGAGTATTCCAGGTAGTCAAAAATAGCAGAGATTGTTCACTGTGCTAGCCTGTGTATGTTTGAGATGTTTCACAACTTTTTCCTCGTCTGTGCTTCCTGACTTGGGAATGTAGGAAGAATATAGGTAGGAAGATTGCAGCAGTGAGAGGAGAGAGTTAGTGCAGCCCGTGAACCTCTTCCACCCAGCACATCGCATCTCAACAGGCTGAGATAGTTGCACAAATAACCACCCGCTCTACAGGCAATGCAGTTAGCCATGTTTATTTGTTTAGGTACTTCATGTTTCCTGGCTAAGAAACCTCCTTATGAATACAATAACTGCACAGACCATCATTTTGAAAATTGTTTTATGATAGTGATGCCTTTGTGGTTCAGCTACCTGGAATTGTTATGGAGGTCTTTGTACTAGGTCGGTCTTGTAATCCGCTTCTACAAGACATAGTCTTCAAAAGATTTTATCAATTCTTTACTCTAGCTGTTGCTTAGGATTTTCCTGAGATATTGGATAACCCACAAATGCACTTCCATTTGGTTCATATTTTCTTTTTGAGGTGTGGAGAACAGAAAATCTGATGTTGATACTTAATAATCTTTAACCAGGTGGACTTTTGTTTGTTTGTTTTATTTTTCCCTGTAACACGCATTTGAGTTGTAGATTTTAATTTGGGCATTGTATCAAAAAATATTTTCATGACGTAACCTTCTGACTATCTTTTGGTTTGACCTCTTATACAGACCTCACATGGCATTTTTGCACACAACTGTGGGGAAACTTCCAAACTCTGAATATTCTGTAAGGTTTTTTTAGTTGTAACATGGGAAAGTAAGTAGTAACAGCATTAAAACATTTAGCACTGGATTAGTTGCATCTGATCTGCCCTAAACAAATATCATCTGTCACTTATTTTCTGCAACAGGTGCAGCAGTCAAAAATGTATATCACTTTACTATATTTCTCTTCTCTTGCAAGTCTCTGTAAATCAAAAATAGTAGGGACTTCAAACCAGAAATTTTTCACAGAAGTAAAAAAAGAACAAGAGGCGTGCATTTCTTGAAAGACTGAATGCATGTGCTCTAGCCTAAACTCCGTTTGAGGTTATGTCATCTTTCTCAAGTAGTAAAACAGTACTTCCTTTCCGTTCACAAAGCTGGTAACAGTGATGGAGAGTGAGCTTGATCAGGCCTTCAACCTTTATAGCCCTGCATATTTTTAGCTATCGTTAGACCTTTGTACTTCATTCACTCACTGTTCTGTGTCAATTTTTTGGTGGATTTGGAATATTTTTAAGAAATGAAACTTGTCTTTACTGTTTCTTTTTTATGTGCTAAGAGCAAACAGATGTCATGAGATGCCCAACAGTGCATTAGGTTGTGAACGTACAAGCATTTTAATTGTCTGTGATGTTACTGTCTTGAATTCTGTAACAATCAAGGCTAAATCAGAACACTCGACTTATAAAAATTGTGGTTTTCTGAATAAATGACAGTGTACTTAGCCTGGCTCTAGCTTTGTTTTGGCAGTAATGTATAGCTTATTGCTTCAACCAAAATAGTTATTTCCCTGGGCTTCAAAGTGAGTACCGTAAGCCTTTCAAAGCTGACGTGCTTGCTGCCATTCACCCAGGGAGTTTGCTTTTCACTTCAAGCATGAAATTAGTCATTAGGGTTTCAGTGAAGAGGAAGTCTAGTGAGAGCAAACAGTAGGTGGCGGAGATGTGGGCACGGGGTTAGGAAGACAAGGGTCATACTCCCAGTATAGAAGGTTAAAACAGAAGCTGCTTAAAAAAATTTTTTAATGCTTTTTAAACTTGGAATATGAATTTTGCAAATGGTAATTACTGATTGATTAGGAGGCAGGAGAGAGAGGAATGAATCTGTTCAAATGAAAAGTAGTCTATTGTCTAGGATGTATTTGAGGGCTCATGTGCTATGCAAAAAGAACTGTAGAAGTCTACAGTCTTTAAACTCTTAGCAGTGAACCATTTTATTATATATGGGGCATACATATTTACATAAAAATAAAATTACAGGGATCCTGTTAAATTTATCTGAGAGCATAAAAGCGGTCTTCAGTTGCAATAAAATGTTTTGAGAATGAGTAATGGCGCTGTTTAGATGAAATTCTAAAACCCTTTAGGATTATCCAACTTCCATTTAAATTATGTAGTAACTGATGAGGCTGCTATCAGAATCAGATTTTTCTCTGCTTACTGATGCTAGACAATTCTCCTCAGCATGGTGTCTTCAAGCTCTCACTTATTTAATGATTCATTGTACCAGTCAAGAAGAAAAAAAACCCCAAAACACAAAATAATTACCCCACAGCTTTTTAAAATTAACTCACTTGGGATCTAAAAATTGCAGCAATAAATTACATATTGTACGTTCATTCCTCTGAATTTCTGCTTGTGCCTTTTGCTGTTGAAATGTTGATGTCATGAGTGACGTATTCTAAGGGACTAAGGGTTGCCAGCAGACTTTCTTTGAATGAAGTCTTAATGAGACCCAACCCCAGTTGTTACAGAGCACTTCATATTTTGTCAGGAACCTGAACTGCTTTTCAAACAAGCTGGGTCGTTCTCAATCAGTGGTGAACTGAGCTTCATCTTGAGAGGAAAACCCTGCCTTATACTAACTTAGCAAGAAGAAAAATTCCTTTTAGTCCCAAAAGAAAACACTTAATTGACTGACTGCATCAAAAATGGGAGCTGCTAGGCCAGATCTCACAGAGACTGAATAAGGTTTAGAGAAACTATCCCATGACTATGTGCTACTTGTGGAATTACAGAGCTTTGCCGGGGCCCTGAGTGCACTGAGGGCACAGCTCTGCCAGCTTTGCTGACTCCTCCTGACCTGGCTCCCTTCCCTTGCGGAGCAAAGGAAAAGATGGGTTGTGAAGACATAAAATTAAAAAAAAAAAAAAAAAAGTAATAAAAAACTGTAGAGGCAACCTCAGGAAACTCTAGCCTCAACTTAGAGTTGTCCAGAGGTCATTCTTTTCAAGTATCCATCTTGGGAAAGTATCAGAAAAAGAAAGTCCATAGGAAATGTCTTTCCATTTAGAGCTCTCCGATATAGAGGAAAGCATATGCTCATAGAAATGCGTCAGTGCCACTACTGCATATCAATAATGCATTGCAGCAGGTGCTGCAGGCTATGATAGTTTCAATATATTTGAACAGTCAGCTTCTGCCTTTTCTGAAGGGAACTCTGAATTATGGATGGGAACAAACTATGCTTTCTGATAGCAACATTTCAATAAAAGAACAAATACCATTCTTCAGAAACACTGAGTCCATTGTACAAGGCTTTCTGATGAAATATTAGAAGATGCAAATTTGGATAATCTAGAGATAATTTATAACAAACTAAGTGTTTTACCCTGTTTTTCTTATGGCAGAAATACATGTCAGCATTAATCTTCAGTTAAGAATACTTTTCCTCACAGCTTGATCTGCAGAATTTAAGCTGACCAATTTATGAAGTGGTCAGCAGCCAGTGAATCAATGCTGTAAAGCAATTCATAGCAGTCAGGATGAATTTGTATTACTGTTTAGCAGGGAGATGATTGCCTTTAAAGGAAAAAGCTGCTCTTATTCTTGCAAGCGGGCTTCATCTTTACGAAAATAAACCTTTTCTCAAAGGAGAGGGTAGAGAAAATCCTTTAGAGAATCAGTAATTCTGATTTACCTCAAGTCACTTCCATTTTCTTCCTGCAACACACACTGAATCATGTTATGTGTGGATCTTGTAACTACAGCATTCCAGGGCAAGGTGCCTGGGAATTGAGAGTAGCACCTGCCTTTTATTCTGTACTTGTAGTTCTGAGGCTCTGTAATATTTTAGAAAAAGAAATTTGTTTCACAGCTGAGAACTACAAGAATTAAAGAGAAAAAGCAGCACTTCAGAGTGTTATTAGGAATAAAAACCTATAAATAGTTTTTCTTTCCAGACATTGCTAAATCATGTGTTATGATATTTCAAATTATTTAGGAAAAAAACCCCAAACTAAATTAAGGGAATTTCATTCAAAGGCTTTTAATCAGGACTGAGTATGAAACATCTCTCATAATCAGGCATAAATAGGAATCGGGGGAAAAAAAATTGGAAAAGGGCAACTAAAAACTCCACTGTGCTGTAGCTCTCGAAATATGGAAGATATCACAAAGATTGAAACAGCTACTTAATTTCTGTCTGCAACTGTTGCCTTCAACATGTTGAAAGAAGCCTTATTTTTGGTAATAACTAGCAATGCAATTTGATGTATGCTAATTATCAGGTTGTCTTAGAGATATTTGGAGAAAACGGTGCTATGTGTAAAAAGATTAAATAGGAAAAAAATTCAATTTTCAGTAAGGATAGTGATTTTGAATACTAAGATGGACAAAATCGCTAGTTGGTACAGATACTAATACCTGTAATGTCGAAGCATTGCTCAAGGGACTTCGCGTGCTCAAGTCAAGAGACTTGGAAAATTTATCTCCTGAAATTCTAAATATCTCCCAAATCCAAAGAGATTTGACCTATGCAATTACCAATCCCGTGTCAAATTTGAGTACAAACAACTGAAAAATGCAATTACATAATGCAAATGCATAAACGAGAAACAGGATATGATTGATGTGTTTACAAAAAGTCAGTGTATGCAGTTAACGTTATTTTTCTTTGATAAAAAAAGCATATGTTTAATCAAATAGAGTGGAATAGATCTATCTGATCTTCAGAAATGCATCTCTCAGGGGGTTTGGTGGAAAATGGTTTCTTAAACTGAAGAAGGTTAAGCTTATATAAATCAGGATTGAGTATATGGTAGACAACAATGGTTCACGTTAAATGGCAAGAAGAAAGTTACTTGAAGATCTGTTGTATGTTATGTTTTCTTCAGTACCTTGGCTTGGGTCAAATGAAAATGTACAAAATAAGCTTTCTAAAAACATGATGCTATGAAGCATAAGTACAAAGACAGTCCAGAATACATGTAAGTAGTATTGGGATAAAATTTATCGCCATTAAATTTGAAGTCCTCAGTTCTATACTTATGATGTAAGATCACTGCTGAATCTTTTGGGACACCATGAATTTTAAGCTATAGGTGCTTTTTTCTTTCTCCTCCCCTTGCTAAAGTGCCTAATAATCTGCAAATGACTTAAATCAAAATGATTTTATACAAGCTTGAATACTGAAATTTCTACTGTTATCTTGGTTCCCTATTGTAACTTAACATAGATCTCTTGATTATCATTTTCATTAGTAACAATGAAAATTCTTCTCAATGCTGAGAAGAATGAGGGTGAAAAATTACAGAATTCTTTGTTTCACGAGGGCCAATACTGCTACTGAGTGAGCAGACAGGTGCTGGCTCTGTTGGTGCAGGGAAGACCTTCCAGTCATTATGATTGAAAGGCAAAGGTTTATAATAATCAATTGTCAATAGAAGTACCAGCTGGAGTTCAAACTGCTGGTGCCAGAATATTTTTTAAGTTATTGATGATTTAATGTTTAGTAGAGAATAGACGGCATGGGCTGAAGTTTCTTTTCAAGTGGTATTCTTTACGATTAGAATCACCCACTTGCATGTACCTTGCATTTAGAATATTGGTTCTGAGCTCCTCAATACAAGAGCAAGACAAATTGATGTATCTGATGCATTAATTGACAGAAACTCATTCAGTGTGCTTTCATGGTGCGGTACGTTGGGTACTTTGGGTTTTGATGCTGTGGACTTTTTTTTCTTCTTTGTTTATGAAGGTGAACAATTTTGGTGAGAATATCTGATAATTTTTGATTTACAAAATTGTACTTGTGCATGCATCTAAAAGTACAGATAATCCCTACAATCGAGGTATACAATTGAGGTATACAGTCATGACACAGCTGAAAGTCTGTTTTCTTATATAAGATGAGGCTCAGACTGTGCTTTGGGTTTTGTTTTTTGGTGTTTGTTTTTTTTTTTTTTACTGGCCAATCAGAGTTTAATAGTTAAATGAAAACAGGAGACTCCTGAAGGTCCTTTCTATCTTGCAATGCTGGCTGGTTTATGAGAGGATATGTCCCATTCTTTCCCCACCCCCAAATAAAAAGAGGAATGGGGAGTAGCCTTCTAGATGTCTTGGAAGAATTAGTCTCATAACAGCATAATAATAAAAGGAATGTAACAAATAGTGACGTTATTTGATTATTTGATAAATACAGCCAGAACTCAACATCTTGATAGTATTCAAAAGAAGAGAAAAAACATTATCTTTGCACTACTGTCATTTGTTTGAGCAGTCCTGATACACTTTATTTTGACCTATTTTCTGATATGCTTTACATATCAGAGTGCTGATACTGAGTATTTGTATTCATGGTTTGGCTGTATGACTAATTGAGGAAATTTGTAATCTTCTCGTCTCGTGTTGGCATTACATTACATTGTTTCATATTAAATATGCTGCCTCTATTAATCTGTGGGTTACAGATGCTTATTTCTTTTCACGTTCATGGTAGTATTATCCTATTAAGGGTATTTGTGATTTATTATTGTCTTTGTAAAGGCCATCTCGCAACAATATGCAATGCCACGTTTGGTTGCAAAAATGAATCTGTTTTACTAATATGAAACATGTTTATGGACTGCTATGCTAGCTTTTCAAAATGCCTGTTGTAGCAGCAGTTATTTTAAATTTTTCTTCTAGCCTGACCGAAGTTTAATGGTATCAAATGTAATGACTGTGTCCATACTGCCTATAGGGCTTGAACTCATGGAACTTCAGTATGTTGGTGGCAGTCACTGGTGGAGCAGTGCTGGTGAGTGAGCAAGCTCTAAGACTATCCTGCAATGAAAATGTGTCTCAAGACTTGGCCTGACCCACGACTGAGTTTCACTTAAGCCCACAGACCTGCCTATCTAGTCTGGGACACAGCTAGTCACATTAAGGAGCAGGCATCAAATGCACTTCCTAACTCGGCTACCACCTGAGAGCGACTTACTGTCTGCTCTTTCCTAGCAAGAAACAAACTAGGGTATTAAACTTTACATTTAGAAATGTCTTCTCTTCCACCTGTCGAGCAGAATCCTGTAGTGAAATGGGTTGGAAGGGCAGTGCGCATACAGCGGTGGTCCTGCCTCCAGCTGGTAGGTAGCTGTGATGGTACTTGCCTTTTCCCAGTGCAGACTGATGCTTGGCGATGTGACCACTATTTCTTCTCCCCTCCGATCCAAAGTTGGCTAAAAACCAGCAGAAGATAGGGGACTAAGACTGAAGGATTCCTATTTGGGAATTTTCCCTGCTGCTTCTGGGGATACTGACCCATCTTGTAGGTAGTATGACTGCCAGGGAGGATAGGATCAAATACTGAGCTGAGAACAACTTGGCAGTGAAACTGGGTCAAAGGCTCAGTGGTGACCTCAGTTCTCCACTTAACTGTGTCTATCAGAAGTTCCTGGTGTCTCTCAAATTTAATTGGGAAAAAAAAAAAAAAAAAAGAGAGAAAACCAGAAGCCAAGCCAACAAATGAAAAGAATTTTTATAAGGGTTGATCCAGAGGAGCTGTGTAATTGTTTACAAATTTAGTAAGATTAGAGCTAAACTTGTTTTATTACTTCTACGTTAGTTCATCACAGATGGCAGTACGCTGGGATATAAACAATATAACTAGGAATGGAAAAATAATTAAGAAATTAGTTAAATATTTTTTTAATCTCTTTAAAAGATGTATATTCTTGTTAGGTGAAACTTTGGCATCTAAAAAGATAATTTTAAAAAGGTGTTATTAATATGTAAGGAAAGTACATTTTTAAAACTTTATTTTAAGCATCTTTTTTTAAACTACCTTTTAAGTGTTGACAAAGATAATAGGGATAAAGCAAAAAGATCGAAATAACCCAAGTCCAATCAAGCAACATGCCACAAGGGTCTCACCATTCTAGCTTTTTGTGAGAACAGAAAAGCAAGCAGTGTAACTCAGACTAAATCATTTACAGCACAGACTGTCCCCTACGATCCAGTCACAGTTTTCAGGAGGTGTCAGATAGCAGACTACTAATACTGATTTATAATGCAACGCGCTGTAGGATCTAGGCAAGTATATGCTGCTGAATAATAATCACACATGAGACTACATAGTCTCAGGAGACTTTCTTCTGTTATCTTCAACAAAGCACGTTTAAAGTGACATGAAAGGCATGGATTGGTGCTATCCTTAGAACTTCAAAAGTTGCTTTAGCTTCACTTATAAGTTAAAGCCTAGGCTTCTGTTAAGAATTCTTCTGTGTAGCGATGAAATTCGCTACAGTGTCTGTGCAAACTCATACTGTAATTGCACACTTAAACTGCAAGAGTTATGTTCGCTTCCACTAGCCTTTGTGCTTGCCATTTGTGATCTACGAGCCCCTTCATCTTTACGTAGGCCTGCAGGTAAAAACGCATCTGTTACTGTTCTGTGCAAATACCACAATATAGGCTTCTTAAGAATTCTGCTCGGGATTTGACAGTGGAGATTTGAAACGGTGAAATGAGTATGCAGTTAGCTTCGTAACTCACTCTTAGTATATAAATAATTATGACTAATGGAATATTCAATAATTTCCACTTTCTTACCACAGATAAGTAAACCTGTATTAAAAGATAACTAAGCATTTTCATTGTCAAGAGAAGCTTAGCTTTAAAGATAATCGAGCAGAATAAATTTCACATCTGTCTTCCATATTTCTCAGGATGTCATGCAAGATTTTGAATATTATAAATTAAACTTTCTCAACAGAAGAATAACATGCATTGAAATATTTAGCATTTGAAGAGTCACTGTGTAACAGATGCTTTACAAAATTAAGTGTTCGGGCGTATTTCAGAATTGATCAAAATACAGCTAGGTTTTCACTAAATCTGAAGTTTCAGCAGACTGTGATGCCAAGCATTTGTCAGTAAAATTAGTTCAGTGCAACCATTGGCTCTGTTTTTTTTGTCATAAAGCAGTGAAGACCAACAGATTTTTAATTAGCATTCATACTTAAATTTGGTCTGAATTAATGATCAGTGAGAGAAACAACTGTGCTTGTGGTCTATTTTGGAACATTACAGAGAAGACATTTATTCATCATTTGTCATCAAAAGTACACTTTATTTGTTGTTTGGACTACTTGAAGACTTGGCCATCTCATAATTAATCATGTTCATGGAAGATATTAGGACGTCTGAAAATACGTTTTGGAAATATTTTGTATCTGGAGTACCATTGACACAACTGTGTTCTTAAATAAATAACTAAATCGTGGTATGTCAAGTGAATTTTAGTTTGTAGTTTCTAGGTCAATAAGCATACAGAAAGCATCATAGTTAGGAATTTAGTAGCTATGTGGCCTTTTCATTCCTCCAAATAGCAACTTTAATTTCTTCTTACACAGAAGTTAAATATTATATCTGATAGTTTTCATAAGGTTCTGTGCAAGAATAATATGAAGATTGAACATTAGAATGCTAAAGATAGGTTTCAAACCATTCAGGAATGAATCTTATGTCATCCCTCTTTGCAAAACTTGCGGATAAGTTCATAAGCTGCAGTCTCTGAAATCCCGGTATGCATACAGTTCAGCAAAGTTTATCGGTAGAGGAGGTCTGTGACTCTTGTTGAAATGGACATCCCATCTTGAGGCACAGTATCGATAAGATCGAAGACTATGGAGATAATTAGCTGCATTGTGGTCATGGGAAGTTTTATTTCATGGGAATAGTTTTATTTCGTGATAGTGTCCTGAAATGAGAAACACAAGATGGGTAGTACTAGCAGTGCTGGGTTTCCTCTTGCCTATATTTATGGGGCTGTGCTCAGAAAGA
Organism: Balearica regulorum gibbericeps; assembly: GCF_011004875.1. Lineage (NCBI taxonomy): Eukaryota > Metazoa > Chordata > Aves > Gruiformes > Gruidae > Balearica > Balearica regulorum. Next base: position 4,224,968 of record NC_046194.1, on the reverse strand, counting down.
ATACTCTATACTACAAACCTGGATTGAGAAGCTTTGGAGTTGCCTGATTTTCTTAAGCTTCTTGGGATACTTGAAAAAGTTATTGTGACCTTCATTTACCAATGGTTTGACTGTACCAAAACAAATGAGAAAGGTATTAAATGTCATGGGTTTTTTACTTCTGCAGAAGTACTCGTACTGTAGGAGTCTTGAGTCTGAATTATCTGGAATTTGAAATGCAATTCACTTCGTGGACAGCTTTGTCACATAGTGACTTAATTCCTTGGGGTTGTGTTGTTTTGTTCATCATATGCTGAAACAATTCTCTCCTGGCACTTAATATGCTGTGACATTTGAGGAGAAAACAGTCTTATTTATACTGAGGATCAACTGGGAATATCCTACTTGGAATAACTTGCTTTGCAGCCTATCCTTTTGCTTATCATTTAATTAGGAGGCTAATTGTCACTGTCTCTCTTTTAGTGTTCTTTACCTCTTCTGGTTTTTCTTAGTAGAAATTTGGGGGTGGGACACCTGCATCTTTCATATTTAGAAAACATTTAGGCCTCCAGATATGTTAATTATTGCCTTTACACTTACAGGTCTTTATTTAAATAATGAGCTTTTATGGACTCTGTCTTCATCAAATGTCAAATCGTCCTGATGTCCCACATCCTAAATAGATTTGTATTTAGGTCTCTGAGATCTCATATTTTTCAGCTAAAGTACACGTTAGGCAGACAGCTCCCTGTTGACTAAACATCTAGGAGGCTCATGTTCAATTGTTTACTCCAGCTGTGATGAACAGCTCTGAGCAGGATTTCTGTTTCATCAAATTCCACTTAAAGGAAAATCAGAGCACTTGGGGCCGGGGGCTCTCCCTTACTGCTCCTCTGCTATGAAACTCCCTCTTTTTCCATCTCAGTCTGATGCGTTGTCTTCTTACCCAGTGCAATGCACCAGATAATTTTCTCTGTACAAGCCTTTCCTCTGTTGCAGCTACCAAATGGCCAACAGAAGAGAAAGGAGGAGTAACCTGCAAGAGAAAAAATAGAATATATTACAGTGAGAGGTACAGGCGAAGCTCTTTTATGCCATTAAGATTTTAAATTTGTATGCATGTTGTCTAGGCAATACCAGGATGGATGTGTCAAAAATGAACAAATTATTTTAAATTGCCTGTTTGTTCTAGTACAGCAGCAGACAGGTTCTCTGAGTTCCATTAGATAATTTACGTTTCACCAAAAATCAGGACATTTCAAAAGTATATGTAATTGTATATATACTTATAAAAGTAACTTTGCCTTAACAACTTGAATTTTCTTATACTAAAATTACTTCATTGTTTGTCCTTTCATTAGAGCCAAACCTCATTATTTTATTTGTTATTCTTATCATCTGTTGGTAATATGTGTTTATAGTAGTTAAATGCAAAGATGTACATAACTTAAGAAAAAGTAGATTTTTAATTTTTTTCATATAATTTTGAACTGGCTTGCTTCAGCTAGATAAGGAGTTGTATTGTCATGCTGGCACCTTCATCCTAATTCGAGCTGATTTGTCTTCCTTCCTTTCCACTTGGGTGGGAATACTTTAAATAGAGTATTTATACAACCTGTCTATCTAGATAGGATAAGCCTGAATATCTGTCTGTATCTCCTATTGCACTTGTGATCATAGGTGCACTTAATAGCTCTGAAAATCAGGCCTAAGGAATTCATTATAATGCCAGTTCCCTTGAAGTATTCTCTAGGAAAGATAGTTTAGAGAATGGCTTGAAAATATGACATTTAAAACTAGTCTCCCACTGAGCCATATTAGCATTAGCTTTGAACACAATTGTGGTTTATTATACGTGTATCTGACAGCTCTTCTCTGAAAGACAGTACTCTGCCTGTGAAGCTGCACTTTGGCATGCTACTAGATACTCCTCCGCATTTTTATATTTTTTCCTTTACTTTTCATGTGCACAGATTCAAAATACAAATTCAGCACTTATCATTTGCAATAAAAATAATGCCTTGCATCACCTCAGACCTCTTGACCGGAATAATCTTTTCTAGCACCGTGGTGTATAGGGAAACTGAGATGTAAAGAGAGAATTCATGAGAAGTCTGTAGCGCAATTAGGGTTAAAATAACGCTTGTAATGTGCAAATTTGTGCTTAAGTAAAAAGCACATTCATTCAGGAAATCAATAGTTCCCTTTCACTCTGTTCTACCAGAGCTATGAGGACTTTGACTGAGATGCTCACTGATGCTGGTTTTCTGCACCTTCCGCAAAGAGTAGAGTAAGCTCACTTCTTGGAGAGCATTTGTGCCCAGCAGTCTGTGCACCTTAGGGTGCTGTGCAGGAGGATGGGATCCCAGGAGTGACAGTGGTAAGGAAATGACAGCTGAGGTTTTCTGCATTTTCTGTTAAATCTAGTCTGGTCTCATGGACTAAGTAGCTGCATCTAAGTTAGCTTGTCAATGGGATTGAGAATGTCCTTTTGAAGTGATTCTCCTGAGTCTCCCCACTTAACTGGACTTTTACTCAAGTTGTGAGGCGGTGAGAGTGCATGAACTGTGGGGCTTTCGGATCTCAGTGCATTCCAACTACAAAAGGACGGTCAATCCATGGGATACATTTCATTAGTCATAATTCAAAGTTCAAAACGTTGTTATGAATGTACCTATATAATTTTGATTTCTTTGTTTATAGGACAATGTCCTAAGCATGGTTTTGTTCTGCAAATCTCCTGTTGGACTGCACTACTTCCTGATATAGATGTGGCTGCAGAATCTTCCCCCCTGCCCTTAATTTGCCATATGAGGTGATAATACTAGTGTCTTTTGTGGTCATATTGAATTAAAATTTATAATGACGATAGAGTTTCTTTCAAGATGATATATTACTTTATCATCTTTGGAGTACGACTTTTTTAACGTATATTGTCTTAATGTGATTTACGACACACATCGTTAGTAACAACAACAAAAGTATTTTATTGCTGGTGTAAAAGAAAGGTGTTGTAGGGGAAATGACTGCATAGTTTCTGGAAAATGCTGATGTTCCTGAAACAATCTACAATCTTGATTGCCAATTGACTAATCGGTTTAAAATTAGAAAAAAAGAAAAATTTTCACTGAAAAAAAATCTTCTATTTATTCAGTTTTTCATTTCCCACACACTGAAAACTCAATAAATGCTCTCTATATTTAAATAGACTAGCCGGATAGATAAATTGCATAGATGGGTAATTTGAATCCCAGGTCATTTGTTTTATTTGATCTGTTAGAAGTGATATCACGGATACAATTTTGTGCTGCAGTTGTGTTTACCTCTCCTAAGATACCTCCATTTGGCCAGGATCAAGAAGAAATGATATCTGTTTTTATTTCCCTAAGTTGTGTTCTTCTTTCCTTTCTTAATATAATTACATGTTTCTCTCTTCTCCCACTGCCATAACCTGTGTTGTCAATTAAGATCAGACAGGGAATTTAAAACAGTGGAAAGAAACAGAAGAAACAATCAAATATAAAGAGCTTAGGGGAAACACTTAGGGAAAGTGGAGTCTTCCATGTTACCAAAGGGAGAGGTAAAGCTTGCAGCACAGACAGTAAAGAAGTTTTGCATTGTCAGACACGTCTATTTCTTTGCCCATAACCAGAGAAGAAGAGCTGCAGAATGCCAGAATGACTCAATAGAAGAACATAAATTACTTGCTGGTGAGAAAAACTGGATTTTATTTTGACGAATGATTTTCTTCTCTATGTACAAATTTGCTTTTATTTGAACACGGTAACAAAAGCTGATTTCATCAGAAGATCTAACCTTTGGTAGCACAGATGAAAATATTAATAAAAAGAAAAGTATTTATAGATGCAAAGTAAACTCAGAACCCTGATGTTTAGCCCCATCATTTAGGCAGGTTCATGAAATTGAGATGCAAAAGTAGAAGATGCTTTTGAAAGGTTTTCTCAAGTCAATGAGTTGACAAAGTTGTACTAGTTCTTGAATTGTTCTGTACCATGTAATTTGTCAATTTAAGGCAATGTTTTAATAACAAAATGTTTAGCTTTAGTGACTGTTCTTGTTCAGTGTTTACTGTTTCGTTATAGGACAAGGGCATAAGTAGTTGTACCAATTTATTGGAAGAATCAAGAAGTGCTCTACTTTGTCAGAGTAACGGTTTGTGTACACCAGTATGCCGCTCTTAACAGCGGCAGAATGAGATGCTATTTAGGGGAGAGCACGTGAGCCTGGCCACTCCCTGTGGTCCATATATCTTTTGCCCTCCAGCATTCATGGTTATTGGATTAGGATGTAGAAGGGTGTATTAAATCATTGTCTGCTCTCCTTAGTATTCAGACTGGTTATCTGCACCACAGAATTTCTTTCAAGTGTCAACAAGAGAACAGAATTCTAAATTTTCCTTTTCTACATTCACTTGTGTGAAGACCTTATGTTTATAGTTAAATTTGATTTACCAGGCTTGTATTCTGGTAGCAACTAAGTTGTTAAAAGACATACAAGCTATTTTTTTTTTAGTCTCTTGCAAGTTAAATATTCAGTGCCTGTGAAAAACCACTAGCCCACAAAACAGAAGAAGCTGTTACTCAAAGCTGATAAAGTTGTAGAAGTGTGATATAGAAGTGTTATGTTTTATTAAAATACAAATATTTAAAAATTTGGTTCCAGATTGGGATCAATGGTTACATGGCAAATTTGTCATTCCTAGCCGTAGAACCCAGAATCTGACGTGTCTATACGGGTATCTTAGTTTGCACGCTAAGAATTATTTTTTTTTGTTTCTATCTCTTTCCTCACATTGAAAGAAGAGTATTTCCCCATGCTGGTTGAAGGCTTTTAATATGCAAAGAATGAGGCAACCTCTTACAGAACCTGATGGTTTATGACCTATCTGTAAGCTTTTCAATTCAGGGAGGGTTGGACAGTACAGGAACTGAAGTATGAGATAAGATAGCAACCATTGAGAAGCAAAGGAATCTGATTGATGAATTCAAAAGGTGGAATAGCTGCAGGGTCAGTTACTGTCAAACAGAATGAGAATTATGCCAAAGAATGAGTTTCTTAAGATCTAGGGAAATTAGTGAAAAGCAATAGACCTTCAGGTACCTTTCTCCTCCTATCAGTTTTAAAACCTAGTTAATTTAGTATTCTTTTCTGATCCTGACAGCTCCACCAGAGGCATGTTCCACCACTGGCAGACTTCACAGGTGTTCAAAAAGTATTGCAACGAAGGCTATAGAAACATAATTAAATGGATAGGGCTTGTAGCTAACCTACATGCTCCTTACAGAAAAGATTCTGTCTTAGCAAATCTGCCCCGTGGCTAGGTTGTCCCTAGACCAGGTGAACTAGCACAAGCAATGTTACATTTAATTTATTGTGCCTTCCCGGAAAGGCTAGGGAAGGGGTCTAGTGTTCTCAGCACCAGCTGATGTTTGTCTACTTGCTCTTGCAACTGTAAGAAATCACCTCACCAAAGTTGCTGTGACATCTTGGGGGACCTTATAGCTACTGCTGCACAGGAATGCAGGGTTAACTTGTCTTGCTGCCAGGCTTGTGTTGCTACCAGTGCAGGTCTGTCAGTAAAATATGGTTTTTGTCAGGGAATCACCTGTAAAACCAAAATAACCTTGATCTGTAGGGTTCTCTGGACTCTCCCTCAAAGTAGGACAGCAGGCAGTGTCTGGCAGTGCTTCCTTTCCTTACTTAACTCTGTGGAAAAAAAAAAATGTTAATTTGTTGAAGGCTTGCAGAGGTTTTTTTGCTAAACAAAAGTCTTTTTTTTTTTTTCTGGCAACATCTGCATAAAGAATGTTTGGGGGTTTTTGTCAGCATGACCCCAGCATTGTGTCAAAACTCCATCTTCAAAAGGAGCCTGTTTGTCCTCCCTTAATTTTAAAAAGTATTTATTAAAAAAAAAAGAAAAAAGTTATGACACAGGCAAAGACATGAATTGTTGTTGATTATCATTGATTAATGATATTAAAGTTCTGAACTTGGAGAATTAATAAGACTTACTAACACTGTGAATGTGGACACATCTCTTCCAGGCTCCATGGCCGGCTGGCTATTTGTTTCTTTACTTGAATTTCCTGTATGACAAGTAGTGTGAATAAATATGCTGTTATCTTAGAAAAAATTCTTTATTCTCTAAACCCCTGTGACTTACCTAGGTGGACCCCTGTTGCCATGAAACTGTTATTATTCTATTCTAACCAATATTAAAGTTCTTGTTTGTGTGTTCATATGGTTCAAACCTGCAGCATATGCAAATCTAATGATAATCTGGTCAGAGAAAATGTAGACTAGTTGCTTCGATAGATTCGCAAGAGAAATGCATAGTATCTGTAACTCCTTCTGTAAACCATTGATGGAAATAATTATTTTACTTACAATTAGTACTCCTTGGAAGAAAGAGAATTTTTCTCAATTGTCAAACACCTGTTACCCTATTTTTCCTTTATTATTATATTGTTCTGTAAACTATATTTTCTGTTCATCTAGAACTCCATTTGTAAATTTGCTCTGTGAATAGCAATGGTGATATTAGGAAAACATCAATCTTTGTTGTATTTACAAAATGAAACACAAAATAGGTGGAATTTGGACCTTTTTTTTGTTGTTGTTCATTTTCCCAGGAGAAATATCCAGCATCTCCTGGGTTTTCTGGGAAATTATCCTCCGTGGAAAAGCTGGCTGTAAATGGTGGTAACTTTCTTTAGTTGGTACCTAGGACTGATCAGTCACAATGCTCTCTATAGCTGTGGCTAGGGGCCCAGATGAAAATGTTCCCTCATTGCTGAAAGATTTCCAAATATTTCCAATGTGGGTAATTTGCCATCAAGATGAGATAGCAGCAGAGGAACCCATACTGATAAGTAATTTCAAATGTGGTACACATGGGAGTTTCTACAGGTCCTCAGTACTATGTAATAATCAAACTATTGCTAGTAAATTGAAATGAATGACTTGTGGTCATAGCTGTAGACTAAATGTCTAATTTACTATTGCAGTGGCCTCATGACAAGATAAGAACTATTGCTTTTAGTAATATGTATTTTTCCTACATCCAGAATTATCCTGCTGCTACCAGCAACCTCACCTCTGGGATTTTTGTTTTGAATGGCACTGTCTACCCTGACTAGTTCAGGGATCTCCCCTAAGCCAGTTTTGTACAGCTGCATATGTCACAAATGGCAGGAATGCTTTGAGAAGTTGGCATATCATTTTCTCTTCTGATGCTAACTATCTCAGGGATCTTTGCCACAGTGACTCCAATTTCCTCTGCTTGACAGACCTTATCTTATCAACAGCTTAAAACATGTTTACAAACACAATACAATCAGAGTTCTGTGCTTTAGATGCCAAATTATTCTGTAAGCCATTGATCTTTATTACAGATTTGCAGGGTGTTGCTAAATACATTAGTAATTATACATCTGGGCTGTCATAGCATCTACTCTTGGGCAATCTCCTTTTATGTTGTATTTGATTGATAGTTAGTTATAGACTTGACTCAAAATGAATTTAAGATCACAATGCTGACATAGAAACCAGCTCAAGTTACTTTAACATTTCAGCCTAAACCTAAGGTGGGAGGATTGCTGCTATAATAAAGATGTTTTTATCACATATGAAATGTACCCCTAGCATTCATTTATCTGTCCAAGGCAAGTATAAAGGTCTGGATCTCCAGTAAATGGCCATCTCTTTGCTTCCAGGACCACAGTGTCAAGGAATAGCTGTCGAGCAATCTGAAAGTAGTCATAATTACGTTGTTTGTTGTTTTGCCTTCGGTGGGAGAATAGGGAAGAATTCATATATACTACTCCCAAATATTGATAAGTAATAGGATAGTCCTATTAAAAGTGATTAATCATATCAGATAACAAGGTTAGCTATCAAAAAAAAAAAAAATCCACATTCAGTTTAAGATCACATTCATATGTGAATCTCTTTTTTGGTATATTGACAGTGGTGAGGAAGAATAGTTTCCCTTAAGGTACACAAGAAACAAAACTTCAGAAGGTTTGCTTTATATAAGAAAGGAGCAAGGACAAGGCACATAGGGGAATTATTGCTTGCATGAGAGAGGCAAAGACTCAATACATAGAAATAAATGAGGCTTACTCACTCCCAATGTGTGGGTGAATTATATTTCTAATATTTTGCATGAAGTTCCCATATGTGCAGATAACTGGGATAAAAAACCTTGCTTTTTCTATATGTGCTCCATATTATGGTAAATCTTGCACAATTAAGTACAGCTTATATTGAAATGGAATTGTAAATTCTGTTTTTAAACTATTTTTAATAGTAAAGCTACACATCCACCCACCCTGTGTTAAAATCCTATATTAGCTGCTATACTCCTATATATGTTTAAATGCAACCAATGTACTTTCATGAAGTTATTAAAAGAAATTGTTTCTCAATTTAATTTGAAAACTGAGTTTAAATGCTTTTATATTTTACTTTCATCTGTATAGTAAAATTATTATCACAAAAACCCTAAACACAGCACCTTTTGTTCCTCTGAAGACAGGAAGCCATTAAAATTTTAACAGTTTGGAAACTAAATTCACCTGTAAAGAAATATTGAATTGTTTTACAGAAAGGTACAAACTGTGTTAAAATAAGAGAGAATTCAAAAAAAGGTCATATTACTGAAAATTTAAAACTTTAATGCATAGGTTCACTATTTTTATTAAAGTAGCAAAATTGTCTATTTCATGTCTGGAAAAAAATTTAATGTATTTTCCTTGTAAGGAGTTTGCCAAAATTTTCCAGCACGCAGGTGCTTTTAAAGTTAGGACTTTATAGCAGAACAACACTGTGGTTTACTTTCTGGGACTGTAATGTTTATTTAGCAGTGTGACTTTGCTAATGAAATCTTTTGTTTTCTTTTTGCATCAACAAGGTAATCTTTGTTGGTAAACTGATTAAATTGTTGATAATTAGGGTCAGGGATTAGTAATTTACTTCCATTTGTTTTATTTCTTTATGTCTATTTTATGCTTATTTTATGGCTACTTCAGCAACACTGGTGATGAAATAATGACATTGAAAGGAAAATAACAAAATAAACATCTTTAGGCTTTTTGAGATAGCTTCCAGTAAGTACAGTAAATCACTGCTTATTCACGTTCTACGGGATGTATTCATGCAGGTGAGTTAAATCACAAGGGAATTGGAGAATTCTCTCACTCCATGAAATCATAAATAATAGGTCTTTTGCTAAATAGATTATAGGAGTAGGATTTAAAAAACCATCCACAAAAGCCATATTTTTGTAGGTCATCTGTCCAAGCAGGGTATATTTGCAATTCCATTTCAGTATAAGCTGTAGCTCAACTGCTGGTGAGCTGCCCCGGAGGGAAGGAATTGGCAGAAGGGGGCCGGGGGCCGTCGGTCGGTCTGTGGCCACCAGGTACTGCCCAAAGCAACTGTGGCAGGGGAGAGCTCTGGTCCGAGGCTGTGCTGATGGTGCAGGGATCTCGCGTGAGGGAGAGGAATTCATACTATGAAGCATCAAAACTGTGGAAGTAAGAAGTGCTGCTTCCTACCGTTATGAAATGAAACTTTTTATTCAAGAAAACCCCCCCACAACCTTCTTTGCAGTGCTATAAGTGAACTACACAAAGCGCAGTGTGGAAAGGAGCCTGCTACAGTGAATCAGCTTGTTAGTATCGAGATAAAACAAGGCTGCACCTCCTACGTAGTTCTTGGTGGTGGACTCTTAAAGCAGGTCCCTGACACGGTAGATGCGAGGTCGTTTCCCTGCTTACGGTGAAAGGTTGCTGTTGTAGGTAAAGAGGAGCTGCTTTGAGACTGGCTGTGCATGTAACCGGCCACAGGCGGTGCAAAGAGGAGCAACCTCCTCTCTGGGACAATAAACTGGCCAATATTTCCAGAAAGTCATATGGGATAGCCTGAAAATAAATAAGATCTTGAAAATGAGCAAGACCTCCAGATACTGTAAATACCAGTTTTTATAAGAAAATGTGGAAAAAGGGTAATAGATGAACTTATACTTGAATGCTTAAAAATTTAAACTGCCTTTTAATTTTTATATAAAATCTATATACAACTGTGAAATACTATTAAATATTAAGAAAAATATAATTAACTTTTGCTCTCTACAGCTTCAACTGTAGACTCACCGGTAAGACTTGGTAGGAAAAAGCAAAGCTTTTGGTGATGTCAGCGAGCCCTTGTGAACATACAGCTGTCCTGGTACAAACCAAAACGCAAGCATTTTGGTAAGGTATGCGCTCTGGAGCTGGCTGCAGTTTATTAGTAATCTATAATAACATGGCTATTTTCTGCCTCACTGCATGCCTTTGAGTTAGGAGGAGGAAGCTGGCTGGTTTATAATATTGGGAAACGTGTATTCTTTTAAGGATGTTACAGAAACATCCTTATTGCCTATTAGAGAAGCATGATAGAGATCCTTCACCATCATAGATGAGGAAGTCTGCAGGTTTAGAGGCACATACTTAGGGAAAGTAACCTAAAGATACTAGGATGATGTACATGCTGTCCATCAGGAATGTTGATTGTGAGGAAAAAGAATTTTGGAAATCAAAAGGGGTTTCCAGAGAAGGCTTATTTGCACACTGATTATTTGCACAGATTGTGGTTTACTGGGGAAAAAAAAGGTCTGTGGGGTAAAATGGAGGAAAAAGAAAAAAAAAAAACAAGCCAAAAAAACCCCAAACCAAACCCCGCAAACAATACAATACAGGCTGGTGTCCATATTCTGTTTATATAGATGCAGTAGACATAAGCACCTTCGATTAAAAGGTCATAAGACCTTTGTGGGATACAACAGTCAGATTGACTGTCCAGCTCATACTTAGCCTCATATAGCAGAGATAATCTTCTTCTGGAAGTTGTAAGGGTGGGTTAAAAGTGCGTGCTTCCATTACTCGCCTTGTAGAGCAGAGCGTGCCTGAGATGAACCTTCCTGGACAGTACTCCCTGTTTGTGCAGTTTGAACCTGGTGCACGAGACTGGGCTATATTCAGCTTGACTCAGAATACATGCTGAAACACATCTCAATGATTTTTTCTTTTGCTTTTGCTCCAGAGCAATGCCAACCTAGTCTCTCCTTTTTAAAGGGTACCACACGGATGGGCTTGGTAGCAAGTGTCAGGTCTGTATTTCTCTGCAAGCTGACAATTTCACTCCAAGCTTTCAGGCAGACCTACATTTCAGAGTCCCTTCTCATACATTCTGATGTTAAGCTGCTGGGAACCTATCAGACTGTATTTCTGGGCAAGATGGAGGATATTTAGTTGACCCAGATAACTTTCAGATAGTTTTCATAAATCTTACTCCCTATTCCTTTTGGTCCATATGTCAGCACTTTCTTGGCTGCTCAATTTTGTATGATGAAAACACAATTCTCAGATTCAAGGAATTACCTTGGACGTAGACATCTAACAAAGTTAAGGATACAGTTTTAGTCTTAATATTGTGTACAATTATACTTTCCTACTTCTCTACGAAGCCTTAACTGAATCATAGAAATTTTAATGTGCTTATTAAGAAGCTTGTGGGTTTTTTTGTTGTTGTTGTTTTATAGCTAACAGTAATCTTTCATATAAATCACTTTGATTAAAAATTTAGAAACCAAACTCTTTAATATAAAATCACACTGAGTATCTGTCTGTTTATCCAGTAATTAAATTAAATACAATCTCAAGCACCTGGGTAGTGGATTAAAAATCTAACCACGGGCTCAAAGAATACAGCAATTCTATTTTTACAGAACTTTGTAGAAGCTCTTTACAGCATTTTTTATTTCCCCACCACCAGTTTAAAATTCATCTGCAATGAGACTATTATCTGTCATCAAACAAACAACTTCAATTATTTATTTTTTCATTTATAATCTTCCTTTAATTTTGATAGGGAAAATCCTGTGTCTACAGGAAAGTTGGACTCAACCTTAAAGCAGTAACATTTCTAAGCTGTGTTATTTTTCAGAAATACAAAGTTTATGAGCCAGTTCTATAACCTCAATATCTGTTGTTATTTGGAAGGATATAGCTCAGTGTCTCCTCGTTGTCTTGACTAAGAATTCCATGGCTTGGTTCTATGTAGTTGCTTTGGCTCCAGTGACGGAATCTCTCCCCTAATTTTCTGTTTGATATGATCAGTTCATGTTCCTCTCCACATAGCTCAAGTATATGGATGATTCCAGAGTAATCATAAGGGTTAAAGTGTGTATCACTGGCTGCTCATACAGTAAACATAACTTCACAAACTCCTACAGTTATCACATCTATTTTGCTGCTATCTGGTCTACTGATAATCACAAAATAAACAGAAATAAATTGAATTCTAAAAGGCTCTCTGAATATCAGTTTTCCAGATCATTAAGGCTGCTAATTATTTAAGGTGACTGTCCCATAAAGCACAGCCGCAGAAAAACCGCATCGCATTTTGCAATAGCAGTTTCTATTTCTGAGTTCAAGTAAGCTTTCATGAAGTGTAATGGATTAATAGTCTAGGCTTGTTAAGAGTTCTGTGCAAAGAATTCATGGAGGACAGGACATGTCTGTGTACTATTGCTTCTTAGGGAAAATGTCATTTTGTTGATTGACTGCTTCAGGTCTAGAATAGACATGAGCTTTAAGCCAAAAAACCTAAAACTACTAGTCAAACACCCTATCTATTGAGTGAACTCACACTACTACTCTGATTTATTTATTGTACCTGCTTTGCCTTTCACGATCAAATCCCAGTGTATTCTGTGACATCTGGAGGGGTTTTGTGTTCATTGCCAGCAAAAGATGCAGTGCCAAAAAACTGGAGTTCTCATGCAAATGGATTAACTCTGATTTTGTTCATAACCCTAAAATTACTGTATGATGTTGACAGAAATCCGCTTTTATTCTCATTTTTTCTTCAAGAAAATGTGCTAGAAATAGTGTTTTTTCTAGAGGAGCATCAGACCCTTTTGTATGCTTCATTATCTAGCTGAACGTTTTATTCTGTTTTCATTCTACCACAGAGTTTTAATCGCTTCTTTAATCTGATTATGTGAAACAATTTCTCTTCCTTTACTATGATGCAAATTTAGCTGAAGCTTGTTGTATGTGTTTTTTTCTCTCCTGAATTAATATTCTTCTTTATACTGTATAATATCACTGATTTTGCTAGGTATGTTTTGATAAGCAGACGTGGTATTTTGTTACCTATTTAGAGCTCTTTTTGCAAAACTTCCTTAATGAAATATATGGCTCTATATCCAATAATGTGAACAAATAGACTTTGATACTTTTCCATGGTTCACAGCAAAAATCCTTGCCTTATAGAAGTCAGTTTTATCAGCAGTAGCTTGTATATCACTAGTTTGCAAGCAGTATCGCTGTAAATTCTCTTGATTTCAACATGATTTAAGAGCCATAATACTGTCAATATTTATAACTAAGGTAAAATATTCCCATTTTGGAAGAAAACCTGGGGAAATATGAAGAGGAATGGCTTTGTATTTCTTTGAGTATGTCTCTGAAGCCCACTGGAATGGAAATGAAAAGCACTGTCTAGATTATCCTTCGTACGACTTCAGTACCACTATGTCCTCGCAGCAAAGAAGTTACTGGTTCCGTTTACTAATATAAACAATATCCATGTATCTGGGTCTGCTTTACTTTCACAGATAAAATCTCTGGGAACATTTTGCTGTACTGAAATGGAGTGGTGATAAAGAAGATACTATTTAGATCTACTCTCCTAATTCCCCCAGTACTGAGGCAAATGATGCAGGGCAGTGTTAGCTGCTGTTTAGATGTTGTTCAAATGACTCTTCTGAAGTTGTTGCTGCTTAAAAAGCTTTCAGTGGGTTTAAGACTTAACACGTAGGCACAGCACTGGTGTTCTGCTTCATCAAGAATATAGATGAAGTAGGCCTTGGGACCATACATATAGTATATTCCCTGCAGGCTTGTCGTGATTTAACCCCGGCTGGCAACTAAGCACCACGCAGGTACTTGCTCACTCTCCCCCAGCAGGATGGGGGAGAGAATCGGAAGGGTAAAAGCGAGATGACTCGTGGGTTGAGATAAAGACAGTTTAATAGGGAAAGCTAGAGCTGCACACGCAAGCAAAGCAAACCAAGGAATTCATTGCCCATTTCCCATGGTCTGGCAGGTGTTCAGCCATCCCCAGGAAAGCAGGGCTCCATCACGTGTAACGGTGATTTGGGAAGACAAACACCATCACTCGGAATGTCCCCCCCTTTCTTCTTCCCCCAGCTTTATGTGCTGAGCATGACATCATATGGTATGGAATATCCCTTTGGGTCACTTGGGGTCAGCTGTCCCGGCTGTGTCCCCTCACAACTCCTTGTGCACCCCCAGCCTCCTCGCTGGTGGGGTGGGGTGAGCAGCAGCAAAGGCCTTGGCTCTGTGTGAGCACTGCTCAGCAGGAACAAAAATATCCCGGTGTTGTTAACTTGTTGTGAGGGTGGTGAGGCCCTGGCACAGGTTGCCCAGAGAGGCTGTGGCTGCCCCTGGATCCCTGGCAGTGTTCACGGCCAGGTTGGATGGGGCTTTGGGCAACCTGGGCTAGTGGAGGGTGTCCCTGTCATGGCAGGGGGGGTTGGAACTAGATGATCTTTAAGGTCCCTTCCAACCCAAACCATTCTGTGATTCTAGCACTGTTTTCAGCACAAATCCAAAACATCTGGGTATACAGAAAAAGAGGTGATGAAAATTGAGACAAAACATGGTGTGTGAAAGTAGGGGGAGTAGGAATTTTTGAACATCACAGATGTAAAAATAGTGGGTTTTTCCTTAAATTTGTGTAAGTATTGATAACTAAAACTACCATTAAAAGATCATCATTGATAAACCTCTTCTTCCATTTTCTGTTGTCTTTAATCCATCTTTTCTTGGTGATAAATAATGTTCCTGACACTTTTCAGTCACCTGATTTCTGATTCAAACTGTTCCTTAGCCATGTGTTCCTATGCTGATATTCTTTCTGTTTTGCTTAAAAGACCCTGGATTTTGTGAAGATTCCCAGAGGTTTTATGACATTTCAACATTCTTCAGTGTTGGTGAAGGAAAAGAATGCAATGAAAAATGATGCACACCAAAATCATCTAAAGACCAGTTTCTGCCTCAACTATACATAACTTCAAAGGAAGATGTTGCTGTGAGGGTTTAGATCCAGGAAAAAATTTCAAAGTCAGATAGTTTGGAATCTCGCACATTTCTCTTATCTCCATTCCAAAGTGCAGAAAATTCCTATGTAGTATTTCCCTACGGGGTTATCTCTTGGTTTCTTTTAACATTATTGATAGTAATTTTTCAGGATCTGACATTTATGTTCACATCAGGGCTTACATATACACTTAAAATCAAAGAATCTCTCCCGTGCTTTGAGACCTTAAAGGGTTTGAAATCTTGGGTTTTAACTTTGTGTATTCATTCTGGCAAATTGAGCTTCAAACAGTACATATTATTGGCATGAAAATTTTCTCTTTTAATGGGATTTTCAGCCCTGTTCTTCAGTGGAATCTTTCAATAAGAACAAAAAATGAAAGTGAATTTAATTCGTGTCTGTTATAAAACCATATATACATTCTAAAATGCAAAATACAGAAATGCAACCGTGTTCCCCCAAGAAAGGTCTATGTAAGGAATGTAAAACTCATTGACTTGAAGTATGTCTCTCCTTAAAAAAGAGGATGATTTTAAGCCTTTCTTTCCTCTCCTGAAAGCACAAACACAGTTCACAGATGCATTCTGTATGAATCTTAATAGGCCTAGGGCAGTGTAGTGAAATCTTTGACAGCCAGTAGTATAATGAAGGAACAAATAACACAGATGAATAAGTTTTTCTTTGGTTGCGGCTTGGAATTGTTTGTGGATTACAGAAAAATGGGAGACAAGTCTGACCTTCCTACTCACAAAGTTTTAGTTTTGTAATTCTGTTTAGTTCTATAATTCTGCTTTTCCTTTTTTGTACACACACAAATCAAAGCTCACCAAAGGCAATGTTGCATAAAGTGACAGCTGTTTATTTAAATTATCCTAGCCTCATTGTATTTCCATCTTTCTCTGACAGACATATGTTCAGTTGGTGCTTTAGAAATGGATGCACATATTGTTTGCCATCCTGTAGTAACTGGGGACTGGACAATACCAGTTGCTCAGACAGTTGCATTATATTTGAGATCTATATAACAAGTGTTGTTATATAGACATATATATATATATATAAAAAAAACATTTTAATCAACTAAGTGGCACATATGTTTGTGTAAATATTTTGACTATTTTGTACTAGGAGATATGATTAATTAATCGCAATAACACAATGGAAACGTCAACAGAATGCCTAGCCTCAAGTATTTAACAGGTTAAAACTGGCCCGAGTTTGCTACAAGTATAACTAGTAGGATATATGAAGGCAGAATGATTTTTCTCCATTTGGAATTTTAATGTGGATTTAATGTGAAAAGAGGTAATAAAAGTCTATCATCTTTTTCACTGTGTTGAAAAACACTTATAGAACTGCACCATCTTAAAGGGTTCATTTCTCAAACGAGGTTTTCAAATGTGTATTTTTCCTGAGGGATAGGAAAGTGAATATACTTGAAGAACACAAAGGGAATATACAAACTGATTTTACCCACAGAAAAAAAACATGGGTCAGAGCAGGCCCAGGGCAAAAGGACTGACCCTGAGAAGAGAAAATTCTTGAGTTTTCAAAGTAGGTAGCATAGTTAATCCTTGATACCTAGTCGCTACTCTGGGTAATCCTGCTCAGCTCCTCAGTGGTGATGCTTGTCCAACACATGCTCCCAGTTGCCATTCTCTGATTCTCATGAGGGGGGGGGTTGGTTCATACTTATAAATTCCAAGTTGCATTAACTCAGAAATAGAAAGTTCAAAGGAACTGTGCTCCTAAAACCTAGTGGAATAAAATATTTTTGCTTAAATCCGCATCCAATTCACTATTTTACCCTCTTTCAATATATGTGTTGTAGTCTTCTAACGCTGCTGTAATTCTCATTCTGAGTATAAGAACAAATAATGAAAACTGAAAAGCTGACTGGAGCAATGAAATTGAACAAATGAAGGGAAGCTGCTTTGATTTCTCATTGTCCACTCTTTATTTGGACTATTTTCTTGTTCAGGTTTTTGGAGCCAGTGGCATCGTTGTGTATTCTGTTGGTTTGTTTTTCAGGTTTTTGTTGTTGGTGGTTAGTTTGGGGTGCTTTTGTTGTTGTGATTTGGTTTGTTGGTTTTTTTCTTTTTTCCCCACGAAAACCCTCTACTTCCTTGATATTTCAAGGTGGTTGCCACAATTTTTTTAGATGAAGAACTTGCCCCAGTTATTATGGCTTTCTTAGTTACTTTGCCCTAAAGACTCCTGAATTGCCTTCTTTCTAAGGGCGTGAGAAACACTGGTACGCAACCCAGGCAGTTAATAGTGCCAGTTTCTGAAACTGAGCATCAGTGGTACGCATACTACTCTTGCCCTGGGCATAGGGAGTATTTGAACAATGATGAGCATCTCTCCTGTAGCATGTAGTTTGGTGAAGTTTCTAAGAGATCGCTGTCTTCATGTATGCAGTCTTGTCATGAGTTTCACAAGGATGACAGCTGATGGTTTGGACATCCTTTAAGCCTGTAAAGAATACCTGGTTTTGCTAATTCTGCTGATGAACCAGATCTCAAAAATAGTCTTGAAAGGTTTTAAAGTACTGAGTCCAAGTCAGTACTATTTTTGAACAAACAGAAGATTTTGCCTTTTCATTACATGTTGTTATAGCATTCTGATGATCAGTTAGATGCCATTTTGCTTGAGAGAAAAAGGTAAACCAAGCTGACCTCAAATCTTTCATTCTGAATTTAAATAATTTATTAACTTATACTTTGGGTTTTACTAAAAGATTTGGAAAAAAAATATCTTGGTAAACCTTTACATATTGGTGTTATTTACAGATGCATTCTAGCTATTCAGATTTATCAGATGCAGGTAGAAGTATTACTGAAGTATTAATATAACTCAAAATGTATCATCAGTTATTTGATCTTGCTGGGAATGGACAGCATTTGCAAATCTTGACAGTGTTAGCAGCAGCAGGCAAATAATGAAACTGTAGTTCATGTGGAAAGAACCTTTTTTAGACATTAGTAATTTTGAGGGATGTCACAAAATTCCTCAAAAGCAATGTATTTAGGTTAAGCAGTAGATTTAAAGGCCTTGACTTTGTGTAAGCACTGCTCAGCAGTAACGAAAACATCCCTGTGTTATCAGCACAAATCCAAAGCCGTACCAGCTACTATGAAGAAAATGAACTATATCCCAGCCCAAACCAGCACAATATGGTATATATTTGTGGGTGTCTCCTCAGGTGTTAGAGTGAAAAATACCAAAGAATTGTTATAAAATAAATAAAATCCTAGATGAATGACATACAGCAAAGTCAAGTCTCTGTAGTGTGATTTTGGTAAAATGTTCCCCTTTATCTTTCCTTCTCCTAGTTACGGCTTGCTATTAGTCTCTATTGCTTCATTTTGTGTGGTTCCTTTTCTAGTAGCAGCAGAATCTCATCAACTTCAAAGGTTACCTGTGCACAACTGTATAGGAAATTTTTAGGTTTTTTTTCCTGTTTTTAAAGAAAAAGAGAAGCATTGGAAGCTTACTGCTTTTGCATTGCATTTCCAAGAAAGCAAACAAAGCTTGATTAGTGTTAGAAGCTACATTAAGGAAATGACAGCATAACGAGGGCAGCAGCATGCTCCGTGTCCGTGCTTTTTTGCTCTAAACTGAGATAATTCAAGAGCAATGCTGACACTAATGGAAAGAACCTTCTCGGTATGGTGAGAAAGCTCATTACAAAGCAAAGAAAATAAAGAGAACAAGATTAAGGGGAAAATCTATGCAGGATTATAAAGATTTGCAGTGAATGAAAAAAATTCCAATTCTGAAAGCTCAATTTGAAAGAAAGGCACTCTTCTGTACTCGGAAGGCCATAGACAACTCATCTAAATGTATTTACACCTTTTTACAACCAAAATCCACCAACGAAGGTGAGGGCAGGAGTATCAGGGAAAGTTGTGTTCCACATTTCAAGCGTGTATGTGCTGGGGGAAAATAGTTACAAACCAGCGTCTCCAAATCAGCAAGTTAGATGATTTTTAAAATAATTTATCTATCTCTTCCCTGATATTTTCCTTTTGGTTTTTTTTGGTTTTTTTTTTTTTGTTTGTTTGGTTTTTGGTTTTTGGTTTTTTTTAGTGTGCTTTACATATCAACTTCTGTTAAGGATTGGGAATAGTGTTCCTAGGCATAAAAGATAACACAAGATAACTAACAGTCCTATAAGGGAGAGTTTTTAGAAGTATTGTTTGAAAAATCTTTTCTTATGTGGAAATGGTACATTTTAAAATTCCCGAGAAGAAACTTCAATCCTTGTTTGGTAGCATGCTGAAACTTAGTGTAGCTAGTCAGGAGCCTGAAGAACTTCAAGGAAATACAGTGATATATAGAAGCTCTAAGATCAAGGCTAGAGTCAGTGTTATTTCTAGTATCTAATAAACTGCTTGCAAAAAACATATGAATAATCTGATTCATAGCATTGCCACAATGTATAGGTACTAGATTCTCTAGCATATGTTTTCCCCTTGCATCATGCTCTAGAAATGCTCTAAATGATTGGTACTAAATTATTCATCAGTTCAGCAATCCAGTTGTTCATCAGTAACACCACTTCCTTCCTGCTTTGCAACTGAGAAAAAAATTTGCTCCCAAGCAATTAGATTTAATTTTTTGTTTGTTCTTCCCTACTTATGGCCTAAAATCTTTCTCATTGCTGTCTAGAGAGAGAGTCCATGAACCTATGTAAAGGAAAGGCTTGAGGAGAGTGGAATAAGGAGTTCTGGGAAGTTTGCCCAGTAACATCAGTGCTCAGCAGTTTCTCATTTAGCTTTATAGTTTCCAATAAGAAAATATCTTTTCTGAACAGTGAAATGAATGCTGCACATACCTGTCACTTTCCCTGACTTGCTTTATATTCAGTTCTCTTGAATATTTATTGATTCCTATATTACCAGTTTGAGACCCTTTCTTGTCTATTATGTATACCCTCTACAATTTGATTTCCAAAAATCAATATACTGTAACTAAATAGATGTTTCTACTTTCTGCTTACAAAAACAAAAGCAGAACCCCAGCAAGGTTACAGTGTAAAATGAGAAAAATACAGAAAAAGTTCCAAGTGCATCCTAGTGTGCATCTTTTCTTACAACTTACTTTGAAGCTAAGTTAGTGAATTAGCTGTATATTAAATACAATACTGTAAAGTTCTTAGAATCCCCTATTTAATCAGGAAGTTTAGCTTTCAAAGTTAAATTACTATGTACAATGTTACTGATTTTTTTTCTCCCAAAGTTTAATTTGTAAGGAAATAATTGGAATGTCAGCAGTTTTGTAATGCTTCTGAAATGAAACATTTTGCCATTTTACTCAGTATTTTTAGTGCTACGTGCTCGCATGTTACAAAAGAAAACAAAGTCATTCATTTGGAATGACTTTTCTCTAAATTTCTACATTTACTCATATGGAGAGCCTGAGGGAGTTACTCTGGATTCACTTCTTTCATACTTTTAACCTTGAATGATGGAAGGAAAAAGTAAACTTACCAAATCTGTGGATGACAATGACCTGGAAAGGCCTGCAAACAATTTGGAGGACAAGGTTACAATTTAAATTAACCTTCATAAATTGGAGAAATGATACGAATCACACAGATAACGTTCAGTAAATAGAAGTGTGAAGTACCACATTTGGCAAGGAGAAATGAAAAGCACAAATACAACATGAGGGAGTACTGAGTAGGTAATGCTAAGTGTAGGGAAGGATGTAGGAGGCAGTGAGTCATAAAGTGAGCACGTCAAGAACGAATATTGTGTTCAGCTGTATCTTTAAGAGATATTACTCCAGAGACCTGTAAGTACAGGTTTGAATAACTAGGTTCATTTAGTGTAGAAAACACAAGAAAAAAAGTAAATTGATAAGTCCTCCAGAATATTTAAGTATTTTAATAAAGAGGGAAAATCAAGTATGCTTCATGATGTTCAAGAGTAGGATTAATTTACATTAACAGACTTTTAGAATAGTGATTATGAAAGTCCTTATACCTCAGAGATGATAAGTGTTCAAATAAGTTGCTTGGAGAAGTTGTGGGTTTGTTGTCAGTGTGTTTTAAAGAACAGATTAGGTGTAATAATGAGAAGATGGACAAATTTCCTTTTGCATTCCTTTCTAGATCTGTATTATCTCTTTTCACATAGTTTTATGATCTTTAAATTTTAGTCTAAAAACAAGTTCAGAACGTATTGAGTGGCCCTCTGTTCTATGCACATGTTCTATTGCAATACTTAACAAATTTTATTGATAATTTGATATAACTTTTCTTATTTATGACACCTTCCAACACTGAGCATTGTTCAGTGTTAAAGCCCTACACTCAAAATGATGTTCAGCTCAGCAAAGAATAAAGACTTATAATTGCCCCATGCAAATCTCCTTATATTATTTGTTCTATTTAATCAATTACAGGTAATGAAAGTGAATTATACTAAAGAAATTGCCACTCAGTTTTGACAGGCAGTTGTACTCATTAATCAGAATTCTGCAGAAGAAAGTAAACAAATCTAATCAAAAAACAGTGAAATTTCTTGTTTGCTCTAAAATCATAAGATTCCTAATTATAAATTTAACTGATTCTCTGATTCTAAAGGAATATTAAAAAACTTTTAAATAGAAGATTAAAACTAGAAACAACCTAGATTATAAATACTCTGAACCAAAGTTGTATCCAAGGTACCAGTGATTTTTGTTCAAATAAGAAGCATTAGAATGATTTCTGAAGACAAATTCTGACGTTCCCTGCATCTTACACTTCTCACTGATTCTTCCATGCACTCAAAAAGCATCAAAGGTGTCTTTAAATGAATTTGATTAATAATGGCCTCATGGTACAGCAAAACATGCAATTCCGGATTTTCAGAAGAGGTTGAACATTGGCTTTTTCTGTTCTCTGAATTCTTGTCAGATCAGATTGTGAGTGATTCCGCAACAGGTGAATCCTTTTGTTGTGGTGTCTTAGTTCAGACCTTCTGTGAAGGCTTCTGCGCCCACTGGAAACCATATCGCATGTGTTAATGTAAGAGATCTTTAAATAGATTGGAGAAAGGAAGCTGTCTAGCCACAATAACACATGCACTGATGTCTGCTTCAGTGTCTACAGATCCTTTGTCTCATCTTGAAATGCCTTTACATCGATTTGAATCTTTGCACAGAATGGCTGAGGTTGGCTGGGACCTCTGGGGATTGCCGAGTCCAACCACCTGCTCAAGCAGGGTCAGCTGGAGCAGGTTGCCCAGAGCTGAGTCCAGTCAGGTTTCAAATATCTTGGGCAACCTGTTTCAGTGTTTGACTGCCCTTACAGTTAAAAAAAGGATTTTTTTCTTATATTTAATTTCCTGTGCTTCAGTTTGTGCCCATTGCTTCCTGTCCTGTCACTGGGCACCACTCAGTCTGGCTCTGTCCTACTTCACCCATCATGTATTTATATGTATTCGTAAGACTTACCCACACTTTAATCACCTTTGTATCACTTTGCTGGACTTGCTCCAGTATGCCCCTGTCTCTTTTAATGGGGAGCCCAGCATGGGACATAGTATTCCAGATGTGTCCCAGCAGTGCTGAGCAGGGGGTGGGAGCCCCTCCCTACACCGGCTAGCAATGCTCTGCCGACCACAGCCCACGGCACTGTTGGCTGCATTGGCCGCAAAGTCACGTTCCTGGCTCATAGTCCACTTTATGTCCACCGCAACTCCCAGGTCCTCCTCTGCAAAGCCACTTGCCAGCCAGGTAGCCCCAGCCTGTGATGGGACATGGGGTTATTCCCCCTTGCTTGACACTCCCCTTTGTTGAACTTCATGAGGTTTCTGTTAGCCCGTTTTCCAGCCTGCCAAGGTCCCTCTGAACGGCACCACATGAGTGTGAGGTGTCAAACCCACCCCCTGGTCTTGTGTTGTTGCAAAGGAAAAAACCCATAGCGCTATGTACTTACACGTTTTATGTCTTCTCTCCTGTAATTTTGCCTTTCTAATGGCCGTCACTGCAAGAAAGAGGTTATGAAACTTAATAGTTTGCAATTGATGGATTGAGAATTGTATGTCAGAGAACCTTGAATATTGCATAGAACATTTATAAAGAAATGAAGATGCTCATTTCAGACACATTGTTTAATTAACGTAGAAAATAGTCTGCTTTCTTTGAAGGTAGTGCATGGGTTCTCTTGTAACCTGGGTTTGATAGGGGAGGAATGAGCAAAAAAGGAAAGGTGGAATTTCTCATAAGGTTAGTGTATAAATAGGTCTCTTAACTGGGAAATATTAGTGAGGGAATTTGCCGTGTAAGAGACAAATCTTTATTTTGATATGCATGAAGGTACAAGATTAAATGCATAAATGGCTATGAGGCAAAAATTGAATTTTTGAGTCAGTTTTAATGTGCCTTTAAAATACTGGAAACTGGGAAAATGTGATCGGTTAGCCTTTTTAAGTGGGGGAAGAAGAAGGAAAAAAAAAAGGCTTTTATGGATACTGCAGTGGCACTAAGAGCAAAGTTTTAGGAGACAGTATTTAACTGGCATGCTTTTTAATGCTGCTTTTTGCTGCAGGCTCAAACTTGTAGCAGTAAACAGATTCTCATTTTTTAAGTCAATGCGCAAATTCTTTTCTTCTGCTTAAGCAAGGAGTTATGAGACTACACACAGAGGTATGTAACTCCAGGAAACTGATTTCAGCTTTTAACCACAGAATTTGTCAGATACTACGGTTGCGAGTTGGAAACTTAAAGCACAATTTTGGTCTAAAATTATACAGTATCTTAAGGTTTTTTGTTGGGGTTTTTTGTTTTGTTTAGGTTTTTTTTTAAGAAACGGCCTCGTGGATGTAACTTTTTGAAGGTCCTGAAAGTTGCAAAGATGATTATTTAAATAGAGAGAAAATACTTTTTTGTCATGGAATTATTTATTGATATGATACAGTATGAAATGTGGAAATGGTAATTACAAAGGTAATTTACTCACATCTATTTAATTCCCTGGTGACTCGGATTAAACATGGGGGCAATACTGGCCGGTATTTTATGTACAGCCTACGAAGAGAAGAATCACTACTGTGTGCTATTGCCCAGAGCTGTATTGATGTAAGGGTAAAGTCTCTGGTTTAACTAACATGTTTTATTTCTATGACTTGGTCATTGCTTTGCTTTTACTCAGTAGCTTAGGAGCTCTTCCCAGGAGGTAGCCTGGGTTCTTACCCTATAGAGACCTATATGTACACATATATACATACAACCCTACAAGTTCATTTGCACTTGTCCTTTGTTGTCTTGCAGTGCCCGTTATTCCAGAAGCTTCAGCTTCTTGGACAAAGTGTTTCAGACTTAGTGCAGCTACTAGGATAAAGCTGTATGCAACCAGGAGATCTCCCTTCTAACTTAGCACAGGGAACTCGCCCAGCAAATTATGAACAAATACATTCATTTTGTTGTCTATAATACTGATATGTTTCTAAGGTACTGTCAGCATTTTGTGACTTTCATTTAAGCTTGTATCTTTTATGAGTTTGAACATATTAAAGATGCTTCCACCTGCATGAAGTTAAACTACTTGTTGTTTTTATTATTGTTACTCTTATAAAAATATGAAGTATTTGTGTGTGTGCTAGAAGTGTAATAGCACCAAGTAGACTTTCTTTTATACTCCTGCCACTCTCCGTCTTTCTCTTTTTGAGCTGAAGCTTCTGAGCAGATTGCAGACAAGTGATTGTGTATTGTTGAACGGGGCAGGTTGTGATCATTTAATTCCTGTTCCTCATGACCTTCTCAGGCTCACTTGGAGAATGATAGCAGTTCTGGACTGATAAGACCTTGCCTTCAGAAATGTGTTCTCAGAGTATTTTTCAGCACCCGCCTCCCCAAGCCTGACGGCAAAGGGCTTTCTTTTGGTTTTTACTGAGTAAAATTAGTTCTAAATGTGGCAGTCTGGTGTGTTAATGATAACATGCAGGTATATAATTACAAGGGATCTGCGACCAATACAGTAAACCCGGCAGTTGCTCAGGGCCACACAATACAGCATTGTGCCATAGCAAGCTTAGCTTTCAAATTTTAACAAATAAAATTCTACTTTTGGAAAAGGAAATAGCTTGTATTTAGCTCAGGCAGCCAGTGTCTTATGATATTTTTTCCAATCTTCCTCCTCCTCCTTATCTTCTGACTCATACAGATTTTTAAAATTAGCTGTGTTCTCTTTACCTTTAGACAAATTATTATTGAAGTTGCTTTATAAAGCACAATGGTTCATTTCCAAACATTCTCACTGGTTTAGCTTACTTTTGAGAAGACTTCTCTAATGCTGACAATTTCAACCCTGAAAAGCTTCCGGTATTGAATCAAATCCTGAATGGGATCAAAATCAGTAAGTGGAGAATCAGAAGGAAGGATTAGTGGTTTTTAGTTCACAGTAAAGTAGAGCAGTAGCATTAGATAGGATGATAATAAACAAGTATTTTATAACGTATGGAAATAGAAAAGGCTCGTCCTAGCCTCAAGACCAAACTCAAATGGCAGGCAAGCAAGAAATAAGCATCAAACCAGAATCAACTAAGTAAAAGATAGGGGAGGAAAAAAAATAATCAGATCACTTCAAATAACTTGTACTACCCTTTTTCCTTTCAGCTTTCAGGTGGTGTGGTATTGCTTTTTTCCCCATACATCATCCATCTGCTATTTCACACCGGTTTATGTCATTAAAAGGACTAGCTCACCTTTTTTCCCCGTATATAGCAAATATTTCAAGCATAGATTGAAAATGCTGAGATAAGATTCTCCAGAATCTGAGATCCACCTTTCTGAAAATAAGTGAATCCTAATATTTGCTTTTAATTCCTGAGTCTGAAGTTCTCAGGCATGTAATACAGTCTGTGATATCATCCAATGTAATGTGATGCTGTTAGTACGAATAATCTTAATTGTGTTCCTGGGGGCAATACAACGGACACTTTAATTCACTCCAAGGACCACTTTTGTGCATCACAGAGATATAAGGCAGGGAATCATGCAGCAGTAGTTCCAAGCATAGTAGTCTGTACTATTTGTTTTCAAGCTCAAACTGATCAGCTCTATTTCTCATACTCGGGAATAAAAAAACCCAAAACAATAAAAGCCAAACAAAACCAAGCGCTATATTTTTCCTCTCCATGGCTTTGTCTCTTGGCAGTCATTTCAGATATTGCATAAGCATCGATTGTGTGTGCAAAAAACATGTAAATGGTCCAGGCAAGAGTAGTAAAGTGCTGCAGCAAGTAGCAATTGCCTGAGTACAAAACACAAAATCGACATTCCGCCAATTCAACAATGCCAGTAACTGCTGCCACACGTTTTTTGAAGGAATATTTCCTTGAGGATTTTAACCCGTGTCTTGATGTGTATGTAAACTTCCATACTTGCTTTTCTTTGTCCAGCAGTTCTCTTTTGTGTTCAACAAACAGCCAGGATACCACCAGCACAGTTGACCCGAGTCATATTTTGCCATTAAGCACGCTGTCAGCCTGCAGTCTTGTTTGAGGGGCTGGTGTGGTTCTGCAGAGTATTTCGCGTGACTACAGGTGACACGGAGAAATGCAGCGGTGTTGTAAGATCCTCACAGGCCTAGAAACGTCCGTTTTCAGAATAGCTGGTACTTGGCAGGCATGGGAAGCCTCCTCTTCACACTGCAGGAAAGAAAATCTTGGGTCTTCAGTACTTTCTTGATGAGAGAATTAGAAACTCTCCTGAAATTATAGCATTGCTAGGTGTCTTAAAACCTGAACCACAATGACTAATATCTTGGTGGGGAAGAAAGGAAAAAAAAAAACAAGTCTTGTTGACACTTCTTAAAGAATGCAATCTTAACTCTCTAATGACAATTTTTGAAGGTCACTGCGTTAGAACAAGTCTTCTTAGTGCACAAATGCAGTTATTTTGTGTGTCATGTCTGTTCGATCTCAGTAAGTTCTCTTTCTACTTTTGCCATGTTTAGTGTCCCAACAAATGTTGGCAAACAAGAACAGTTGCATCATAGATGAGTCATAAATTACATCACCCACTACTATTATTTCCTGTACATGTTCTCTACAGTTGGGTCCAATCCTCCTTTGATCTTACTGCAAACCTTCAATTTTGGGATAATATTCTTAGGTTTTAATCATTATATTCTGGTTATATTCTAGTTTACAAATAAACTACACTCATAATTAATGATTTAAGGAATCACATACCACATTTATATGTAACCTTACAAATATTTGGCTGATATTAATAAGATGTGGGGAAAATAAGGGTATTTGGTAATATTTATATTGCAACAAGAACAAAACCTGCTATTCAAAGACTTGCAGCAACTACTTTTGAGTTTATTCTGAGTCAACTCAAAGCACTTGGGGCTCTGTAGTGATTCTTATTGAAATAACATAAGATCAAAGACTACTGGAGCAACAAAATATTTCCTTTTGTAAACAAATCTCAGTTTGAAAATTTCTACAGGAATCAATCCTATAATAGAAAAAGTTTTAAACTTGAGAAGAAACTTTCAAGAAATATTTCTCTTCATAGTCTTCTGTCTTTTATATAAAGCTTTTGATTTGCTAATAGTGTAAAAACAAAATTAGACCTATAACTGAACTGTAGTTGCACCTACCTGGCTTTGAAAAACATTATGTTTCAAGTGATCTTAGCCCCTAAACAGTCAGATTACCCCACCACAGTTAATAAGACTTTTAAAATAAGGGCTATTGAATTAGCATAATACTGCTTGGCACACATTGGCTTGTATATTGAATGATATGCTTTGTAAATTAACTTATCCTTTACATTAATTGGTACTAATTACTGCAGATCTGTTTAATATTTATGCGCTAATCTGTATATCAGTGACTAGAATTGCACATTCAATTCCGAAAGTCAGCTGATAATTTGTAGTTTATATTATCACTAGAGTGAGACAACACGCAAAAGGTTGGGTATTTATATGAGGGTAATTATCCTGTGTGTATGTGTGAGGGTAAAGGGGGGGAATGTTCATTCTGCTTGAGTCAAAGGAGCTGGCAAATTTATTAGAATTGGTCTGTTTGTTTTCTGTCTCTTTGAGAATGGCCTATCTCATAAAGAACTGTGAAACGCATGAAAGTTTATATTATTTCAAGACCACAAATACAGATATTCAGTTTGGGCCTGTTGGGGTTTTTTCATTAAAACAAATATCTAGTACTTTGTTGTTGTTGTTGTTTTTCAGTCTTATTCTTTTTATTCTGAAAATTATTTAATGAGTAATTAAGAGAAAAGCAAAGCCAAAGAAAATTAAAATTTTAACTTCAGTTCATATCTATGAATTGTTGAACCAGCTTTACCATAGAAATGGTCAAAGTTGAAAGAACATGGTGAAAATGGTTATTTGACCTTCTCTAGTTTTGACTAAGTTTAGGCAAGGTATGACTTGTATATATTTGTCAGTCCATCAGATATCTACATTTTTTTCATACTTTAAAATGCATGCTTAAGCAGTGCTTAAACTGTTAAGCGCTACCTTATCTCGTACGCTTAGTTAAACTATAAAGATACTTCAAGTGTGAGCGTACAGTATGTCTTATTTATGCATATTACATAGTTTTCACTTTATTCAACTACCGTCTTTAGTGAAATTTGAATATGTTCAAAAAAACTTTGTTGGTCTGGAAACACATAAAATGATGATAAAATACATTCTAGAAAGAGCTTTTAGATGACCATAGATGATTGTATAACATTTATATTCAGTAGTCCCTTCCCCTCCGCCTCCTCTCCACCCCAAATGATTTGAGAGGAACAAACATTTGAAACTCAATTTTCAGAGATATCTAACCAGATAGTGCTTGTAATGCAACTGTAAATTATGGCATACAATGTTCAAGAAATATTAAAATAACAGTTTGTATAATTACATTGTACGCCATGCATTCTAATATCTAATTTTTCCACTTTCATCCAAAACCTCATAAAATAAGCTGTTAAACTTAACTGAGATAGGTAATAAAATAACTGTGATAAATTTACTTTTACAGCACTGTTGCAAAGACATTAAATCATGATGCTTAAACCTAGGGACAATCAATAAACATCTATGAAAAATTTGCATTTAAAATTTTAAAGTGCAATCTTTATGGACCCCTTAAAAAAACAGCACCTGTTTCTAACATTTCAACTCTTTGTCTCAGCTCTGAAGCTATAGTTTACTATAATATTAGAAAGCACTATCCAGACACAGTTTGGAAAAAACAAAACAGCATGTTATTTTTGGTGGGTGGTTTGTTGTTTTTTTTTTTTTAATGTACAGGAAAATAATGCATCAGAGTTACCAGGTTAATATTTTTACATTAAGGCTTTGTTTCCAGTATAAAGTATCTTTGAAATAGCAAGGAAATGTCATTGAATCTTGAAAGTTTTGAGTATTTTTTTAAACTGGACTCAGAGGTAATATTTCTTAATTGTTGATGTCATGTGTGCTCAGTACTTCTGAATGTCTGCCCAGGATTTATTTTACACTAATGTATTCTTGCCCTCCAAGTTGTAAATATATATACACACAGAGCAAAGTTTCAGACTTAGTGTGTCCTAAACATTACAGGTATCATTGTGTGAATTATTTAGATATTTATGGTGTAGGAACCCTTTTTTCTCTTTCACGTTTTTTTCTCAAAATGCCAAGAAAACCTTAACCTGAAGCAAACCAAAAAATTTAAATATACAAAGCCATAGTTTACAAATAACTTTCTTGATAGTGCATTTCCTCTAAATGAAGGCAGAAAAAAAGTTATGAGAATTGCTTAGTATTTTCTTCAGTGGGATTTGTGTGCTTGGTGATATAAAATCATTCAAGAGTAAGTCATTGGTTTGAAGGCCTGGCCAGATTTTAAAAAGGATCTTTTCTTCCATAAAGGAAAACTACTATGGAAAATTATAATTTACGTTCCACTGAGAAGTTGAAACTATTTTCTGAGCTAACACAGTTTATAGAGAAATATTTCAAATCTCTTGGGGAAAAAAGTGGAGTATTACGTAAAGCAAACACAAAACTCGGCACTGTATCAGTGAAAAATGGAATCCCCTAAAATGCGGTATCTGATTTGCTGGTGTCGTGGTTTTGCCCCAGCCAACAGCTAAGCACCACGCAGACGCTCGCTCACTCCCTCCTGGCGAGATAGGGGAGAGAATCAGAAGAGTGAAATTGAGACGCCTCATGGGTTGAGATAAAGACAGTTTAATAGGTAAAGCAAAAGGCCCACGCACAAGCAAAGCAAACCAAGGAATTCATTCCCCACTTGCCATGGGCAGGCAGGTGTTCAGCCATCTCCAGGAAACCAGGGCTCCATCACATGTAAAGGTGATTTGGGAAGACAAACATCATCACTCAGAATGTTCCCCCCCTTTCTTCTTCCCCCAGCTTTATGTGCTGAGCATGACGTCGTATGGTATGGAATATCCCTTTGGGTCACTTGGGGTCAGCTGTCCCGGCTGTGTCCCCTCCCAACTCCTTGTGCACCCCCCAGCCTCCTCGCTGGTGGGGTGGGGTGAGCAGCAGTAAAGGCCTTGGCTCTGTGTGAGCGCTGCTCAGCAGGAATGAAAACATCCCGGTGTTATCAACACTGTTTTCAGCACAAATCCAAACCGTAGCCCCGTACCAGCTACTATGAAGCATATTAACTCTCTCCCAGCCAAAACCAACACAGTGTAACTGTATAAAAATAATATATTAAAAATAACAAGATAGATCTTTTTGTGCAATTTTGCTTGAAAGTAAGATCAATAAAGTGAATTGTCAACAAGGGCTCGCCATTCATAAATCTTCTATTTATTATTAATAAACACCATGCTGATCACACAGATCTGTGATGTTGAAGTTCACTTTATTTAGCTAGAACACAGAATTGCTTTGGTCAGACAAAGAACATGTCAGTTTTATAAAGTAGTGCTGGTTTTGTCTTCAAGGTTAATTCGAAATCAAGGGTTTGTAGTGGTCTGCTTTAGTTTTTAAAGTAAAATATTCTTAGGACTTCATGATTAATGGGAAATCAAATGTTTACCCTTTTTTAATAAATAGCTTTAAAACATGAATTCTGTGCCAGCAGGTAGATAGTTGTGTTTGTCCTACTTTTTCCCTATAGATACAGCACCTGAATGAAGTGTAGCATACAGAGTAATTATTCATAAGCTTGTGTTTATCGTAGAAGTCTGACCAAATGTCATATTGTTTTTCTTTAAAATAGAAAACGATATATGCTTGCGCATTGCCGCTTTGAGGCAAGCAGAATGTCAACCTTTTCAAATGTGGCAAGAGTTATGGAATTTAAGTTGTAAATGTGATATGAGGCGGAAAATCAGGTTTGTCCTATGGTTATAATTGTGGTGTAAGTGTGTGTCAGGGCTCTGCCTGTTAATAAGCAGCAGCAGACATAACAAAACAGTTTATCTGCACCTTTACTCCAAGGTTGGTTAACTTCTTGTAGAAGCAGCATTGTCGTGGTGTAGGTAAAGCAAGGACAAACGCATGTCACCGCAGTGTCTGCCACAAAAATATGGGGCAGTAGTTCACAGGTTTGTTAAATTAAGGGTTGGGTATATTTGTCGTCATAGTCTTCTGGTTGGTGGTGGTTTTACCTTTCAAATACTTCTTATTCTAATGCCATTAGAATGGGATCGTAATTGGCATGCCAATTATTGGCATGAGACTGGAAGTAATTGCTAATATATCTAACTGAACGTGGCATCAAAATGCTTAAATAATGCTATATGCATCTGGATTCCTCCACACCCGCATCTCTCTCCCTAGAAACTTTTAGTGAATCTGCATTTTGGACACATGCATGGGCCACAGCCTGATCCCAGGCCCTGTCTTATACTGTGATATTTTTCAACTTTGCAGTCAATAGGCTACTTCTAAAAGTCCGCAAAAGGTGATTAAGAAAAAGTAAGTTAATAAATGCAATTTAGCATTCCAAGTATATGAAAATTTCAGAGGTGTCAGCACCACCGAAAAACTCAGGGAGTTAGTAAATCAGTGGTGTGTAAACCATTGTTTTAGCTGGGCAAGCGCACAGTGATTTAAATGAACCTGTCCTTGGCCAAAATCCAAACCAAGGCCAAAAGATTGCTGTTTGTTGTTTGGCTTGGTCTAAAATAGTTGGCTGTTACAGAAGGTTAAAATGTGCCTTGGCTGATATATCATGCTTTTTTAGAGTAAGCCATAGCAACAGGGTATTAAAAATCTAAACGTAGTGCTGTTCTGCTGGTGGCACTACTCATAACCAAGCATAGACATTTAACTGCAATGCGTCAGACTGCCACACAGAGCCTTATTTCAGATTAGGGCCCCTTTTTTGATTAAACTGTGTTTAGGCTAAATCAGTAACAGATGATATATCTGACTGAAGAAATATAACAGCAGCGTACTTTCAATCATTACTGCGACTGCTGGAAACCTTGGGGTTTTTTCCAGTCTCTCTCTTCTTAGGAACATATATTTGCTGAATTTTTGTTTTCAAAATATAGGGGCTATATTTGTATTTCCACATACACTATGGTTGTATAGTTATCTTTAACACAGCTATTCAGGTATCTTGTTTTGCTCATATAAAGATTTTTTATTTTTTTACCTTATCTGGCAGTCATTGCCTTCCTGAAGCAAAGGTTGGAAATAATTTAAGGACAGAGACCCTTTCATAGGGTCACCATAAGTGAGTTCATATACAGTATGGTTCCCCAATATAAAAGTGTTGCCTGAGCCTAATAAAGGCAAAAAAGTGACAGAATTGGATCCATCTAAAGGCCCATTTAATTCTCTCGTTTCTGACAGTGGCCAAAAGTGGATGTCAAGGGACGTGTAAGAATTTGTGGAGCAGAGACTTCCTGAGCCAGAGGTAGCGTTGGTTTATACAGTAATCCTCAGTGGATTTCCCTCCCATTCACAGGCTTCAAGTTGGAGACCAGAGAGGTTAATGTTTTGCGTCCATCGTGGTTTGTGACAAGGCAGTCCACGGCTGCACTACACATCATGTGAATTTTGTGCGTTCGGAATTTCCCATCTACTAACATCTTTGCCAACACCTTATTCTTCTGTCTGAAGATATGACGAGCAATCAGTCCTGGCTCATTCTCTGCAAGTCATTTGTAATACTGTGTGGATCTAGGAATTACTAGAGAGGGTTTATAGGACAGCAAATTCTGATGCTCTTTCAGATCTTATCGTTCATCATTACACAGTTCTTACAGTAAGCTGTTCCTAATACTCATTTTATACTGCAGGGAATTCCACTCATGGGTAACGGTCATCTTTTTTCTAATAGAAATATATCCAATTGACTTGTTCTTTCCTTACCGTTACACTGCTTTGTAACGTACATAGATATTGTAAAGGTACATTAAAAAAATAAACAATTAGTTGTTCTTGCAAATTGATCCATAATTACTAGGCTGAAGGGGAAACGAGTATGGCCAGCTATAAATTAGGATTAATTATATTTAATCACAAATTGAGTGTTCTTTATGCAGAATTACAGTACTTCATCATGCCCTGTCTGTTTAAAAACAAACACAGACACAAAAAACCATGCAGTCACAAAAACCCAGTGATGATGAAATTTTTATTTACCACTGATAAGTCAAATATAGTCTGCAGCCATTTAGACAGAGGTCTTCATAGAGTGTAGATACTAATTCTGAAGCGTTACTAGGCTGTTATGCTGGCCTAGAAGACACCAGATATTTCTATCAAAAAGAAGAGGATCATTGTAAAAGCCAGAAAGGAGAAAAATGCATTTGTTAATAATAGAAGTGTAGTTACAGGATTTTTTCACCAAATAAATAGTCAGCAAGTAGTGTTAAAGGTCTGTACATTTTCTCACAAACAAGGTAGCTAATCTCCTCATCTATGGTGCTTGCATGTGAAAAGAGAAGAAAGTTAAATTAGCTAGACTACACTTTCTTTCACTGTCATTAAGAATAATATTCCACTTTCTCTCCAGAGAGCAGTGGGTCTGATGCATCTTCCCTCAGTGAGAAAGCACTCATTTTTTCAGCTCGGTTCTGAAAGTTTGTTGACCTTGTTTCCTATCTAACACGGCAGAAGCTACTGATCATGACTGCTGCTGCTGATTTTCTAGATTCACAAACTATGTATGTTATCTCTTGTTTGATCTTTTTGTATAAAGCTAGTCAGATAATTGATCTTTTTGGCTTGATGAGCTGAAGAAAACTAACAATGAAACACAAACCAGAAAAAGGATTTTGCAGTGAAGTGAAATATTTATTTGAAACACAACAGTTTGCGTT
Source organism: Balearica regulorum gibbericeps (assembly GCF_011004875.1). Classification (NCBI taxonomy): domain Eukaryota; kingdom Metazoa; phylum Chordata; class Aves; order Gruiformes; family Gruidae; genus Balearica; species Balearica regulorum. The sequence continues at coordinate 4,190,522 of NC_046194.1, read as the reverse complement.
TAATTTTCAGGTCCTTAGTTTTTTTAAACCACTGTAAATGTAAGTTATTTCTTAAGTTCATTGTGGTTTGAAATGAAAATTAAATTTGTGAACAAAACCTGTAGAGGCTTATAATGATATATGTACATGTATCAGTGCATGCATATGAAATAAATATTTTGAGCAAAATTGACTTAATTTTGCAAAGACAATTATTCCTAAAACCGCACATTTAGTTAATTTGCTATTTCATCAAAATTGTGCCACACTCTGCTTTTTTGTGAATGTTGCATTAGGGCCTTCTGTGGAGCCCAGATGTTTAACATTCCAACTTGTCTCTCTTTGCAGCATTTGAAATCAGTAGCTGAGAGACTCTCCCAGCGAGTGAGATGTGAATCTGATGTTAAGTCTTCTGCACTACCTCAGCCTGAGTACGGGTGAACCTGTAGCCAGTCTGAAGTAAAGGGAGTTTCACCATTCATGTCAATGGGGTCAGGAACTCATCATGTGCACTTAGCACTGGGAGAAGTAACAGTGAAGTCCTTGAGGACATACCTCATGGCTACACCTCAAGCAGATGTCTAATTTTCTCCTTATTATGTTGTTTTCATGCTATTAACTGATCCACTCAAAGTAGTGGAAAAAACTTGGCCTCGTGCCCTGAATTCTTGTCAGCGGACTTTCAAGCTTTTGTGTTTTATCTGGCAAACCTAAATCTTTATTGATTTTTATTTTTTTTTTTATTTAATCACATTTCCCAGAGAAAGCATGGTGAATAAGCCACTAGACTAGGGCTTAAGAAATTTCAGCTTAAGCCTTTTTTCACCAGTTTTTCTCTAAGTCATTTAGTTTTTAGTACCTCAGTTACTCAAATGGAATAGATAACACTTCACAGTTTTACAGGATACTTGTAAGGGTAATTTCATTAAAGATTTAAAAACTGATACTACAGTAAAAAGCCATCTGACTGCAATTTCCTACCACGCAAAATTGGTGGGAAAAGAACTTTTTTTTGCCATACTGATTTCAGAGTCCCTTGTTAACTTATCTGAAATAAAACTCAGCCAAACTAGGACGGTGCATCGTATACTTGACATAATTCTTGCATATCCTGCGAAGCAAATCTGGCGCTTTCGTGGTGTTTGGGCAAAGTTTTTGAAAAGGGCAAGATTCAAGCCCTGATGAAGACTGTGGCTTTGTAAAGAGGAAATTAGGACAATGTGTATGATCAAGGATATTTTTCACAGGAAATGAGATCTCATTAACTGTTTGACTACTTTTCTACCGTATGTTAATGTTGTGTGATGGGGAGTTCTTTTAACAGTGGACTGAGGCAATATAAGGTGTTTTTTATCTGTTTAAGCCTGTTACTTATACTCCAAGTTTTGTGGTAAATCCTGTGTTCCAGACTTGTCTCATTCTTTGGACAAAACAAGTATTTTAAAAAAGCAAAACCCCATACTAAACATGTAAATTATGTGGGTTTAGACTTCCCTGGAATGACTGTGCATCTTAGTTCATGGTAGAGCCAGAAGGCCATGTTCAATAGACTTTTAACTCTAACCAAGAACTTATGGCTGATGTAATTACCAGTTGTATCATAATTTATAAACCTGCTGAAACTTATAATCATCTAAAGATACTGTTTTCTTTCCTTTATTTTTAATTAAGCCACTATTTATCCTCAGTCCCTGCTTAATATTTTATTTTTAAATTCTAACCATAATAGCTACCAGACATGTCAGACACAAAAGAAATAAATAAAATATGGGGGGGGGGGGAAAGTACATATGCTGCCTCTAGCAAGAGGGGTATTAAAAACTAAACCACCCCTATTATAATTGCAATCATTCAGCCGTGACAAATTTACGAACATAATGCAATCACCTTGGAACTAAACTAAAATATAAAAGGAATTTAAAACAGCAGCAAGAAAAAAAATCAGACAAAAAATGTTTCTGTTAACAGCAATAAATAGGCTTTTAGCATATACTGAATTTTAAATGCCAAGTGGAAAACAAAACCCAGTAAATTTACAATGTAGAATCACATGATGATTATTAACTACGCAGGTCCTGGGAAACTCTAGGTGCAGCCCTCTCTGATCCTTTAGTTTCCAGTTTCAGCTTCACCCGCGGGTCCAAAGGAAACCATATTTTCCAATTTCACCCCAACCGAACCATTTTATAGAGTCCTTCATCTGGGAATGTCCCTCAAATGGCACCGGAAAGGTCAATACCTAATCATCACATAGCATTAGTGAGGCTATTAAGTACTGTGATAACGAGTCCTCTGCCTGTTGAGTGTTTAAAATGGTTCAGTGACTGGAAATGAATGGAAAGAAATTATCAAACTCTCTTAGTATATTGACAACAACCCAGAGTATGTGATATTCCTTAAAGCTCTGAGACATATCTAAGTATGAGCCATATTAACTACTAAGTCATAAGATGAACTGGTCTAATGTCTTGCTCATATTATGTAGATGTGTTGTATACAAAAAGTAGCACACAGCTTTATTCCTAAATGAAATAGGAAAAAATTGTATTGTTAGAAATTTAGAATGTGCAAGGATACAACAAACTAAGCAAGTGATAGACGTAAGCATTTAGGCATAGAATAAATGAATAATAGATAATAAGGTAGTTCATTATGGAAACCACCTGTTTCTACCTTGCTTGATCTGAAGTATGGAATTTTAAGACAAATTTGTATCTTCCAAGGCCACCTGTCTGTAGAGATCAATGTTTTCCAATTACAAAGTAGTTGTTAACATCGTATTTTACTGTAATTGAAATATCTGGTGGTTGTTTCTCAATAAGACTCACTCAGAAATAGTAAAAAGGATGTCACATCTTCATTACTTCTTCATTACTTTTAAACTTTTTCTTCTTGAAGCAATTAATCAATTATCCCTTAGTGAGGCTAAATGCATGGCTTAAATGCTAAGAAGAAATTCTATACTGAACAGGTTTGTTCCATAAAGAATTTAGTCTTCAATTTTTTAATTTTTTTTTGTGTGTGTGTGTAGGGAAGTAAAGGTTTAGAATTTACATTCTGTAAATGTTGCCTTGTACTCCAATTGTATTTGTTTTAATTTGTTTGTTATCCAAACAAATGAGATTATTCGACTTGAAAGATTTGTGTCCTTACTGATTATTTGATTAGGGGAGAAATGCATTAAAGATGAATGTTGGAAGAAGGAAAAGTGATTCGTACTGGATGGCTTGGCTAAGTCAATTTTAGAAAAGTTTCAAACGAGATAAATAATGCATTGCAATTACCTTAAAATAGCATAAATATGCAGTCTGCAAAAAAGAGCCCCAGGCAAGCTATTACAGGGTGGTCACCAGCAGGGCCATGCTGTTCTCCGCTGAAAGCGCGGGATGGACCTTTGCCTCTCTTGCCACGGGTGGATTTTGTTTTGTGTGACTCCAACCCTCTCCCTGTAGGTCTCTCTACCCGGTCCATCTACCTGGAGGTTTTCTCAGCAGACACTACAAAATTTCTCTTGATTCCAAGTATTTTTTGTATGGCCACAATGAATATAAGTGGGAACTCCTGAGGTATGGAAGGGCAGAAGAGTCTGCAGGCTCTGTTTTTAGCTTTGAAAGAGAAATATAAAGAAACTGAGAATACGCTGAAAAAAGCAGAGGAAAAATCACTTGGGTGGGGGAAGCACAAAGAGAAAAAAGCAAATCAGAAGATGTTGGTGCCTGACTCTCATGGTAAAGTATGGACTCAAGGAATCTTCAGTTCTCAGCATGTTTTCCCTGCAGGGACAGAGGGACAAGGCTCGTTCTGCCCGAGTTAGCTCTCAAGAAGGGGCCTGGGAAGTGCCGCAGGCACCCGTCAGACCGGGATACTTATCCGACTTGCTTACTATCACTTCTCTAACGCTTCAAGAGCTGACTGAACCATGAGATTACACAGCGTGAGTCAAAGCTAGGGAAAACACAAGCAAGGGCATGCTGCATTATGCACTGCTTTGCAGATGGCATATGAAATACATCATGGACTGACGTATAGCTTTTCTCATCCGACACCGATGAGGAGGGGAATATACTTAAATATTGTGACAGACAGCTGACAAGGCATTAATGTTATTAAAAAAAACAGTCTGAAGATGTGTCTTTATAATTATTTTATATTGCTGTTATATATAAAAATAATTTCTGTGGAAACCCCCCCCCCCATCAATTAAGCATTTGTAATACAATGAATTTAAAGAAAATCAAAACCATTGATCAAAAACAGAGAAAAAAAATGACATAGGTGTGGAGAATAAACAAACATGATATTAACACGAAGGGGAAATGTTCCCCATAGCCATAATGTTACTTCTTGTCTTGCGCTCTGTTCATTAGTAGGATGTGAAGCTGTTTGACAGCGATACGATTCTTAAGACTAAGCTACAGGTTTGAATGGCAAAGATACAGAACATTTGTCCCCCTCATAGTTGCATTTGACTTTCTCCCTGCAAATAGTTTGCCTTATTTTGCCCTAACCAAGGGGTAAGGTAAAAATACACAATAGTCTTCCTGAAAAACAGGATGTAGCAATACATCATTGGCACAGACACACATGCAAAGGTTTCAAATATCAAGTCAGAAATGTCTTTTGGACTACCTGAATACATGATACACCATAACAGAAACGGTTTTCTTCCCACGTTACCTCTGAGCCCTTCCTCAGCTGAATGGTTGGAAGAAGAGGGAGGAGAGAGCATTTTAATGATCCTATAACAATAGTTTGCATTTGCAGAAGCTATATTTGAAGTGCATTATTTATTTTGTTTAATTTCTATTAAACTGATTATTAACAGTGAAGTTAATTTCCTTGCTAAAGTATAGCTTAGTTTTTAATTTCTGACTTTCTCTTGACTGACACGTGACAATAACTACCGGACGTCAGGAAAAATAGTGACTGGGGCGCAGGCTTCCAGTGGTATCCCATGGCCAGCCTTGCTCCCAAACAACAAGGCACAGCATCAGTTCACTTTATTATTATTATTTTTTTTTATTATTGCTTTCTGCTGGACAAAAGGTATATGAACAATTTCCAAAGGCAAGTCTCTTCACCAGCAGAACCTTTTCAAGTGATACCTATTTTAACCTGTTAAAATACTCCTCTGTGTAAAAGCCATACTGTGTAGCATACTGTGGCATTGGGACGTTGGTTTCATTACGTAGAATTTTTAATTAAATTAAACTATACACGTGCTTATGTTTTTAGGAATGTTTGAATTGTTCAATGTTAATTCAGTTGGTTTAAACAATCCCTGCCAACGGCTTTCTGAAATGCAGTTCTAGAAATTTCAGTGTAAAACTTCCCACTCATTGCAGAACCTGTCGCAGATTATGTGGAAGTTATTTCATGTCACATATGGGAGGTCGTTTGTGCAGATTCCTAACTTTTGTCATAGTTCATGGTTTTAAACAAACAGCACTTTCATAAACTTACAGTAAACAATTTCATCTTCATATAAGATGTTAATATACTCCTTATTTTTAGAAATATTTATAAGCATAACATTATTGTTCTGATTTCCTTCAAATGCAAGTTTATAATAAATTCATTTCCTACTACTGTTATTGAAAATACTCATTTGCTAATTGGCTTAAGCTGTGGGCATGTAGATTGAGTAAATAAAGTAAGACTAGAGACTTTTGCACAAAAAAAAGTGTAAGGAATGTTCCTATAAGGGAGCACAACCATTTACATCTGAAGTTGAAATTCTAAGAGAATGAGTTTATAGGCAATTTGGGGTTTGCGAAGAATATGACCATCTAACACAGAGAAGCGGATGCAGTCTTAAAAATGCTAAAGATCCGTCAATGTTTTTGAAATGATTTTTTTTTAGAAAATTACTTCAGTCATTATCTTTTCTCTAATCCATTATTTAAGATTCTGTTGTTAGTTGACAAAAATCCCATTGTACTTACTAATCTCAGTGGCTAACAAAGTTTGTTTAAACACCTGTACGTTTCACGCCGTAGGTAACAAATATAAACATTCACAGATATGCATTCCCTATATGATAAACACATAACTATGTTTATTAGGAGCGTAGAAGGGTCATATAGGTTGCACTGCACAGAAAGGTTTGAATAGGATAGTTCTACTTGTCTCGTATGGTCTTAACGTGTTCTCCATTTATGATTTTAATCATTTGTTTCAATACGAGGAGGAGCTGTGCGATAAACCTTTGGAGCATTCAGACCTGGTGCTTTGGGCTCTGTTTTTTTTTGCCCAAGCATTACTACTGCTGCTTCTATTTAGAAATTTCATTTTTACCAAAGCAAAATGGAAGCTGTGGTTGGATGCACAAAGGTAAGTTACTTTGCTTTTGCAAATGTTATCAGTTGTTATTAGTAATTAGCTCACAGAGGATTTTTTTTTTTTTTAATGCCTAACTAGCAAGGTGATATATCGTGCATTAACGAAAGGGAAATTTTTAACGAATGTAGGTCATCTTTGAACAAAATTAGCATTCAACAAAATATGCCTGTTATAATGTCTCAACTTTAGGAAGCCAAGCCTATAGACTTTAAAGTATGGTAAGATGCTGCCCTCTTCTGCTTATTGCAAACTCAGTTTTTCTCTACAGTGCCTGCAGCGGCTCTGAGCAGTCTTTATTCTGTGTGAGAGACGCTATGTTAGATCTTCTGTTTAAAGGAACAAAAAAAAGTTTGCAAGTACACTTGAAGAAGTAAGCATATACTTAATGTTGACACTGTATGTAGAAAAAAGTACATAGGATATTTTAGCAGAAGTGTCCGATTTATTTGTTGCATTCTTTTAATTAGGTTAAAGCAAAAATCCTGCTCCTCAACTCTCTTACAAATGTCATATAGAGGAATTAAAGGAAACACCTGGACTTTAACCTGTGTAAGGACACTCACGTGTTTGATAATGAATTTACCCATTATCCGTTGTGTCCTCTTGACAAACCTGTCCACTGCGAAGCAGTGCAGATCTGTAAAGCACTGTTGAAGAATCGAGCAGATTTGTATTCTAAATTGTAGCTTCTCTGCGTATAGACATACTGCTGTCATTCATAGTATTAGCAGTGAGTTCTAAGGACCTGGGCTTAAAACTTTTTTTTCATTTAGAGAGTGAGGTACTTTCATTTTCATAGGAGAAATAATAGCTATACGGCTTAAAACTGCCCTTTTGCGAGAGGATATCCTTAATAGAAATGTGCTTGTGCATTTAGTTCAACTCTCCCATAGACAATGTATGAGATGTTGAAAATTATGGGAATGAAGGCAAGAGATGCGATGAAATAAATTCATTTGTTACTTTGTCTCTGCATTACAAATTTGGGAATTTGAATCTCTTAGCAGTTCTGCAATTCAGATATAGCTCTAATAAGGATTTCTGTTGACTATGATGCAATGGACATGGAAATATAGTGCATCATGAAATTGCATTTTGATGCATTTCAGTTATTAAAGCCACCCTTTTTTTAGAAGAAAACCGTTCCAGAGCAAATCTCAAAATAAAATTCTGATATTGGCAAAGACTGTTTCACTACCTACCTTCAGAGATGCTTCACATTGCAAAAATTAGAATGCTTTCCCAGGAGACAGAGAATCTGTTTTTTATTATATTTTTGCTGCTGCTTATCAAGTTGCATTGTTTTCATCTTAACTGTATATCTAACTAAGCTTATGAGAAAGTAGTTACTGCAGAAAATCAAACAAATTCTTTAAATCCATCTTTAACATCACATTTTCTTCTGCAGTACTTCCAACAAAGCAGTTATGATTCACGATCCAGTCGGTGTGGCTTTTTGTAAACATAGTCTTTCCACATATCCTGTGACATTTCTATAATGAATCATCAGGCATGAAAAATGTACATTGTCGTAGGCTAACGCTGGGAGAAGTCACTAAAGTAATAGGTTACTACTGCGATTGCCATAAAATGGAGCTGGTTAAAGATGACTCTGTGATTCAGTATAGATGCTGACAAGCACGTGTATTATCATATGTCGTTTCCAGGATGCTGATTCATTAACCTGTGGAAGTCCATAGGAAGTCTAACACTTACGGCTTAATTGAAATTAGTTATACAGATGTTTGTTCATTGACTATTACCTTAATAACAGTGCTTCTCTGACTGGCGCTGTAGTAAGTATATCTGTCCCAGTTTTCAACATTGCTTAAAAGTTGATGCAACTTCAATTTTAAATCAAGTACTCCCATCCAGACTAACAACAGTGTTTTGGCAGCTGTAGCTGCCAGCACTGAATTAAAAGCAAGTATGAGAGAAGTGGTAAAGGACAGGTGCTTACAATGATGACATTTTTCTTTTGTGAAAGAATGAAAATTCTTCACAACTTGTTTGCTCAGTACTGAAATGTTGGTTTTCCATATCTATGATTTAATGAGCAATTACCTTGAAAATAACTGATTTTGGGGGTGATGTGTTTGGTATTCCAATAATGTTTTTTAAATGGTCAATTTACAATCAGCTTAGTTGGACCCAAGTACAATTTTGAGTTGTGAAATTCTGTCATGCCGTTAGTGAAAAGTTGATGATGTTGCTGCTGTTGTCTCAACAGAAGAGGAAACGGTTTCCTCCTAATGCTGTAGCCTCATCCTTGGAAATCACAGACCAAGGCAGAGATTGTTATAGCTGATGACAGGCTGGAAGGAAAAACTAGCGCTCTTAACAGATAAGAGTTATATTTGCTAATTGTTGCTAACTTAGCCTGAACTGCTTACAACATAGTAGATTTTTGCAGCCTATGTGTATATATAGAAAAGTAACATTTTTTTTTTTTTTTTTAAAAATGTTTCTTCCTATGAGTTGAATGAGCAGTGATTTAGTGCACTCTGGTTATGTATCGTCCTTATGAATCAAGAGTGAGGGTGATGATATGTACCCACTCAGCCAGGGAGGAGATGACACTGTATGGAGTCAGAACAGAAACAGGCGTCAAGGGACAAATGGTGTGAAACACCGTCTGGTATCCACTTCTGTAGGTAGGAAGGTGGGAACAAACCCGAGGTCTTTTCAGAGTATTCCAGTGCCTGCTGACGGCTGCTTTGCACAGTACTTTGATGCTATTTATAATTTGCTGCTTTTAACAGTTCTCCAGATGCTGTTATCTAATAAAATCAGTATGAATAGTGAAAATACCATAGTAGAAGAGTATTCATTCATTGAACTGTTCCTCTTGTTACCTAGGAGTGCTGGTTCTTTTTGTCCAAATTTCATTGTGATACATATTAATCCATTATAATTTAATGTATTAAAAAAGGAGGTAAGTGTTAAAGCCAGTGTAATATCAAACCAAAAGTATAAAATCAAAAAAATGCCTTCTTGTTTTAGTGGCTGGTTGTTAATCCTATGATAGTGGTTTCAACAATCCCTTAGTGAGCTGGATGGAAATAATTCTTTGGTGGTGTTGGATTCCTGGAATGCAAGATAGATAATGAGTGATGCAGGACAGATAATATGATCGGAGTATGTGGAAGATGACTAAACTTGATGTTTCCTGTGGGTATATGCTACCGACAATACAGATGCATCTTAAACATATATGCAGATATATAAAGTATTTACCTTTTGTCACTTAAGTAACTTGCTGAAATAGGATACTAGATGTAAATTCTAGATACTTGGAAGCTGAGCTATAACTTGCTAAATTAACAATAATATAAAATGAAATAATGCTGCTTTGATTGTAGCTAGAGCAGCAGGATAGTAACAAGAAGAAAAAAATATGGAATTTGAAAATATACAAGGCCATAATTTGTCTATAAAATGCTTACAAAGATTCAGACATGTCGTAAACTCTTCACTGTTGACGTTGTGTCTACAGATGCTTCAGAACCTGAATTCTAGTTCCAGACCAACAAACCTTTGTTAAACTTTGAACTTACTTGCTTGTCGGCTGTATTATAGGACTGGACAAATGAATTTCTGAGTTTCAGTGTTTATAGTGGGCCAGCTCGTGGACTATTGCTTATAGTCCACTGGTGTTCTGGAGATACGATTTGTGGAATTGCTGCTTTTACTGCGATTTTAACGTTTGCTCAGAAGTTCTTAGGGCAAAGTGTTTTAAAAAAAAAGAAGACAACAACTGAAAACTTGAATGTATGTTACTCTTGGGAAAAATACTATTTCATATAGCTATTACAAACTTTCCATTCAATGAAGGATGTTCCACAGCAATTAAGAGGCTAATTGAATAGGCACAGATGAGGAAAAATCCCTTCAGTGTTTATTATGAAGCAGAAAATACCATAATTGGCAAGTATATTAGGGTAAATGGTTGTGATCAGTTTTTGCACATACAGTTGTCAAGAAAGGTTACTCCAGAAGAATGTGATGGGATTGATAGACCAATCCTTGTTTATTCGCATGGAAATCTAACTCTGACTTTTGTAAAGCTATACGTTAAAAAAAATTGAAAGATGTCCTGATATAAAAGGGATGAAATAGCAAGTAGGTTGCTTATAGATTTAGATATATACTCAACAATTGCTCCATGGGAAATTACTGAATTGAAACATGAAGATGAATGAGATGCAGCATAGAGCTATAGACTTCAGTGTGGATCACCAGTCAATGAACTCACAATAGGAAAAGATATTTATATTGGTAACTCTAGGATAGCAGAAATTTAATTATGTCCAGAGCAGGTAAGAGGGCTTCCATCATAGAAGTAATAAATAGGCAGATGTTTCTTAGCTTGCTGCTGGGTCTTAATCCCATTTAATTCTATTCTCTGCTCCCCTGTAAGGGAGCACAGGGAATACTAAACTCAGTATGAACATTTCACTTTCATTCTCTGTGTATAATGACAAAAATCTCAGATGTTATTTCCTGCAGGACTTAGTCTTGAATATCTGTTAGTGGACAGTGACATTTCACTCAAAACAAGATTTTTATAAACTCTCTTTAGCCCTGATATGCCTATTCTGCATTCAGATCAGTTATCAGAAATGATTCTGTCTTAATGTGATATAAATCTTTTAATTTATTTTACAATGCAGCAATAATGACAAAGAGATAAAACCTCAGATTTTCTGCATCTGCAGAGGCATATCAGGCAGAAGAGCTTTTGCCTTCCTCCTGCTGTGATGCACAGTGACTTTGAGCTCTCAGCTGAACCCTTTTCAGGTGGCAGACAGGGATCCCAAGGATTGTCACTGCTGGGAAATGTTCCTGTCCCTGCTCGATGGGCAGCGTTTAATAACACCGCTACCTTAACTAAAGCCAAGAGCCAGCTTGTGTTTTAAAATGATGGACATTAGATAAATGTGCTATAAATTTAGAGCGTATTTCCGTAAATAGCTTTAAACATGTCTAAGCTGTTTACATTTGTGGTTTTGACCGCAATTTCGTGACCACAATTTCATTTCTGTGTGCAATTTGGGAAATGGCTGTGTATGGGATTTAGCTTGCAGCTCAGCCTGTTGCCGTATCACCACGGGGGAACGTGGGATGGTCGGATCCGACGCGGCGGCAGCCTCTCCAAGGTTACTTTTTGGGAGAGCTCTCATTTAAAAAGGCAGAAGCTCTACTGCAGAAACCAGCTCGGTATTTCTGCAAGGTTTTGCGCAATACTGTAAGAAGATAGTAAGTTGAGTCAACGAGGACTGTGGATAATGAACAGTATACGTAATTTTAAGACCTATCTGTCATCTTAGTTGATAAGGTATTTATGGGGAAATACTACATTATGTGAACATATTCAGATATTGCAGTAAGGACAACTATATAAATATTTAGATAAACAAAATCTACAAGTGCGTGAAGGCAACAGCCTAAATTTGGCAAAGCTTGTGAACAATATAACAGCAAGTTTAAAAGTAATCCCAATGTAAGTCAGTGAAGTTATTCAAATGTTTAACTGAAGCATACCTGTAAGTGATTTGCTACTTCTTAATCTTTAAAAACTCACATTATGAGGACTGTCCAGCGATGAAATGTACCTCAGTAGTACCACTGTTTCTCTTTCCCAGACACCGTGGGGAAATCACCATCTTGGTGGAATAGATCTGTACAAGACCGTTAGGAGTCATTTAAGGAGTGGGTGCTAAAATTGCTCAGCTATGAATTCAGTGAATTAAACTGGTTGGTAGTGTTGTAGTGGCCCTTAGAATCGCCACTATAAAGAAGACATTGTCCTGGCATTAAGGCTGACAGAAAGAGAACATCCCAACCAGCTGTTGACTTGTCAGTGAGGCTCATAGTGGTGACTTTTTGGATTCTGAAATTGAGTTCAGGGATGAAATGTTTAATCAAAGTAAATCACCAGGATTTTGAATGATTATGCTGTCTTCAAGTGTCTATTGGGATATCATCGTCTTTTCCAAGACCACTAAGGGAAGTAAATAAAATGTATCAGTACAGTTTATGCCTGTGGCTACATCATACTGTGAACACTCAAGGGATGTATCAGGACGTAACTGCAGAAAATGCAGCACTTGCCAAGACAGTGCTAATAGACTGCCGGAGAATACGCACCCCCCAAATATGTTGGCGAGAGTAAGAAGCGGCTAACTTTCCTGAGTAGCGAAAAACACAATAGTTTTATTAGCCATATTGAGATTTAATATCTCTGGGACTTTACCACATATAGTGTACTTTTTATGCCTATTTTTTATTATTTTTGCTAAGGTCAAGTAAATCACTGTATATTTACCATGCAGAACAGAAAAAATTGCTTGCATGGGTAAAACTTAAGAGAAGTTAAAATATTTGCAAATAAGAAAAGATTGTTTATTTTTTTCTAAGAAAATATAAAGGGTTAGCTATCCCAATATCAGCAATGTATTTCCTTCAACTTCTAACTGTAGAACAGAGAAAGAAATATAGGAAAATTATGCAGAAGAGGGAAAAACAAAGCCAAGCCAAACCATACTTTCTTTTCTTCATGCTGCTAGCTAAATTCTTGGTTAAATCCCGTTTGAACTTCTTGGATTGGTTGTTTGAGATGCAATAAGTAGCTTTCATCCTAGAACAAGGAGATGAATGTGGGTGTAAAACTGAAATTCATAAAATTATGGGTGGCTGGGAAAAGGTGAAAAGAACTGGGGACGTTAAGTGAAACCAGCAAGCATCAGGTTCAAGCCGAATAAAAGGAAATCAATGTTTGCACAAGGCATTAGTAAAACTGCAGAAGTCCTTTTCTTAAATGAAAAGTTTAAGCGATCTTTGCACCAATGCCTGCTTTATACTGAGGCAAAGTATTCATTAAAAACCAAAGAAGTGATAGCATATGAAAACAAGTTTTATCATTTCGGAGCACAAAGTGCTACTAGGGCCAAAATAGAACATGGGTGCGAATACTGTAGAGTTGCAGAGAAGTGTTCTCTTTTCAAAGCTGTAGACACAAAGCTGTAGCAGTTTATAAGAAGCTTTAATTAGCTATTCCTTTGCATCTTACATATGTTTTAAAGACATTTAAATATTTTGTATTTTTACATTGCTCATTTAGTATTCCAGCTGCATAAATATGACAGTACTGGTTAAAATTGTCACAGATTTTATTTGAGAAGATGCATCACTGAAAACAAATTGAACTTTTTATCTTTCCAGTAGAATGTTTGGATATAAATCTTAGTTTTCAGGAGAGAGAAAATATTAATGAACCAAATCCATGGGGATAACTTGTTGTTTTCTTGTATAGAAGATTTTTTTTTTTCCCCTTTGGCTTCATATTTTAGGGTCATCAAATGAACTGCAGATTAAATAAAGTGAAAATAAGGTGGGGGAAAAATAGCTCATGGGTAGAGATAAAGATGGAGAGATCACTTGCCTATCACTGTCACAGGCAAAACAGGCTCAACTTGAGGCAAAGTGATTTATTGCCAGTGAGGCTGGTGAGAAACAAAGACAAATATTCTATGTATAAATTGGAATTTCATACAACCATTGCATATAGATGTATATACAAATGTGGAAATTACGCTGTAAAAGTAGAGCAAACATGTTTATTTTCCTTTCATTAGGAGACTCAGGCAATTGACTTGTAATTTAATCTTAATTTTAGCCCTCTTAATGTGAAATACATAATTTCATACTAAAATCACGAGTCACAACGACACCAGCCTTTCCAGGCTCTCTCTTCCCCCGTGAATGCTTGTGCATACTCTCTGTTGGTGAAAACATCACAAGCAGGTTTAATTCAGTGCTCCTGCATGCAACACATCTTCAGCTATAGAAGAGCTACATACGTCACAGAAGCTTTGCAATTAAAATGCCAACTTTGGTTGTCCCTTCAAGTAAAAACATTTAGACAAACACTTTTCTGAAAAGTTTCTTACCTCCATGTATTAATGTTAGCTCCATATATTAACATCTGTATTTCAAATAGATCCAAATCATACCTTTACGGTTTTGAAATGGGCTTTGAAGTCCACGCACAGAACATCTAAAATTTCACTTTACGTTTATTGTAAATGATTTGCCATTTAAAAGCCTGATATTGGTACAGACAAATTAAAGAGGCTTTCAATTACAGATTTACAAAGGGATGTGAAATAGGTTTACAAGCAAAAAGAAGGTTAAAATCAAACTACTATGTTTAAAGTTTTAAAAAACCCAATCCCAAATCTCCAAACAAACAAACAAAAACCCCCAAACATGCACAGAAAAGACTTCATTTAAGGACACCAAACCAAAAATGAAGCAAAATACAAAGATCAGCAAACGAAAACCAAACTGCTTGAATCTCCTGGCAACATAAACAATTAAGCTCTCCAAAAGTACTGCCAAATTATACAAGTTCTCAAACATTCAAAAATCCCAGCATATCCCAGTTGAAATATATTTATACAATCATAATTTTTTTTCAGCCTGTTCTTGGTATAATTTCCTAAAGGGAAAACAAATCTTAAATATCAAGATTTTGATAGTCTTTTACTGCAAAAAATACTTTGTATTTTAACCAATTTTACACCCAAGATTCTTCAAAATTTCCAACTGGCTCTGGGCAATGTATTGTTTTGTGAGATGCCTCATTGAGATGTGTCAGGTCCATTCATATCTTACGATGAATCATGCTACTGAAATGACATGATAAATATTTTCAGTATAAACATATTTTACATTTTGAAGGTGGAGAAGTGAGTTTGGTTTGTGCTCTGTAAATGTATTTTAAAGTGAGTTAAAAGATGCCAGAGAAAACAGAGGGAAAAAAATGACAAAATTTGTGATGGAACAGGAAGTTTATGGTGCCTCCCTTAGCTGATAAACTGACATAGAGCTTGTTGTTCCTGTTTTGCAGGCATTTGCAATTGCATAAAATTGTGAAATGACAATTTTATTTTAGTATTTAATACATTGTAATAAAGTTCTCACAAAGCATATGGTTATAGAATAACCCCAAAAATAAAATACAAATTTTCATTTTGAATATAATTGAAGGCACTTGGCAATTCTGAAAGTCAGGCTCTATAATTGGAAAAAAATGCCAGCAAGAAAAGCTATGCTGGGCCTAAGAAATTCTTAATGTGATATAGGGTCAAGTTTCCAAACCCCTCTAACAAATTACCTGTTTTGCAAAAGTGAACTTAAATATAATAAATAACTTGGAGTAAGGGGAGGTAGCAGGTAGGAAAACTGGGTGACATAAAATTATAAGGAGTAGATCACTGAGACATATTTGGTTCCAGGAAATCTGGGTGAAGGAAGGAGTCTCACTGCTGATGACGCCTTTGTTGTTGTTGGGTTTTTTTGTTGTTTTTGTCCTGGCTTAGTCTTATCCATGTAATGTAGGATTATCTTTGAAAATTTCTTCAGGTTCAGACAGAAATTTTGACAGAACTTGGAAGATGAACAACACTTAAAGTGAGCAAATTGGCATGAATATATGATCATGTATCTGCTGTTCAAAATTTTATACATAATTAGCAGCAATGTTTGAGCATTACGGTTTATCTATAAGCTGTGGGGAAAAATCAAGGAGCTCAAGTGAATAGCAACATGCAGTTATAAAATCTCTTTAAAGAACTAAGCAAGCATTGCTTATTTGACAATCTGTCTACTAAACAGTGATTCTTCCCTCCCCCCTTTCTAAATATCTATGTTTAGTGGTGTTTCAAGGATTTGTAAAAAAAAAAAAAAGCGCCAAAAAGGGTAGATTTAGCTCATTAGGTGGGAGAGACGATGCAAGGGTAGTGGAGTAGCTGAATCCTTTTTGTGACTATGGGTATGCAACTTGCTCTGAAGCCTGGGGAAGGGAAGAAGACAGCACTGATGGCCTCACGTCTCACTTTTCCCTCCCTTGTATCCTCTGTCAGGTGTGTCTATGAAGCCTTTAAGATCAAAGGAAAGTAGCAACTCTCAGTAGCACCTATGCCCTTTGCTTCCGCACTGTTTAACCAGACAGTGAGTTTCTGGAACAGTAAAACATCTTAAATAGCTTTTATTTACATTATTGACATAGCTGAAGAGATTGACATAAGGTATAATTTAAGGCTGGAGCAATTTAGGTTTGCACATATTTTAGCAATGAGTAGTAGTGGTATGATGTGGTACAGAACCACTGCAGTAATGTGTGAAGTTGTGCATTGGCTTTTTTCCAGCGTTTTGTTCTAAAGAATGACTTTTTCTTGTTCTTGGAAGCTGTGTCACTAAAGCGGTATGTTCAAAGCTTGGTTTGGATGATTTTTCTTCCTTTACATTCCTCAATAAATACTGCTCAAAAGGCTTAAGAACAAAGGGAGGGTTGCAGGAAATTATCCAGGCCAACTCCTTTCCTTTTCTTTGCTCTTGTTGGAGGGTGAGAGAATACAAAGCATTATTATGTTATCTCTCTGTTCATTATGAACATATGAATAGAGCAATTTCCTTATTCACACATCTTTACAAATTGCTAGCTTGACTTCCTGTCATTTAAAACTACAAATGTGTTTGACAAAGAAAATAATAGAATCATAACAATCATTACAGGCATTAGGGTAATACGAAAAACTCATTGGCTTAATTAAAAGCTGATTACTTTACAAATAAAGGTCTAGGTTGCATCAACTGGAAAGTACAAGCTGAAAGTATCCAGCAACTTCAAAACATCAATTATAATGGATAAGTTATTACAAGGCAAGAAAGCTTTTATTATTTTTAGTTTAGTCTTACATGTATGATACTTTCACTTTAGTTTATTTTCCTTATTAGAAAACTGAAACCAACAAACCAAAACCAAATAAAAAACCCATATAAAAACCACCCCTAGGAAAGGAAGGATATTCCAAGCACTAAGAACTCTCAATGTAAATCCTGCAAAACAACGAAGCAGACACTGGATGTTAAGCACCTATATAGATCCATCAATGTCAGTAGAATTAAGTGCTCAAAAATAAAGCATCTGTTTAAGTGCTTGGCTGGTTTGGGCTACAATTAAAGATTTAGCTCAGCAAGCATAGGTTTAAACTTAAAAGTTATATGTATTATATTAGTCTTCTAGGAGCCATAAAATTAATGAAAATTTGCCTTAGACTGGAATTTTATTAGGTCATAGTCAAATGATGACAGATCCCAGTGGCACAGTTGCTTGAGGTCATTTTCCAACACTTCTTTGCCAGGGGCAATTCAGCCTAGAAAGGATTATAGAGATTTTATAGAGACAGCATGTCTTACAGGACGTATTTGCTGAGCAGTACCATTCTACCTATAAAAGATAATACCAGGGGGATCAAGACCTCTTTGAGATGACTTTGTTTATTTACTTTCCTGTAGAGGAGGTATCATTAAGAGTTCATGTTCAACAAGGATGTACAAGTTATTTTGGATTATGAACACAGATTGTACAGGAATCCGAATTCCCCCCCCCCCCCCCCCCAAGTTCAGTATTCTAGAAGTTTGTCTCTGGGTCATTGTGGGCATTCCTGTAGTTGTAAGAATTATGGAATTCTGAATTAGATAGTAGCTTTTCTTTTAAATTAGGGATGAGGAATCCCGGTTTATATAACAAGTGTGTAACTGGAACTGTTCAATTAATGTGTGTTACTTTTCTAGACGTATGGGTTATACGTGAGTGTTTCTGCTTCCTCTTAGAATAAACCGGAACAGGTTAAATTACCTTTAGTAGTGACTTATGTTACTTATTCTATTTCACATTAAAATGGACAATGATCATTCACAGTGTTAATATCATCTCAGTGGAAGTGTGTTACCTAACAAGGTGGGGAAATACCTCTTTGAAAGGTTTCAGCTTTTTCTGAAGCACATGTTTTGAGGCAACAAAATAATTTTTGCAATGAAGAGGACTGAATCAGTAGGAATGCTTAAAACACCTATTTCATGCACCGAGTTCCTTTCTGTAATTATTGCATGTTCAGGCCGTGGCTAGTTCTTGGAATCTCATAAATCTCAGGGAGTGTTTCACTGCAGCAATTAGTGAGTAACCAAAAAGGATAAGGAAAATAACAGACAGCTCCGTCTGCTTGATGCTTCAGCTTTTATGTCACAAGAAATATTTCTTTTCAAGATAGTTAAGAAGTAGTCATCAAATACTCTTCACTAGGCTGAAAGTATTTCCCTCCCTTCTGCAGAGTACAAAACATAGCCTGGTTCACTGCAACAACAAAAACCAACCAAACGAACAACCTACCGATCGTTTTTTAGGTGGCAGTGAAACCCCCCTACACCCCTAAAATCCAGTTAAATGGAATAGTTTTGTACATGTTCTGAATAAATGAACATGAGAACCATTCAGAACATTAAATTACAATACTAGATACTGAAAGCTGGAGAGGGACTGTTTACAAGGGCACGTAGTGATAGAACAAGGGCTAATGGCTTTAAGCTGAAGGAGGGTTGATTTAGCTAATATCTAATATTAGGAAGAAATTCTTTATGATGAGCGTGGTGAAGCCCTGGCATAGGTTGCCCAGAGAAGCTGTGGGTGCCCCTGGATCCCTGGCAGTGTTCAAGGCCAGGTTGGATGGAGCTTTGGGCAACGAGGTCTGGGGGAGGATGTCCCTGCCCATGTCAGGGAGTCAGGACTAGATGGGCTCTAAGGTCCCTTCCAACCAAAACCATTCTATGGTACTACTTCTTGGCTGGTAAGATAATAGTTCCTACTGGTTGTTGTAGGTTGTTTTTCTCTTCTGTGTGAAAAAGTGCATTCCCATTTTAAGAAACTGTAAGGATTACCACACGTAGTTCTCTACTGTACAGGCAACCATCATCATCATCGAAATCCTCATAAGCAAGGAAACAGAAGTTTAAGGCAGGTAATGGATAACAGGCAAAATATGCACTGGACTTCTACAAATTACTCTGCTGTGTAGCTACTGTGATCTTAAAGTTTGCCTACTTTTTCTTCTCTCTTCTCCAGTAATGCACAGCTTTCTAGCACCGTTATTAGTATTCAACAAACTGCCTTTTAACAACGCAACTGAACCAAATGTCCACAAGGATGGAAATTTTATCATAAAACCTCAGAAAAAGTTCCTTTTACTACACTTGACCTTTTCTTTCAGAGATGCTTTTTCCTTTTTTTTTTATGTCCAGGAAATTTCCCTTCAAGAACTTTCCCCAGTTCTCAGTTAATCTGGATAATTTTGCAGGTCTGGTTTTGGTGAAGTTTTTGGTGAATTATCTTTAGGAGAGTGCTCAGATATTACAGTGATATAAGATTATCATCTTGTTTAGATTAAGATATTGGTTAAGACACACAAATTTATTTCTACATTTTAAACCTGATATTCAAACTGTGCACTTGGTAAAGATTTGAATCCATACCTGGTTTGGTTTTGCAAATGTATATATTTGAAGGTCTACTAGCAGTATCAGTCAAAATGGACTAAATAGGATGAGGAGGAGTAAATCAAAGCTTACAACAGCAGTCTATGGATGTGTCATTTCCCTTTACTAACTCACCTTTCACTTAAATGGTGTAATAACAACTTACTTATTCTTGTGATGTGGCAGTCCAAAAATGGGGACAATGTTGTTATCTTTTGAAAAGCAACAGGAAATATTGCTAGTGTGGTAATAGAAAAGGGTTTCCCATGTGTTTTTTTTTTTTGTGTACAGATTAAATAACTCTTTGGTAAAATGTCTTCTGGAACCTGGTGTTTTGTATAATGAATGCCTACTATTCACTAGTAGTAGTAACAGCAGTACTTAAAATTTTGTTATCAAGGACTGTTAGCACAGTTACAGGTATTCTGTGAACACCTGGAATATTCATTATTCCATCTCTTAACTTAGTTTATAGGAATTTACATAAGCTGGTGTTATAATCGATGTCCATAATCTGTGATAAGTAAGAAAACATTGCTATTTTCTGTGGAAAAAAATGCAGTTACCAAACTTGCAATTATGGAACAATCCATATCAACTTGCAGCATTCAGAGGCTTTTGCTGTTGGTCTTCTGTTGACTTTTTTATTCTACGATTTTCATATCCCGCCATCCCGCCCCCCCCCCCCCCCCCCCCCCCCCCCCCCGAGATGTAAATACCTATAGTCTAGAAATTAGGCAAATAGTTGCTAACCCATAGCATGAGCACATAACTGCTCTCCCCATTAAGCTATTTTTATTTATGTCTATTCCTCAGTTGCTTACCACTCCTGGAAATTTCTTGTACAACAGCCAATTCTGCCAAAATTCATAAGCAAATTAGCTCAGTATCTGCATTTAGAAAAAATGCAATTTAATGGGCTTGGTATCTGAAACAAACAGCCATGACAAAATTGCTTTGCAATAAGGACAGAATGAGAAGAAATAATGGTGAAAGAAAAATGAGTACGTATTTAGGGTTACCTTTGCACTCTCTAGATTTTGAAATGTGGACTAGCCACTAATATTCCATAATGTATGTCCGAAGCTTTACTCCTAATGTCTTTCTATAGCTAAAGCTTTTAACAGTGAAATTCATTTGCTCTTCAGCATACAGAAGTTAAAGGCTGGACACTATGTGAAGAGTAAGTTTTAAACTCTGGCCTCTATTTGACATAATATGTAGGAATGAAGTTAGCACTTCTGACAAAAGCCCTCACTTGTCTTCTCCTCTGCTCTTTATTGACAGACTATGAGTAGCACGTACAGCTCTGATACTGGTTGTAACGACAGCTGCCTGTCTGCCCCTTTTTGGGGTGAGGAGGGGAGGGCAGGTCTGGTCAGATATTAAATTTGGCAAGATGGCAGCTACTGGACAAGTTCTTTAGAAAGATTCTTTAGAGGATTCTAAATACTCAAATCCATCCAATCCAAGGAAGGTTCATGTATGTTTGGTCTGTTCTTTGTCTCCTCTAAACACCCATCTACGGCTGCCTGTTGGAGACTGAATTATGCAAAGCCTTGGTCTTGTCTTCGGGCAATCCTTCCTTATAAACAATTTGATTTGTAAAAGAGAACAAAGGCTTTCAGGCAAAAAAATAGAATAAGCTTTCAGATGAAGTCTTCCTTCAGATCTTGAATAAAAGAAGCAAACTTCAAAGATGAATATAAGTTGAATTTAGCTGTATTAGTTTATAAATGATTTAGCTTTACAAACTTTAGTAGGTCATTTAAAGAACAGTATCTTAAGAAAGAATCTTAAAACCATTTAGTGTTTTTGTGATTACAGACTAGTTAGGATTTCTTCAATGGTTATTCTACAGATCTAGTTTGTTTAAAAGTTTCAAGAAAAAGATAGGAATTGCTGAAAGTAAACAAAAGTATTTAAACTGTTGTGTTGCTTTTTTTTTTACTCCAAGAACAGAAGATTGCAAGAGTGACAAAAGGGTTGTTAATGTCTATCAGTAGAAGGCCAAAATCTTGAAGACCATGCATGACAGATGGATAATACTTCAGCTAAAACTGCAAGAATAACTTTGACCCCTGAAATAAATCTGATTGTACATTGGCATAACAAACTTAATATTAATGCTGCCCTATCAATACCATTGAAGGAGAAATAGCAGCCTGGCTTTTGAATGCCTTTAAAAATGCTTTATAAGCATCTGTGTGAAAAGAAATTTTGTTCAGTTTTTCTAAGCGGTTGCGAGTAAAAAAAAAAAAAAAAAAAAATTTTTTCTCTTCTTTTCCAATGGCCTACCTTCTTCCAACTTTTCTATGAAGTTAAATATGATTGTCATTGATTTTAATATAATATGGGTTAAACTTCCTAATTAATATTAACCCTTACAGACATCAAAAAAAGTTTTAAAGAATCCATTGTAAAGGATTACATTTAAATGCCTGAGCTTCCATGTTTTATTTTAAACATAATAAAATCTTTGTTGGACACTTCATAATCCATAAAAAAAAAAAAATCAATAACAGAGGTAAAAAAAAGCTTATTAAATCCAAATGGCAGTGTCCCCTGGACACTTATACATCTTTAATGTATAATATTTACTTAGGAAATTCTTAATAAAATGCAGTATATTCTTTTTTAAAGCAAAAAAAAAAATATATTTACTGCTGATTTCATTCCTTTTAAGGAATCATGGAACCTCTAGAAGCTGTTTCACAGCATAAGCTTATCCTAAAAGCTCTGCGTATATAAGCTCAATGTAATAGTTATTACATTGACATCTTTGTTACTGTAGAAATTAATCCCCAAAGCTATAGACTTTAAAATTCCCATGAACAATATGTCTGAATATAAGGAAACTAGCTATTGTGTAACTATTAGGAAATAACATGGAAATGTCTTTTATTAGTTTTCTGTATCTGGTGGGGAGTCCTTCAACAAAACTAACAAGGCTATGCTTGTAAGCTGAGCAGCATTCATGTTTAGAATTTTAAAGAATTTTTGAGAATAATTCTTCACATTTTATCTTCAGAATTCACAACAATAAATCTCATTCTTTTTTGTACCTATTGTGAATGCAAAGTGTCATCATGGAGAACGTAGCTCCAAATTACCTAAATAAGCAGCAGAACCCGCCTGAATCCCAGGTCAGCATTTTAGCTACTCAGACCCTACGTATGCCATCAGACCTGCAAGTCTGATTGTTGGTGTACCATTTTTTGGCACAATTCTGACCCAGAATCTATTTTTGAGATGTTGGTGTGACTTCATGGCGACTTGCCCAGCTATTGTGTCTCTGAATCACTTTGCCTTAATAAAGGTCTCTGCCTTTTGCAGTTTAGGTTGTAATAGCGTGTGTATGTATTCATTTTGCCAAACCCACGCTTCTCAGCAGTTGTAGAGTTCCCCTGTCACTGTGGCAGACTGTAGAAACCCCAAATAACTCAAACGGCTGATATGACATCTTCTCCAGGGGAGATGGAATGAACTGGCCTATTCTAAATCCAAGGCGCTCTGCATCAATATTGTTACATTTTTACTGAATTCTAGATATAAATGCATGAAATTCAATAGATTATATCCTTTTGGTTATAATTTCATTTTCTATCTATACGTAAGCTGAAATAGAGTGTGTGTGGGGAAATATAAAATAAATAACTATACAAAAAAGCCACAATCCTTTTGTCTCAGCTAAATGCTGAACATTTTTGATGCAAGGCACTCTATTGCAGCTAACTGTAAACTATGTTTAATGCCTTAGGAAATAAAACGTGTTTAAATATTATGGTGGTAAAATCAATCTAGATTATTATGAGAAATAAAACAGCTATATTTTTGGCAGTAATTTTTTTTTAGGATTTCAGTAAAAAATAAATGGGAACGCAGAAATAATAAATGAGCGAGCAGTGGTTTAATCACTTTCTAAGTTGCTAGAATGATCTTTGAATAAGGATAATTTCCCTAATTCAGCTGTATCAGCTATTGTAGGGAAATTAAAGCGTTGCTGACCAAGCAATTCTACCAGTCCTCCCACTGCCCCCACCCCCCCCCCCAAAAAATATGAACTCTTGCAAATGTCTTTACATTACTTGTGTAACCTTTTGAACAACGGGCACTTTTTCTGTCCTGTTTCAACACTAAACACTAGTGGACTGTCTGGAACGGAGGGCAGCGGTGGCGTTGCTGTAAGAGGTGGGGTAGCGAGGGGAAGGATGAGGTTATCGGGGGCTGCCAAAGAGAAGGGCTCATGGATAGTGGGGGGGGGGGAGTGAAAGGAGTTCAAGTAGTGAAAATTCAGCCTCAGAAAACCTGAACTTTGTTTTTTACAAGTCTGTTTCTGGAGCTTTGGGGGAACAAAACCATGTGTGCTGTAATTTTGCAAAGCTACGCGAGCAATACCATGCCATCTGGGAAATAAAAAAGACCCACAAAACAGCAAGTGTGCCTGCAGCAACTGGTCACCCTGATCAAAGGCACTGGTGCAAAAAGGGAAGAGGGAAATGGGAAAAATCATACGCTTTCTGGGTTGAAAACAGCCCTGATGGCAAAGATTTCTACTCACAGTCCCATGTGCTTTTCATGTTCCCTAAGACATAAAAGGGTGGCTTTGTAGTGATTGGTATTGACAAGAGAGATTTACTGACGCTGAAGAGCCTGGAAACCCGGCTGGATGCGGTGCTGTCAGAGGGCCCCACGCGCTGGGGTGGAGGAGGTGGGGGGGCAGTGGGTGCTGAGGAGCCGCTGAGCACCGCCTGCAGCCGTCTGTCTCTAAGGGGATGACACTGAGATGGACCGTCCCCAGGCCGTGGTTAGTTCAAGGTCAGGAGTGCACAGAGTGCTGAACTTCACCGAGGTGGAGGTAAGGTGGATGTTTCCCTGTGAAGTTTGCTGCTACTCACAGGGAACTGTTAGCTGTGTAAAATACTCTGAATTGTGCGGTGCTGCTCAGCCCTGCCTGAACCTTTTCTAGGTAATGTTACAACTTGTTGCTGTGAACTGCATCTGTCTTTGTCAGGAAAAATCTTCTGTAAAGGATACATTAAAAAAAACCAAACCACGAACAAAACCAAAACATCCTCCAGAAAGCCCAAACAAACCCCCAAACAGAACTCCCCTTCCTCCAAAAACAAAAACCAGAAAAAAATGCCACATTTGTGAACCATAATGTCTAGACAAATGCTGATATAACTGCAAATGTCAGTATCAGTCATTTTACGGGTTTTGCAGTGCTCCATTGTCATCTCTATATGTACATGGCCTTTTCCAACCTATATATATAAATATTTATATATATTTTCCAGGTACAAAACATCTGACATTCACTTCTTGAGAACCAGACAGAATTCTTTCAATTTTCTAAGTTATTTCCTCCTTAGTCTTTCCAGTATCTCTCTGTTTAACCCAACTGAGCTGAACACCCGCTATCCTCCTTTAATCCCATCATTTCTACTGTGAATATTGCAATGGGTTTGGGTTTTGGTGGGTTTTTTTACATAGCTGCATTTTTCCAACCAGGCCGTCACGCTACTTGTTTTGATAGATATGCTGACACTCCTAAGTGTCCACCCTCTGCCCTAGGCTGACATTTCGGTGGAGCTGAATGCAAATTCTTGTGTACTATCAGCATCAATGCTCAGCAGATATAGATCTGAAATCTAGTTCTCTGCTGGCAGATGGTGGCAAGCAGCAGTGCTGATAGGTCTGGCACCTCCTTCTCATCATTGTGGCTGGCGGCATGATGAATGTTCAGGGAGAACAGTGTAGTCTAAATATTTTTCTGTTAAACGGTTACCAGCACCGGTATTGTATTTTTTTGGGCAGGAAAAT
This sequence comes from Balearica regulorum gibbericeps, assembly GCF_011004875.1. NCBI lineage: Eukaryota > Metazoa > Chordata > Aves > Gruiformes > Gruidae > Balearica > Balearica regulorum. The sequence continues at coordinate 4,164,998 of NC_046194.1, read as the reverse complement.
AGAAAGGTTTATCTCGCTTGTTATTTACTTGTTTATGGTGCTTTTGTTTCCTACCTGTATGATCTTGAGCTCAGAATCTGTTTCTCTGTGGATTTGAAAACCAGTTATCTTTGTATAACAGCTAGGTGTTTCACACCGATGAAAATTTACACTTGCTTTTGAAAACCGATGATCGACACACGAGGGCACCAAGATATACGTTGAGCAGGAGAGGAGATTGTCACCCACATGAAAGGACAAACTTTAATACAACAATGAAAAAAGTATAGAATCATCTGCTGTTGTTTAGGTAATGAATTCAGCTGCACATGTCTCCATCGTATACCTTTTTCGTTGTGAGGGTTTTTCTGTGGATGAATAGTAGGGTCAGGGAGGGGAAGGGGCTTCCTATGCCAAAATTTCTTCTCCATGCAAGTGGATGGGTAAGACTGCCTTTTCTTATTGTAACATATTGTACTTCTACGACTTTAAAACTGATCTTTAAAAAAAAATCGTAGTGAAGCCCTGTGTTTTGAATACATAAAAATATTTCATCATGTATTTCATTATGCAGAATACCAACTGCCTCAGAGTCCTTAAGAAGTTAAACTTTGCATTATAGAGCTTTCTGAGATGGCACGGTTCGCTGCCATTATTAATGTTTTTAATAAATATGACAAAGCAACTTCTCTGAGAAGTGAATCGGCAGCGAGAACTTCAGACTCGCAGGGAAAGGCTCAGGACAACTTGTGGTTCATCTGGGCACTACAACAATTTGGGACCAGAACGCGCTGGGGAAGATCCCTTCCTCTGCCTCCAAATGAAACTGGGTTTTGTCCCATCTCTCTGAAGTAGTAATCTGGAGATATTTTAGGAGAACTTTAAAACTGCTTTTTCTCATCTATGCTTCATTCTTTTCATGGAAAATAAGAGTCTGGATTGCAAGATCAGGATTCTTTGGACACTCTCTCTATATATATATATGATTTGTCTTTAAGGAATTAATTTGCTTTCATTATAAGGATGGTATATCTTATTAACCTGTTACTTTCTCTGTGACTCCAATATTACTAGATTAAGAATTATGTCCATTAATCATAATTATCTACCATGATATGTGATGGTATGGGATATGAATAAGCCACAGGTTGACACTTTTTTTCCTCTGGCCTTTTCATAATAACTTTTATAAAAAAATTGGCTACTGAGTTAGCAGAAAAAATGCTGAGCTGTAGAGAGTCATTCAGCTGGGTACCTAGTTTGCAGGGCAGTTCATGTTTTGTCCTGGTTTTCAGAGCAGAGAAGTCAAGATGTCTTAAGATGCTCAGTATTTTAGTTTTCAAGGTTGGTAGTAAATTAACAATAGCCTATGAAAAGTTTACAGTATATATTTTACAAAAATATGTTGTACTGAGAAAGGTGTTCTCTCATAAATTTCAAGGAATTTTTTACCTGTTTTTGTAACATTGTACACCCTTATTTTAAAGATGACAACTATTAAACCAAAATAATAACTTGTGTTTCTAAATAGGTGCCACTAACACATGTATTTCAATAACATTCAGATTATTTTTATTTTTGGAGAAAAATAATTGTATATTTGTGTCTAAGTTTTGTGGAATGATGAAGCAGCACAACCTACAACAGGTACTTCTCATTCACTGAAGGAATCAAATACTGAAAAAGAGGTTTGCACCTATCTTAGCTATATGAATAGAATCAAAAGGCTAGAAATCAAAAGTGCATGGTGATAGAAAACCAACTTATTCCCTCTGACAAATGCCTTGGTACTAATGTCAGAGTGTTGCCCGTTGATCTTGTATGTCCTGGGCACTGACGGCGGACAATGACTGGGTATGTTTGCAGCACTTTGTCTTCTGAGACATAAGAACTGCCCTAAGAAGTGTTGGATGACCCGCTAGCCATCATTTCTGTTCTGCAGTGGCTCAACGTTCTTGTTAGTGATGATACAAAAGGAATTATTGTCTCTGAGATAGCCTTTGGTTTTGCAGTGATTCTCCTGGCCAAGTAAAAACTTTATGCTATAAGAAGGAATATGAACCAATTCCCCCTCCCTGCAGTAGTTTCGTATTTTTTGGCTTAGTAAATCCTTAATTCTTTGTGTGGCTCGTGTAGATCAGATAAACATCCAAAGTATACGGCAATAACCATATTCGATAACAACAAAGGAAAACATGTCAGTGGTTTCGTAGAGCTCGGTTTCTTAACTGGTTCATGGGTTTTTAGTCAATGGAAGAGCATAAAAGAATTTTCCTGTGGGGTTTCTTTTAGATACAGTTCTATAAATAATACTTTAATGGCTACAGATGACATGTAGTACTACATGAAAGGCCCTTTAGACCCATGTAAAATACATGGCCTAGGAGAAAAGCAATCTATGTGTTCTATGAAAAAAAAGTGACAGGAAGCTTAATGTAAAATTCTGCTCTCACAAGGGCAAAAAAGAACAAAAATGCATTTTCTTTACCGAAGCTAAATTTTTGTGGGCCAATTTTGATTTTGTGACAAGTCAAAATTGTTCTGTCTATGAAACATATTGAAGGTAGCTGGGAGACAATAAAATGGCAGGTTAATGTTTGAGGGAAAATGTCACCCATATAAAACAAAGCGTGCAAATGGGAACTATCACATCTGAGGCTTTAGTAAATCAAATTCATGAAAGGTCATATTGTAGAAATTCTGAATACAGATCTATATCTCATCAGATTCTCAGCATAAAATTAAGAATGAATATGAAATAAAAGGTAACACTTTCCTGATATAACTCATTTAGATATAGTTCACTGAAAAATACACAACATGAGCAATTTAGAGGAGCAAAATACTTGGTCGCTTGGGCAGGGGTCCAGACTGTAGGTTCAAATGGCAAAGGACGTAGAAAACAGTGGTATTCAAGACTATTGACCTTGTTAGTTTGTAAAGTCTGTAAACATGAATTCTTATTTCTTTAAGACTAAGATTTGGAGACAGATTGTATCTTCTGGAAGTACAATCTCAACATATTAAATATTTGGATCCAATTTAGAGAGAGTCACTATACCTTGGAGTAAGCTGGAGATGTGGGTTAACGTCTGAGCTAGCTTGTGAGGCAGCCCAGAGAAAGAGATGCACGGGCTGGAAACTGTAGGAAAGAGATTGCACCAGAACATGGTGAAAGGAAAATGACCGTTTATGGGTGATCTTAATAGCGTGCAGAAGAGAGGCATTTGAGTTAGTTTTTGCACACTGAAAATCCAGGGCCTTCAGAGTTTGTGTCACATACTGAAGAAACTTTAAAAATTGAGATTGTACTTTTCCTTATTTAAAATATTTCTTTCTACAGAAAAGGTTATTTAGTTATTATCATGTTATTCACTGTCTTCAATTTTTAATCTACAGGACAGGAAAATTAAAGGGAGGATGGAAAATGATGTTACAGTGAAAAAATAAAGAGCATTAACCAAAAGCTGAAATAATGTAATTAATTCTTTACTTTCTCAATTAGGATAAATCCAGTAATGTAAAATACCAAAGTCATAATTTTAGTTAATGGTAGAGCTGTAGAATGACTTCACTTCCACATTTTTTCATTGCGAATTGACAATCATTTAAGAAATAAGTGGCACTTAAGATAGGAACAGCTGGAGCTGTCACCACCTCTTTCTCCCTGTTTTAGCTGTCAGCTGGTCAAAATCTTACTCCTTTTTCCTCCATTTCTTATGCTTATGAAATACTGTACAGTGTTCACTGGTGCTTTCGAGTGTGGTGTTTCGGGGGGGGGAGGGGGGGGGAAGAGAAAGAATGGCTTTGCAAAAGATATTAATGGCTTTAGGATTGGGAAAAGAGCATGCGTGGGTGAAGGGAGCATCTCCTGAGCAGATACTTTATGTTTCACAGGGCACAGAAGAACGTTGGTCAGGTCAAGTCTGTTAGTCCCCATCTCCATGAAAAGAATGCCATAAGTTGCTATATTATACCAGGTAATGTTACTGAGGGAATCGTTGTGAACTTGTGACACCATCTTAGGTACACTTGTCTCCTGCACGTGATTTGCTCCTGCAGAGCTTTGCTTTAGGTCAAAGGTTTTATCTACTCTTTTTTTCCCCCCACCAATTGTAATCAGTTTAGTTAGTCTCTGTTGCCTGTGGGACTTTGGATATTCTATAGCTATGGAATTTCAATTTAAAATCTGCTGTGAATAAAACAAGTCATTTTTTCATTAATAAAAAAAAATATTTATTTAACAAATAAGTATCTCACGAATAATAAGCTGACTGTTACAGGGAGGATAACTTCCCGATACTGGTTTCAACTTTTTAAAGTAAACCACTATGAAAACACAGTAGAATAGGAATTCTGTGATGCTAAGCTAAATAAACTAAAATATAATGTGCTGAGGTGAATCTATTCGGTGACAATTCTGACAATTGCATTAAAATTCATTGTTAGTCACTATTGCTCCTCCCGACCCTGGATCTGTTTATTGCTCAGACAACCTCAAGGCACTGCAGAGCATCTGAGGGAACGGAGGAGGTTGGGTTTGTTTAGTGGGAGGTTTGAGGACCTTTTCAAGCTCAGAATGATAATATTTTTACCGTTCCCGTTACTGTCAATCTGTTCACATTCTTTCCATACCTTCTGTGTTCATTTGTTTCTTGAGATAAATGCTGAACGGGACAGCGCAAACAATAACAGAGATTTTAGGAAGGTGTGTTTATACAATATTGACTGGACAAACAAGAAGCAGAAGAGGGGTCTGGGTTAATACCTACACAATGCCTATGGCCATGAGCTGGATGCCCACGACACGCTGTCAAAGTTTGTGGTGGGTGAGCGAGGGTGCAGTTAGCAATCCCTAATCTGTACTATAGATATAGTATACTAGCCTACTCTGTGTGTGTGTATACATATCTTTATACATATACTCGCCTAGTAATCAGTTTATGGGCCAATAAGGTTAGATGGTAGTCAGCTATTGCTACAACGTATAGCAGAATCATGACAGCTTTGACACGCTGCTACGTAAAGGGAAAAGATAGTGTTTTGTGCTGAGATTCTTCAGTAAAATATTGTCCCAGGACATTTCTCATCTGTGAGAGGAGCTGATTGGATTGAAACACATCAGCAATTTATGTAGAGACCATAAACTCATCATGGTCTGGATTTCATCAACATATAAAACCAGCCTGCCCATCAATGTGTTACATGTATGCTCCTTTAGGTTTATCTGTAGCCATTTCAGTAAGGATTCAGTGCAGACTTAGTTTGCTAATTCCTCTGGAAAGTTTAGCTACTTATTAAAGACCTCAGGATTACCTTTTGCACAAGTATATATTATCCTACCCATATTGCATCAGGAGGCATAATTTGTGTGGCCAAATCCTAGAAAAATGCAAAATTTGCTTTTTTTGTACTACCTGAAGCTGTCTGGAATTGCACAAAAGCTATTTAAAATGAAATTGTTATATTTTTAACTTATAGAAAGCTAGAGCGGTGATTTCCCTAGACACCCATAAACTACAGAGATTTTCATTACTTTTTTTTTAACCTTCCTTTGGGCCTTTTGTACTACTCCACTTTCAGTTTGTTGATGCTCAGCTTCTTTTAAAAGGCTATATCCGAATAAATACAAGTTAATAAAGGACAGACGGTGCATTGGGACTTACTGGGTCATAGAGCTCGGTTCCCTGCAATTGGAGGCTACCAGATCATAGAAATACATTCATAAATTGGCCTTGTTATCAAGTTTTTGGCTGTTGTTTTTACTACTGCTACTTGCGTGATGAAGCTGTTAACGTTCTTAAAATCCTTACTGCTTGGAACTGTTTACCAATTTCCATTCACAAACAGCCAGTTTGTACATGAGTCTTTCTTTTTTCATTGAGTTGAATTTAAGCTAAAAGAACAATCAACATGTCCAGTTTCTATCCTTTACTTAGAGAAGACACGCTTTCTTAAAAATTTCATCTAAGATACAAAATAGATGCAATTATCTGCTATGATTAAAAAATCACTTTATTTTGATGATTAGTGGCCATAATCATAAGGTCTGACCAGTCTTCTGTCAAAAGGGGATTAGTATTTTTCTGTCTCACTGGGATAATTCTTAGGATTGTATTTGTGAGATTCAGTAAATTGCCCAGGATGTAGTAGAAAAGTTACCACTGGAAAACACAGATAGTTTGTAACAGGGAAACTAGCTGAAGCTCATCTTTCTTTACGTAGCATGCATTAATAATAAGCATGATAGAAAGGACCCCAAGGCAAAAAAGTAAAAATGGAGCCACCCAATTTCCACGTAAAATTGTGTTGATTTAAGTCATAGCTTGCAAAGGGTTTCCATCTGGCCCTTGCATTCCCCCACGTATAAATTTCTACGTGAGCAGGGAAAGAGGTGTTTGTTTTGTCATCTTATAACTTTGTAATCACAGTCAAATCGCAGCACAGGAGTGAGTTTTGGGCATACCAACGTGTTTTAGAGCATTCCCTCTTCTCCCCACAGGTCACACATTGAAGATTCCATAAATTAGTACTGTTAATTAATATACAGTTTACTCGGATATCTCACTCAGTTGAGTTCAATTTCCTTGGTTTAATCAGGAACTCTCTTTTTCTTTCTAGTTTGTACCTTTTAGATATTAATTCGGTATCTCGTAAGTGATTTATAGGCCATACAGTAATTCATTCAAGGTTAAATGCACATTTGGGTGCAACTTGAGTGAAGTGATTTCAACCTATCCTTTTAGTCTGTAGAAGATAACAAAACTCTTTCTTAAATAACAGTAGAATAGGAATATATTGTGAAACTAGCTGAGTACTATGTCTGGTTAGAAAGTTTAGCAGGGCGTTTTTCTTAACTGGTATGTAGTCCTAATAGTTGCAATGAAGAAAAGAGGAATATTTCTGTGAAAAATACTTTCAAGATTGTAAACCTTCAGGGATTTAATCTTTCATCCTCAACACTTCGTTACTCTAAAGACATTAACTTTGTAAAGAGTTTGCTATATAAAAGAGTTATCATTCTGACAAAGAACCTTGAAAAACTCACAAGAATTTCTGATGAAAGCATGTTGAGACATTTGATGTAGATAAATAACACACTTGCATATTCATGTTTAAAGTTATTGCAAAAGTTTGATAAGACAGCAGTGAAAACAAATAATTGATTCAAGATAAGATTGCTTTGGCAAAAGAAAAATAAACTTCAAGATAAATACAGTAACAGATAATAATAAAAATCAACTTTACTGGGGAATATCGATAGGGTCAATGGAATAAATACAGTTACCATCTATTTATTTCTTAATCTCCCAACGATGCGCTCTTGAGACATTTGACCATTATTAAATTCATCTGTAGTTTTTACCTGCATTTTATCATCATGGTTGTCAAGGTACTGTCTTTGAACAGAAATAATACACCTTCTACCACAGTGAAAGACTCTTGACTGTCTTGTCATCGTGCCCTCTCAAGAGATACCTCTGTTAGGCTTATCTTAATTACAGTCAAGATGCAAATTCTGCATAAACTCTCACAGTAAGAATCTTTTCTAGAAAGAAGCAACATGGGTTTATGTGTTTGTAATCAAACTGGGACTGCAGATACGTTCATCTGCATATTCTGAAGTACAAAACACAAACACTTCCTCGTCCTCCATCAAAAGAAATTGAATACTGATTGAGTAGTCTTTGAAGTAATAATTTCTCCTGCCTTCAGTTCATATTCTTAGGGTCCTGTATTATTACCTTGTTTTGTGATGTAACCTTAAAAAATGCTTTAAAAGATCCCTTACCAGCACCTCCAAATTCAGCTTGTCCTTAGGGAGCAGTGGATGGAAGTGGAAAGGGTTAATATCACTATATAAAAAAAAAAGTGGGAAAGTTCTACACTGTACTCTGCCCTTTCTAGTCTGTCTCATCTGCCCTTGCTACATGTCAAGTGAATTGCTGCTGTAAATAAAGGCACCTTTTGATAAACAGTACCAATTTGAAGTAGTCGTTACTTTAATAACTTAAGTAAAGTAGTCATCAGCTTTAAGCTGATATTTTTAAAGAATATGATCCTGGATAATTTTTAACAAAAGGAATTTGAAAGGTGAGATGCAGTTAGACCTAGCAGGTGGATTAGCATTAATACAAATATTTGTATTGAATATTACTGCTTTGAATATTAGTTCTGTACTTGTAAATACTATTCATAGCTGGTGAAGAAAAAACAAGTGCAGTGACATATGTACTGATCATATATATTACCAGTGATCTTTATGTGCATGGAATTGAATAAATTACAGTAACACAGTTTGGCATATGGCACAAAACATTTAGATATAATTTGAAGAGCTATGCCTTCTGTAGTTATGCAGTGTGTCGTGCACAGTCTTTTAAACTATTGAATGTCTCTCTGATCTTGGTCCTTAAAAAGAATTTTCTTTGTTAAATAGTTGCATTTGATTCAAGCCAACCAATCCTTATAATTTAGCCTTTTAGTTCTTGCCTAAAGAGCTACCCCTGAGCTAGCAGGAGAATCAAACAGCTCTTTATGCTCCTGTATATGTGGTATTTAGCCTTGAAGGAGGGAGGGGAAAGACAATAAAAGTGCAGGTTTCAACACTCAATTGCTTCATATCAAACCATTGACATTTTTCAAATGTATCTTTCTGTGTTTAAAAATTATACCCTATAATAATACATTATTTTAGAATAGGTGCAATATTATACAGTGCTATGGCTGTTTGGGTACAATCCATTTCTACTCAAGAAATAAGTTAACTGGCATCGCAGTCAGATGTGAGAAAAGCCAGTGTTTGGTATATCAGAGGAAAATCTATGGTTTACCACTCTTAGTTTCATTGAAATCAGAATGGTTTGGCTGTCACAAGAAGTGTACATGCGGGCATGCGCATGTTCCTTGTTTGTGGTCATTGAAAAACACAAAACTCTGTATTCTTAATTTTCCTTTACATAAATTTACAGATACATTAGTACATGTAGAAACATATTTAGTAAAACTTAATCTGATGCTTTTGTGTAGGTTAATATGCCTATAAAATAGAGTGTCTAGGATATTTGAAAAGTCTGGAAACTTGATTCATTAGAGGACCAGCGAAAGTAAGTGTTACTGGGTTGCTATTATTATGCAAAACCTGAACAATCCAGATTTTCCAAGAATCACAGCTACGTTATATTTAATATACTAATACCTGCAAAGCACATGAAATTCAGTATATGAGCTGGGAAGCATTTCTTATCTCAGCACAAATATTTTTCTGTTTATTCCATTCCTCTTCTCTGCCTCTTGTGCTAAACAAGCATATAGCAACATTTATTGGGAAGAAGGGATAAACTTTGGCTCTCGCTGTTTGTATAACTTGAAGGAAATAGCTGTATCGTGTTTTCTTCACTTTTGCAGAAGGCTCAATGCTTACTACCAAAGGTTGGCCTGACAATGTCATTATCAGTTCTAACAGAATCGATCAGGTCAATTTGCTCACCTATAAATTTAAAAAAAATCACTGTAAAACTAACTCAGATGCTCCTCATTATTTATTTGGCTTGTTTCATGCGTGAATGCTCAGGATCTGTCAGTCTAAATCTGAACTCTAATGATATTTTCACTATAATGTACAAAATACTGTACTTTGTTCCACGTACTTGCTAGAACAAACAAATTGCAATTGCAACAGCCTCTCCTCAGTACCAGAAGTGCATCTTTAACTTCCTTTTCTACCCTCACAAAATCAAGGAAATGTCAATGCTTTGAGAAAATAGAGAAGTCAACAGTTAGACAAGTTCAGCTTTAGCAGATATATTCCTTACCAACGTGAGCACAGGCACAGACCTATAAGGATTGGCATATACTGTCTGTGTGGCTTCACTGTTAGTTTATTTGCACGTGGAGCTCCCGTGGAAGGTGAGCTGCTTTCAGGTGTGAATGGGGTCACATGCAAAGCCATTAGCTCTTTTGCTCACAGATGTCATGCAGTACTAGAGCTGTGTGAACAGTTTTATATCCAAGCAAAGAATGGAACCATTTGCAGATTGTTTGCTAGCTGCCCGAACCCTTCCTATTCCATACTGCTTAGCATTTTACTATAGAAAAGACCCATAAACAACATTATAAAGAAATTATAATTTCTTAATAGCTTCATAAGAAAATAATTTTTATAGTATCACCGTAATTTTTGTTAACCAATATACATGCGTATTTTCTTGAGATAAATTATTCTAAATGTACCATGTTTTTTCTTTTAATGTGTAAGTTTCAAATGGCGGGGAATTCCTTACTCTCCAACTTCATAGGCTAAAATTACGGCGGGTCATTAAAAAGAACCAGTATCGCTGTATGCTTTGCCACGTTATTCTTCAAGATAATTACTCTCCAACTAGTGCCCCCTAGGTTAATTTTAAATTTTCAGTTCAATACCATGAGTTGAACCCAGTCCCATAACTAATAAACCACATCTGAGAGCAAAACTTGCCCCCCAGTTTATTACACTGCAATGAAATAAGTAAAATCCTGTCTGAGAGTGGCACGGTAATAGATATTTTCTCTTGGAAAAAAAAAGTTGTTAAATGCATTTTAATAGATTTTACAGGTCTATGGAATGACATCAGAGGGCAATTCAAAAGATTTCTCCATCATGAGGAGCTTGTTAAAGGAAATATGCGTATATCTTTCTTGTACAATGCTGCTGTCATTTACTTCAAAGTGCTCTTAGACTTAAATTGTTCTTTCATATCTCGCTGCAAAAATTCTGCTCTCTGCTGCTAACCTTTTTATAATGACAAAGTACATGATGGTTTTGATGAAGATTCCTGTATTGATTGGATTATTTTCAACTGATATCATGTTTCTTGTATTAAAAACATAGAAAAGTAAGAGCCAAACAATTTTGTAAGTGTACTTGTGTAATTATGAACTATATTGCTAAAGATTTTTTCTTTTTTTTATTTTTGCATTTCTTCAGGTTAGTGTCTGAACAATAAATTTTCTGAAGTAGAATTTACCCTGTAAAAAAAAGAAAATCTGTCAAGAGCTATTCTGTGGATTATTTTAGCCGTTGATAACTATTGCAGTTCTTTATTTTTTAGAAAAGGAAAATAACATTTTCCATAGATATTTGGAATAAAAAAGGTTGTGAATTAATTCAGTCTGCCAAGACTTAATTTTATCATTTACTGCCTTTTTCAGTGAGCCATTTGCTGGACAGTTAAAATTACTCTGGTATTTGACGGATCTTAGCGTACAGACTGCTTTTCTCCTTGTCACGGCTAAGTGGAATTGTAGTTTCTGCAGTCCAGATTTACTGTTACTTTCATTAGATATGGGAATTCATGTGAATGAAAATATAATATTCTCATTACTTTTTCTTTGTAACATTTAATTTGGGCGTTGCATGTTTTTTTCCCCTGAAGTATAAAGTAAATGAGTTCAGCTTTGTTCATTCCTGTTGACCAGTGGGTTTGTCAGAGCTGTTGACGTTTCACTTGTTAGTTCTTCTGGTGAAAAGGATTTGGGCCAGGAGTTTACGAGAGAGGCTCTCTCATTTTGTCTTCTGTGTGTCTCTGGTTGCCTTGGAAGCGTCCTCTTCCTTTGATGTGGTTTTATACTGTAGGGAAACCTTCTTCGTGTCCCTTGGCCATGCCAAGTCTGAGAGATATCTATACTGGCACCTGCCAAATCCAAGATTTTCCTGAGACACACGTGAATTCTTTGTCGATTCCAAAGTCGCTCATTGAAACCCATATCTGTAACCAGTATCCTCCTCTGCTCCTTAAAATACTTTGGCCTGTTACGCTCCAACTCTTTCCCAGTTTTGCCGCCCATGCCCGCCGCGGAGAGGCTGGGGGCGTGCACGCTGCGGCAGCAGCGCCTCAAGGGCTGTGCAGACACAGTGTCTCAGACAAGTAGTAAGAGATACATGAAGCTATAGACAAGGAAAATGAGTTTGGGAATCCCCTTTCAATGCTCTTAAATGACATTTATCTCATAAAGAAATCCCAACTGTGACATTTTGTCATAACAGAGAAAGCAATATTTTGCCTTAAAAGGTTTATTTTGTTGCCAAGTCTGTGCACTAAAAATAGGCTGCAGCCCTTCTCTCATGTTAGAAAGGGAACGTTTTCAAATCAACCTCAAATCCAGAACAGCCTTTCCCAAGCGTACCCTATCGAGGATCCCTTTTTCTTTTTTACGTCTTCTGCATTTTGTGTCATTTTGATGTATAAAAGTTTCAGGTGCCACTTCTGAAGAAGTCATTGTAAACCAAAAATTTTACGCAACCTCTCACTGTGATCAACTCCTTTCCTACAAGTGTGTCCCATCTAAGACGTATTAATAAATATATATCGCTACATTATGGAGGCACCTGTGATTCGGACACTCTCCATATTCTCTTCTCTTTTGGAAGAAGCATCACAAAAGATTGATCATCTCTAGCTTAAGTCCAGATACCTTTTTTAGGAAACTAAAAATAATTTTTTTGAAACATTAGTAATATCTCTGCATACAAAAAGAGTAAAATAGAGGCAACCCCCCCCCCCAGACTTCACTTTTTTAATAGATGTTTTTTAAATCATTCTTTCCTAACATCTTTCCACTCTCGTCTTGATCATTAATGAAGTCAGAAAAGATCCCAGATGCTTGAGATAATACTTAATAAAAAGTCATATAAACAAATAGCTAAACTCCAACAGGGAAGTTCAGTTCTTTAGAGACTTGTCAATATTTTCTGTCCGATTTAGGAATTAATAATATCTGGTTACAAGGATTCTAGTTGTTTATTTTTCTGATGTACGATATTGATTATGAATAGAATTCATTGATTTATAGACTCTGAGTCACTATGAAAATGGTCTTGTGTTTCCTTCTCTATTTTTAAAAATTCTTCTTATAAATCATCCTGCTGTGCCCCTTTATCCACTCTTAAAGGTTCAAATATTCAAATTATCTGCTAATTTGTAACCATAAAAAGCATTTTATTGTTTCGCTTACCTGCCCTGGGAAAATTTGTCTCAATATTGAGTTATGTGACCTTTAGATTCTTTCACAAATGGTGAAGCAGGTAGTTATTTAATTCAGGCTTTTAGTCAAATCTAGCTCATCAGTCTGAATGAATTCTTGAACTCCAGTCTTAAGGCTGATTGAACCTGGTGCTGTTATTAATTTAACAATGTAAATTTTCAGAAAGAATCTGTGCTTAACTGCATAAATAAAATATAGGAAGATACTATCCCATTTTCTATCCATTTTTCTGGATATTTGATTGCAGAAAACGTTACTCTAAATTAGGTACAAAACTAAGTGAGCTTTTATAATTATAAATGCCAAATATGTTTTTGAAAATGAGAGTGTGCTTAAAGATAGACATATGTTGAACTGTAGGGTTTCCCATCTTTCTCTTTCTTCTAAATTCTAACAGTCCATTTCCCTTCAGACATTTTTAGTGAAACCACAGTTCTGTTTATTAATCACGAAAGTGGCCTCTGTGAAAGAGGTCACTGTACGCACCTATCCATTAACTCAAATACGTGCTTCTACAAATACTGCTTCTACAAATACTACTTCCACGTCCATCTACTATTTCAAATGGTAGTCAAATTCCTCATTGACCAGTGATTTATTGTGTGGAGAACTGGGCTTTCAGTTCTTGAGAATGAAATCAGAAATGATTGAGAGGCTTGAAAGAATAAACTAATATAGCCAGAGATTTTTTCTTCTGTAATGTACATATGCGGATGGCTTAAGTCAGTCATATAGCACAATATGTTGTAAGCTAATAGCAGTATAATATTTCACGAGCAAAGCATTTGAAGCTAATTTGTATACTCTGTAAGCCTTTTTACATTTACAGAAAAGGCATAAGCCAAACTGTGATGATTTGAAGTTCCTTGGTATGGAATCAGCGCAATGGCACTGCAGAACATCCATGAAAGCTATAATGTTTATTAATTACATGGGTTGGAAAATTCAAAGCCATCTTCATATTTTTTTCTTTTCCAGTTTTCCAGTTCATTCTGATTTTTACCATGGTGCTTGTCATCTATCCTATCTATGAAAAATCTCTATGAAAGATCTCAGTATTGGCTTGTATTCTGCTTGCTTTACGTATTTTGTAGTAAAAATTTCCTTAGTTATAAGAAAACCAGTACGTGCCTGAGATAAGGTTCTAGACACCATTGTTGGGAAAAGGATAGTGAGAAGGAAAATGCTCAGATTACTGCTGTGCTCCCGGGTGGCGTGACGTGGTATCGCACCCATGTCGCCCTGGTGGTGCACCCACCTGTGGGGCGTATGAAGATTACAGCGTTATTTCTCTTCTTGCTGTCAGTAAGTGTGAGCATCAGCGGTAAGGGTAGCTTGTGCCTTAGATAGCTACACAGTTATCTATACATATAGATGATTTATAAGAAAGATCTATATGATTTAAAGAAGCCAGATTAATAAACAGGAAAAAAAAACCCCAAAACTTGTGATGTATAATAGCAGCTTAAAGATAGATAATTTATTTAGTGAGGTATGTCCACATTTGTTCAAAAATAAAATTGTGATGTGCTTTTACTTCCAAAAATTTGTTCACCTTAAACTGTGTACCTTATTTCAGCCAAATCTGTGTTACTTTGTCTGCTGTCAATGACAGTGTTTCAGCCATAGTTTTTCTCAGTTAGAGCCACACCAATGAAGTTTTGCACTAATATTTCAGTTCAAGTTTCCTATATCCAATTTGATTAGTTAATGAATGTCTACATGCAGTAGTGGAGTTGAGCTCAGCTGTGCTGCCTAAACCAGAATCTGTCCCAAAGTATTAATGTTCTCCATGCAATTTCCCGCAGTTTACAAGGGAAACAAAAATGTGCTCTGCATATGATCTAGGAAAAGTGCTGTTACTTGGTGTAGTAATATGCTCTGTAATTAATTGACTTCACAGTTCAAGTGAAATTCATCTCTCTGTAGACAACTTTTGTGAAGTATGGATGTGTTTGGAGAATTTGTTTCTAAGGAAACTCATTTTTTCCAAATGTTTTCTTGAGAACTTCTCTCATTCCCAGCTCTGGACTTTTCAAATACAGGTAATAATGTCATTAATGTCTAGCTGATGATGTGTTGCGTTCTGGTGAGAATGGATACTTTTTCCTTTTCAAAAAAGTCTGTCTGGTTCAAAAATTGACCATATGTTTATACATCGAACAGCAGTATACTTTTTTATCTTTTTAATAACTTTTATTAAGATTATATGCTTTCTGGTAAAGTTTCTAAATTACCTGTAAACATTACTCCATGCTCTCTCTTTCCTTCTCTTCTCCCACCTTCAAATTAGGTAGTAAATTTTTAATTAAACTTGCCTTGACATTTTAAGGACACTGAATATCTTTGTCATTTACACAACAGCTAACAAAGTAATCCAATTTTCTGGCCTCCCACAAATTATCCCTTCAAAGAATACAGCTCTTGCTTCCCGTGTTTAAAATAAGCATTACCCTTAGCCTAGCAACCACTGTCAATTACTAATCTTTTATTATTGGCTCCAGGGAAAGATTAAAGGAAAAGCTGAAACATAGCTGACAGTTTGGTTATCGCATCTGGAGTAAATGAAAAGCACGGCCT
This sequence comes from Balearica regulorum gibbericeps, assembly GCF_011004875.1. Taxonomy (NCBI): domain Eukaryota; kingdom Metazoa; phylum Chordata; class Aves; order Gruiformes; family Gruidae; genus Balearica; species Balearica regulorum. The sequence goes on along the minus strand of NC_046194.1, from coordinate 4,149,416 downwards.
GAATCCATCAGGGAAGATTAGGAAAATGTGAGAAAATTACTGATGTCCTTTTACACGTGTAAATTCAAACTCATTCAAAAATTGAGGTATCTCGCTTTTGACAGATCTCTTCTATTGCTTATTTCACTTAGGAGTAATGCAGTAGATGGCAAAGATAAAGAGGAAAAATGGTTCTCATCAGTGAAGCAAGTGCAGTAACGTTGCTTTACCGTGCGTCTCGGGAGAGATGTGAACATGGCAGTGGTGCAAAAACTGTTCCAACTCTCAGCCACGCTTGACAATGGGACTGGTTTGAAGGAATGCTTGCTCTCCATCCTTAACAAAATTGATTAAATATTAATAGTTAGTAATAAGAAGAAAACTTAAACATTTTCCTTATAGAATCTGGTTAAAAGCTGCCGTCTTTCTGCAAAGATTTAATAAAATTGCATAGCTTGTTATTAATATGTTATTAATATGAACAGATCTTTACAGAGGCTTTCAAGTACGTAGCTTTCCCATTTACTGCAATTTTCAATAAAAATAGTGAATGCAATTATTTGCATCAGGAAGCCTTAGGACTTAATTTCTGTTCCTGGTTAAAGGTTTCCTTTAGTCTCTGTCACATCATACAAAACCTATCAGTGTACTTAATTTTGTTTGACTTTAATAGACAAAATTACAGTAACTTTTTTTAATCTCTTGATTCATAATTTTTAACTAATTTTCCTCTTGAGATGAAGCAAAGATCATATTATGAAAAAATGTTATTATGAATTAAGTTTGTAAGAACTTTAATGCTATGTTAAACGTTTCAAAAATAGGATGGATTGTTACTAAAGCTCAGTCTGGATTTTGGGGGTGGAAAGCTAGAGGCAGTTATTCTGACTTTTGAGAAGTTTGCACATCGGCAGGACACTATGAAAGCATGCAGTCTTATGCTTTTGGGTTTTTGTGATCCTGCTAAGGCTGTGGATCTTCTGGGTGGGGTGGGCAAATCCAAATCCACCAAAGGAACATGGACAAATACCGAATCTTGAGCTACGTATAAGATGAAATTAGCCCTTTTGTTGCATATAGATTTTAAGTGTGGTAGAATAGAATCCTTTTATTTCAAATCTGATGGGCTTTAGATAATAATCTTAGGTTATCTCCCTATTTAATATACTTTATAAGTTTAAAGGACATGGTTTCAGTTATGCTTATGAAGGGACATTAATTCAATGGCATGTCATCTTTCAGTCTACACGTTGTAGCTGACTGGGAATGAAAACTGAATGGAAGAAACTTTGATCTTAGCAGATATGGAGTCAAGATACTCCCCATATGGATTTAGTCCCTTCATGAAAGCTTACCTTTCTGACTTTTTTTCAAGAACTTTAAGGAACTCTAAGATGAAAATAAGACCTGGAGATTATATCTGTCAAAGATAAATGTATATCAGAAACCCTGTACCACCTCAGCTCAGAGGTTACTTTAACAGGCTTTAACATCAGAAGTCATTACATTCTAAGCAGTTTCTAAATTCCATGTATTCATCATAAATCAAAGACTTCTCTATTTCAATTATCTGTGATGCTTAGGATTTTAGTAAATACTTATTCCTTGACTGGAGAAGATTGTGGGTTTTGTTTTTTGGGTTTTTTTTAATTTTATTAATTTCTTTTAAGTGTGTGGTTCATGCTTCTTAGTTTTTTCAGAAACATCTTTATCTCACAGGGATACAGTAAACCCTTAAAATGGCATTCTACTGTTTCTTGAAGTTTTCCAGTAGACTAGTCTGAATTTCACAGAAAAGTAAAACTGCAAAACTTGTCTTTATTATCTTGAGGTCTCAGGAGGTCCTAATACAGGAATACTCACTGATGTTTCAGTTTTCTTGATCCTGACCCTAACATAAAGATGACAGATGCAGTACTTAAAAAGAACTGTACAATGATGAGCAGAAATTGATTAACTTTGATATTAAGAATGGCCTATTCCTTTAAGGAAACCTGTCAGACAAAAGAATTGTGTAAAAGTATTAGGAATCAGAGACTCTTCTTTAGTCCTTGCATTTTCAAAAAGAAGATATGTATCTCGGATTCATTTCAGTCCAGGTTGCTGACTAGGGCTACCAAAGCCACAGAAACCCAGGAATTACCGTGCGAATAGTAATGTGCTCTTTTTACTTCAGAAACTTAGTTACATATATTAACTTTGTGTAACTTCCATAGTTAATGTTTTAAAAAATTGAATTTATTTTCCCTAACTTTCAATTTCACTACAGTATCGTGTGCTCTTCTAGGCTTAGTTGTAAAATTCATATTATTAAAAAGAAAGCAGAGTGTAACTTAAATCAATACATAAAAAGTTTCAAACCAGCAATAACAGAACTTAGTTACAGGTTAAAAACCAAACTAAATGAGAGCTTTGAGGTTTATACTACTCTGTGACCAAACAATATGATTCTTGGAAATTCAGTGAAGTTTAGATTTTAAAATTAATTCCAATCTGCAATGAGTACTGTTGATATGAAAATATGTATAAAAAAAAAGTAATAGGTATCTAAAATTGTTTCTTAAAAAGCAGAATTAGAATCACTGAAATCCTTAGAAAAGTGTAATTACTTACTGAATGATACTGTGAAATTCTGCCAAGACAGTAAAATACTTTGACTTCAGATTGTGGAAGAGACCATGTGCTCATGTATATGGCAATATAGGCTGATATGTTGTTTCTTACTTTTTTTTTTTTTTTCTTTTTTTTAAGACATACCATTTTCTACTGATTCCGATAGAAAAATCTTCGAAGTATTATAATCTTCCCATTCTGGTCTTCCAAATCTTGTTTGCTAACAAGATTTGAGGATCTTGTGGGACAAATTCACTGAAGATAAAGGTCAATTTTCTTCACATAATTTCAGTACGTCAACTGAAAAAGGATACACAAATTTATTTGGTTTCTGTTTATAATAATCTCACTCTTTTCCTACTAAACATAGACCTCTCATTCTCATCTTTTAAGAAAATGTACCAATTTGATCACTCATAAATGTGCACATTTGGAGCAGCCTCTTCTGTTGAATCTGCAAAATCCCAGTTTCTTTTTAATTCAAATTTTACTACATTTAACTGCATTGATAGTTAATTTCAGAAGCCTTCTGGGAAGCCTTCCAAACTCTGCACTGTCTCTCTCTTAGATGTGTTGAAGGTCTGAAAGTTGACAGAATAATGGTTTATTCACATCTCAGACTACTGATTCAAGGCAGTTCTTCAAGGGATGCAAACTGATCCCTGGCCGACTTTTATTTTAAAAGCACACATTTCGAAATGAGTTGATAATAAGGCACTCAGCTTTTATTTGCCAAATTTAAATAATCACCCACCATTTATTCCTGTTAAAGACCACACTGGTACTTTAATTTATGAATTCTTTGCTTTAAAATGTTTCTGAATACTTTACAATGTATGATGATGAATATAAAAATCATAATAATTCTGTATATATTTTTTTCTCTGCCTTCCTGAATGCTTCTCTTTCCTATTTCTGTCTTCCTAAAAGCTTAACTTCTTATTAGTAATTGTCCGATGACTCCATCCTGAATGTTTCAGAGGCCAGACTCCCTATTCTGTCTGATTTTTTCTCCCAGCCTCCCCATATTCCCTACTATTTCATGTACAACAGTTGGTGTTAAAATGGCTTTTCATCCCCTGTCCCAGTGCCAGAATCCTCAGCTGCACAGGTAAGCCCCAAAGACATTCTTACAGGAGGGTCAGTCAACTTCCATGGGACACGGAAAGAAGGTCAACATCTGGATGCTTCCTGTAGATTCTACCAAGACTGGCTTCTCTTTGTGGTTTCTAATTTTATTAGGTTTGCCTACACCAAAAATAATATTTTATTAATATATGCTGTGCTTTGTACCGTTAATCTGGCCAAAACCAGTAGTCAAACCGCTGTGCTAGAAGCTTTGCCCGTCTGAGGAATTTTTCCCTGTTGAGGAGCAGAAGGAAAGTTTGTCTTGTCCTTCACACCTCCACTCAGCAGCACTTTGTCAGAGAGATTTGGCGACTTCTCTTTGAATCTCTAAGTTGTCCTCCAGGGCAGTTTGTCATGAGAAGCTCGTCACCCAAACAGGAGCCACTTGGTAACTCTCAGTCTTTGTGCCTTTTACGCCCTGCCTGAAAGAGCTTCTTAAATACCCGAATTTCCTTTGGCTTTACTGAAACATTATGTGACAGCTCTGCGAACAGAGTGCATGGCTTTCATTCTCAAGGAAGGGAAATAAAAGCTTCTGTTAAGAAATATCTATTTAAGTGGCTTTGTCTATGAATAAATGATATTTCTCAAAAAAAGGAAAAGAAATGTTTAATATTCTGCCTGAGGGAGTCATGTTTCTGTTTTCTGTGTTGCATATTTCTTCTGTGGGTCTGTGCTTGTGGTTTTAAAGAGGTCTCGAAAGCAGTGACATTAAAACAGAGGAGGTAGTGACCGAGTTGAGAGATGTTAAGACAAATAAAAGATAACATATTTCATTACTTATTCACCTCTGGTTTTCCTTTGCATTAATTTCCTATTTATTAAGGTTCACATTTAGGACACTAAAGATTAATAAGTAAATAATAGCACATACTCTGAGGAGAGAAAAGCAAGAGCAATTACAGCAAGAGAGCTGGACAAGGAAACAGAAAATTCAAAAGGGAGAGGCAGGCAAAGGGGGCATGAAAATACAGACAAGTCTGAATACACTACAGAATCACCATATCTCGGAATTCCTGTCCCAGTGCAGTGACACTGTATTCTACTTCCTATACTGCTTATTCAAAAGGACAGGATTTTTTTACTTTGATTTCTCTGTATATGAATGCCGCCTTTGTCCTGAGCAGTGTAACAGCTTGCTGTCTGTACTGCAGTGAGTGCATTACTACATGTATGAAAGCATGGCTACATCTTGCACACGGAGTAGGGATGACAGCTGGTTTGTGATCTTAGTCTGTGGGCTCAATCTCATGTTAATCTGTGAAAAGTGAGGGATGCTTTCACGATGCACTTGTTCTGAGACAGAAATCTGACAGAAAATCTGTTTCAGTCAGTCTTTGATTTCAAAATGATATCAGCCTTGTCTAACGTGGCCCTTTGCAAAACTGATCTACGCAGACGGAGCCGTGCTGACCTGCTTCTGGAGGGTGCCTGTCCCCCGGAGGGATGCAGACCTACACGCTTGCTAAAATGCCTTGTTCTGAAATATGGACAGGTAGGTTGTCGCCAGGATATCAGAGCTATCAACAACTTGGTTTCTCTTTGCTCTCTGTGAAATCATCTTTGGAAAGTTTACAGCACATCCGAAGAGGTGATAGTATAACCTGACCTATGCTGAAAGCGGTTCGGATTTGAACCCGATTTCATTCAAAACCAGCCTGGGTTACTGACTCACACCGGTGAGTCCTGCCACTCAGTTTGTGCACGTCTGCTGTCTTGGTACAGTTGGCCTTGAGGAAATACTACTGACAAACTTTGAGCTGTGTGTATAACACAAACTGTTCACCTTCTGCAAATACTCCTCCAGAGGCTACCTTATAATTCAAGCCTAGTAATTTTATGATTAACATCTTCTGTTTCTTACAACTGTCTAATCAAAATTTGTATGTTATGTTCATTGAATATCTTTGCATTCCTTTTTTTCCAGATATTTACTCTATATTCATAACTATCAAAGCATCATCTCCCTTTGAAGTAACTACTGTCAAAATTTCAACTACATTTTCGCTGGTACTGACATTTGGTAGAGTAAGTGCTTTTAAAAATTCTTAACTCATGTTCTGGAGAGCTTTATCTTTAGTAGGCCTTTTACCTGTTCAGTAATTCCATTCTGAGTTTTTTTCTGGCTGGTTTACTTCTGATACAAATTGGCATTAGACTGTTGCTCATATTCAGAGAATATGGTACAGGTCATCTTCTTTCAGCGCCTTAATTCTGGTTAGCACAGGCCAAGAGAGGTGTTTTCTGACATTAACATCAGTTTCAAATAACTAATTCCACAGAGTCTTCAGGATGTATACTGTCTTGTATATTTTGCAGAATGAATGCTGCATATGTGTCTGAAATGTTTTGTGTTTGGTGCTTTCTTTTAGAAAGGCACTTAAAACAATTTCTGTATTCATGGCCAGGAAAGAAATGAACTGAGACCAGACATGCAATTAAATCTGACACCAGGGAAGAAACAAAACCAAAGCACCTTTTTCTCATCTTTAATAACAAATAAACTTGAACTGGTATCTTAGAAGAAAAGATATATTTGGATGAATATCCCATATCTATTACCCTTTTCAGCATGTTTCCTGCTAACTAATTACTGAAGCACTCTTGGGAACTTTGACTAGGTAAATAATCATAAAAGAAGCTGACTTGGTTTGGACAAAAAGTTTTTCTGATCACATTTGTTATAGTAGCTGAAAAGGTTTTGGAAACTGATGGCATACCTGTAAAAATGTGAAAGATAAAAGGGTTGTCTCACATTCTATAAGTCATGGATAGAACCAGCATAAAAATAAAATATACAATAGTTGTTGAAATATCTCATAGCCTAAAGTGAAGTTTAATAACCAATTATAGAAATTGAAACTTCATTCTCCTTTATCTTACCCAGGTAAGAATCCATCTATGAACACTACAGTACAGTCATAATAAATGAAACGTGGGACATTGCATCTTTTTCTGCAATGTGAATTTGTAGTGTGGAATACCGACCACTGTTTGTGCAGATCTTAATGATCGGCTTTCAGCATCCCAACGTGCTTTGCTGTCATTCTTTAGGCAAATAATATTAATGAGAGAGGCTTTTAACTTGGGTGACTTATAGTTGGTTTATAGTTGTTTTATTCTTTAATAGAATTAATTGAATATACCGGGGGAGGGGAGGTGTTCGTATTTATGCCACAGGGTAGTGGAATAAATATTTGTATCTTGCTAAATATAATTAGAAAGTTTTTTTGTTTATTCATAATTTGAGGATAGCTGTAGTAGCATTATTCAAAAAAAAAAAAAATGAAACATTCTGTAGAAGTTGCGCTACTGTTGACTAGTTACCTTGAAATTAAATGCCACTTCAGTTATATTACCACAGAAAACAATAGCAGATGACTAGATAATGGGTGACTCCTGTGCTTTACGGGAATATTGTAATCACAAAAAGAATATTATCTATCGTATGCTGAACTGTACACTAAGCCTGCCAGTGTAATCCTGCTGCATAATTGTGCTTCAGGAGAGATGAAGAAACTTCAAAATTAGCTACATCTCAGGGTTGGGGATCTAAAGAGCAGAAACTCTGATCTACTTTCCCGTAGAAAATGCTCATTCTTTAACTGAAGGAGGTTTGAAAATTTGTTCCATACAGTGTAAAACATAGTAACCCTTTAATAAGAGGATTATATGCATAGCTATGAACAGTAGTAATGAGACTTCCTCTAGTAACGCTTTATTAATGGAGAAGGAGACATATGTAGAATCATAGAAATAGGAAGAACAGATCTGCACGTGGTTGACTGTGATTTTTTGGAAGCAGAAATTGATTTTCATACCTTTTGAAATTATACTAAGAAGTCGAGTTCACAATTTCCCCCTCTCCATTTGATTAGAAATTGAACTGTTATAAATTGTGAATTAAAAACCAAACAAACAAACTAAAAAAAAAAACCCAACCATACAAACTCTCAAAAACTGAAACCAACCAAAACAGAACTTGGAGAAATTTCTCTATCCTGACATCTTTTTTTTTTTTTTTTTCTTTTTTTTTGACAGAAGTTTGCCTGGCTTTCTTAAGAGCTAACTCTCAAGACTCTTAGTGTGGTGTGAGATCAAGTTGCAGGCGTTTTTGACGATATAGTTGAGAGGCTTTGGGGTTTAGTTCTTGTAAATCACCCTGTGAGAAGCAAGGGAAAGGAAATTAATACAATAGAATATCTTGAATTCAAATGTCTTAGCAGAATTATATTTTGAGTGTCTATTTGTCTGTTTGAAGTTAAGCTTTCTCTTAAAAATTTAACTTAGAATGTATCAGTAGTGCTGCTTTTACTGATATAATAAGCTGAGTGATAATAAATACTGTTTTCATAAGAAACAAATTCTGCACATTGGTGCATAAAGAGAAGGCAAGTAGTTTATGCCTAAAACTTGGTTGTTCTACCATCCATATGGAAGTAAATCCATTAGAATGGATTAAATTAATTTGAATTATTATTTATTTATTTCAAGTTGCACCACTACGTATCTGAAAAAATCAGAGTACTGAATGGGAATTTTTATTTAGAAATTTAGCTCATAAGAGCTGTAATGAAGATAAAACTGCAGAGAGGATAAATGAATTATTTGTATTGGTATTCACTGTAGAAGAGCCTGGGGAGATGTGCGCAAGCCCCTACTTCCTTAGCACCTGAAAGTCTGGAGGGTTGCACGGTTATGAAAATAAAAACAAAAGTAACAACCAATCTTTACAAAGCCATTGAAGAAGTAGAGGAAGAGTCTAAACAATTACAGCTATTTAAGCATATTTTTAGAGAATATCATAAAGGATGGAGTCACTCAATACCTGCACAAGTACAGTTTGCATGGGAAGAGTGGCATGGCTTTTAAAGAGGGAGGTCCTGCCTTACCAGCTGCTTGGAGTTCTTTGGAGGTGTCAGCAAGCACGCAGATAAAGGTGATCTGTTTTCTCTAAATTGCTACCATTTCCAAAAGGATTTTGACAAAATCTTTTGCAAAAGACTTTAAGAAAGGAAAAACCCCCATGAAATACAAGAGAATATCCTGCCAAAGATAAGTAACTGGCTAGAAGAAGGTTGGAGTAAATAGCCAGCTCTTAAAATTGAGATCACAAGCAGAGATCCATAAGGGTCTCTCTCAGGCAACGTGTTGTTCATGGAATATAAAGTAACCACAGGGAACAAAGGAACCGTGTGTTGCGCTGAGCTGTGTGTGAAAGCTGCTGCTTGAGTAGTTGTGTATAGCAACGTGACTGATGCTTACGTGGAGTAAACACGTAACATTTGCTTTATATATTACATGCAAGATGATATCCAATATCCTATTTAATCTAAGAATACGCCTTCTTAAATAACGTACATAAATTAATGATAAATTAAAAATAAAAATATCTATACAAACAACGTGCATGCACATAATGTACACGAGCAGTGTTTTACAAAAACTTTTTGACTTTGAATTTTGCAGTGGAAGAAATATTTTGATTTTAGGGTTTTCGCCACTTAATGCTCAAGGATCTCCTTTATGTTTAAGTGCACAGAAACACTAGTACAGTAGGTATGATGTGGATTTATGTTTCAGCTTTACGGAGTCATTTAATTAAAAAGTATATTTTTTATAACTGTTAGGATACATTGTGCAATACAAATATTTTGTATGTGTGGATTGAGTTGGTATTTTCAATTGCTACTTAAACTTGTTTTTCAAATTTATCCCTTCTACCTCTCAGTTAGGTATTGTTTTGAGGAGGCAACTCTAAGTGTATGGGAAAGGATGTATGTAACAGATTCTTGATAGTCTGTTTAAGACAAGAGGCAACTGTTTAGTACAGATAAGAAATCAAAATATGGTAAAGAATCTTAAAGAAATGAAATTCTGTGGGATACATTATAAATCTGTCAGAGACCTAAATTTAGAAAAAGATTGTTGCCATTGCTGTATGCTTGTTTGCATAGTTTAATATTGTGACAACATTACAGAGAAACCTCATCAACCATGACTTTGTTTGAAATACGCCAGCTGTTTAATTGCCTATCGCAACACAAAATGAGACCTTAGGAAACACAAAACAATATCTCATCTACCAAACTATTAAAAATTGCTGATTTTGTAAATATTATCATATGTTTTTAGAGAAATGTGCTTGTAAGAAGTCAGTGGCGTTACTATTTTTCTATATAAAAGGAGAGTGAAAACAAATAACATCTGACAGAGGTAGCAAATTTTTTTGTAAAATTGATATATTTCAATAGAATTCTCAAATTTGATTTTTATGAAATGGGAGTAGCTGTAATTTAACCCACTGCAGTGAAACAGGTGTAGCTTACGTGAAGCTATGCTGATGAAGTTATTTCATATTTGCAGTTTGCACTGCTGGTTGTAACAGTAGTCCAAGGGTAGAGCTCTTAGAGCACCTTGGTATTCAGAGCTTCCACCAAAATCAGATCGCATTTTCTGAGTTAGCAATTATGTTATGGTATTATCAGGGTGCGGGTTTTTTGTTTCTTCATTTTTTCCTCTAGCATGACTGGCAGATTTGTAACTTTACAGGTGGAGAAATTAGACACCAGAAAAAGAGTGCTAATAACCAGGCTATGATAAAATCTAGGGCACATTTTATGTTGTTACAATTATTTTTTTATATATATTAACTTTTATAAAAGTAGGAAGATTTTTTCATAGCAGAAGACTGGCCAATATTTTTGTTTGCCTTTAATCTTATACCCTTTATCTTCTAGGTACGTTTACATACTCATTGAAATAAATTGCTGACAATTTTTAGGGCTTATGCGTTTCAGCTTCCCCCCGAAAACCCCAATACTCAGGTTATTCTAGTGGCTCACACGTGTGTTTGATCTGAGATGGTAATCGCCGGTTCTGATACATAACCTGCTTTGATGCTTGAGATGTCTGGGGGAAGATGTCTGTGAAAAATGGACAAATAACGTACACAGTTCAAACAGACAACAAACTCACCCGCCAAAGGATACCTGCAGAGCATCCAGAGATCATTTCACTTTTACATATTAAGAAATAATGAAGAGGAGAATAAACATCTTAAACGATTATCATCTAACTGCCTGAGAAGGGTTCATCTTTTTGGGGTCATCTGGAAAGTTTGTACTTTTCATATCTGTGAATTTGAGGAATGTTTAGCGAATTCATATTTGACCACTGTCTTGCCTAGTGACTTTTTAATACAGTCTTTTTAGAATTTCCTTAAATGAGAGGAGTTAGGTGGGGGACAGGCAGCAGGGAAAGGTGCCCATAATTGCCCTGAAGAAATGTAAGAGAGTTAAAGATGACAGCATATAAAGAAGTGTTAATTTCTACCTTTTAAAAAATATTTTGAAGCACAGAGAAGCCTATACAGATAGTTGTTATTAGAGTCCCTGAGATAGCATCTCATTTTTAGTCTCGACACTCTGAATTACCACCTACAGTGTATGGTAAGAAATTACCACAAGAAAAATCTTTTGAAAATTTATCTTCCTATCCTTTCATGTTCTACAGTAAGAAAAGTTAAAACGTAAGAGTAAGACTGCAGATTTTCTCTGAAAATTATAAAGCTTGTTAAAAGATCTGGGGAAAAAGACAATATTTTTGCTAATAACTGGATTTTCTTTAGTCTATCCAACAAATCACTTTCTTTAAAGTGCTAGATCTTGTTGTATTACCAAACAGGGTCACATACTGAAAATCTTTAATAAGGAAATGTAAAAATTTAAACTTTACAATTTAGAATTTGTGCACTTACAGGCACATTACCAGCTAACAATAGACAAGATAAAGTTATAAGATTCAAAGCTCTGTGACGTTGTTTATGATAAGCACTTACATTTATGAAATTTGTCGCTGTTCTACATGTCATATTGTGTTCTGAGAGCTATTACGTATAACATTAGCATAGAAAAATCCCTCCTAAGCAAAATCAAACCTGCTAGCAAGGTAAAAAGTGACTGTGTGGTTTACACAGAACGTGGCTGAACGGAGGATGTGGGACTTCATCCCACGTTTTTCTGACAGAGTCTCAGAACGTGCCTGTGTGTGCATTTGCTCTGGGAGAAAGTCGGGGTGCACACATAGCGACAGAGCTGGACAGAGCGGGCAATGGGTCCTGCAGTCTGGACAGCAGCTTTCAAAACGTGACGTTTGGATCAGCTTTTCTTCTTAGGAAAGTAGATGCGTGGGAACTGCTTGATGGATGTTTGTCAACTTTGTTTATGGTCCCGCGAGAGGGAAAGACGTTTCACCTATGGAGAAACAGGAGTATATGTGGCATCTATAAAAACTTACAAACTAATTACGTAGCAGACATATGCAGTGCAGGTGGAGAGATTTAAGATTCAAATAAGTTACTTATACAAATCTCATTTACTGTTAATGGCAGTTGGGGCTTGCCTATATTTTCTGCCCTTGCTACTTTGTCTAATTAAGGGAAATGAAAGAGTTGAAATTAGGGGTCTGTAATTGCTCTTTAGGTAAGGATTATTCATTGTCTTCCTGAAGAATGTGATATGGAATGGAGCACTGGCACGCCAAGAATGACGCTCAAGCAAAAAACAACTGCATTAAGCATTTCTAAAGACCCTGCACATGATTAATCCACCTCTGAACAGTAATATTCTTCATTTGCAGTATGGTGTTAGTCAGAAATTGTTGCTACTTTTCTTAATGAGGTTTTAATAAAGCTTTTAAGCTGCTAAAATTACCTGAAAGTTCAGCTCTTTGCTGCTCAAAACATATGCAGCACATTTGTCTTCAAAAAAGGTGGTAGATCATGTGAAAAGTGTGTGTATATGCATGCAGTTGTGCGCATCCTCAAGTAATAAATGCAGTAGTATGTAAAAATAGCATTTTCTCAGTTTAGTTGAGCAGCTTAAAGGTAATTATCTTTACAAATAACTTGTAGTGCTGTTAAAAACGCATCATTGTTGGATACCGCAAGTATCCTCTTGTAAAATGAAGGGTAAACTGGTATGGAAGCAACAGGAGTATTCAACGGCGGTTGTGTATGGCTGACGTTGGAGCAGAACCAGCCTTTTTCAGACACGATATGTTTGCTTTCTAAAGTTGCTTGCATTGTCTGGGGATGCGGATTAAGGCTTAAGACTTTTTATGTTTGATCTGTCTGTGTCCAGGAGGTATTATGTATATGGCATGGGATTTAGGACATGATTCACATTTCCAGAAGGAATAAAATCATTTGTTTTCAGCAGGAAGGTTCAGTCTATGAAGATTATAAAATTTTGATACAGTTCTTTTAAAGGGAAAAAAAAAGTATATGTAAGAGCTTGTAGTTAGACTTGACAAGCTAATTAAATGCTGTCCAACTCTTAATTACTAGGGCTGTGGTAGAAAAGGAATGCACAAGTATTTTGTAAATCCATATTTGACCAAGCAATTTTATTTTTAAAATAAGACGTGTTTATGTTTTTGGCTTTATTATTAGAAACGACTTGAAAACAGAGCAAGTTTTAGGAAAAATAAATCTATTAATATGAGGTGCAAAATTATCTATTTTTATAACAAAAAGCTCTTCAAATAGACAAGGATGGAAATCTCTCTTTCAAAGGTAAAATCCAAATAAAATGAGACCGAGCTATATATGGTGAGTAGAGGAATCAATGTTGAGTTGAGAGCAAAAATCTGAAACCTTTGGGCACACAGAGTGCCCTCCATTGAAAACACTGGAAATCTCAGTCTTTAATGGGCTTGTTTGTGTAAACTGATTGACCTTACCTGGACGCAGGCCAGGTTCAGCAGCCCCCTCCATCCGGGCAAGCCTACAGAAATAATTATCTGCCACCTTTTTTTTTTTTTTTTTTTTTTGGTCTGAAGTGTAAGAGAAAAATCAGAGAAAAGACTTGTCCCGGTGCCACCTTGTAAAAGACAAGGATTACTAGATTCTGGCAGGAACCCTGTTATGTAGTTTGCTCTCCACTAGGACTAGGGAGCATTGCTTACAAAGAGAAGCATGCCTTGCAAATGAATATTCAAAATGGAGTGTTGCTGATAAAGGAAATTAATGGGAGATTTTTGGAGCTGTTCCTGGTAGATATTTGTTTTGCACAGGAAGGATTATGCAAGAACTTGAAAGGAGGTGTTTATTTAGATTTGTTTTTCATTAGTTTGGCATATTTGTTGTCTGTGTGCATACACACAGAACTGCTGAACCAAGAATAATTGAGAATATGTGATTTTTCTTTGAATGTATACCTCTACCATAAATTTAGTTATTGATTTGTAAATGTGATTTTTTTTTTTTAATATCCAGCAACATCCACCAGTATCCAAAATGACAAAAGTAAAACTGGTAATTATTTGGATAGTTTATGTACACATTGTTGAACCATAAAAGCTAGGAAAAGTATTATGAAATAACAATGATAATAACGTTCACAGAAAAGAAGAATACTGTCCATTAATGAAATAAAGAGGTCAAATATTTGAAGCAAAGTAATGTAATGAAGTATGACTCAGTTAATCTTGGCGCTATTAAAAACTTAAAATATTAGAAAAATTCTATAAAATGAAATTATAGCCTTGCAGTAACATTCTTTTTATTCAGTACTATTTCTCATTTATCAGGTTTCTGCTAATGGCCTTAGAGATTTAGAGAAAATAATCTGAGTGGTGTGCTTCCAAGGGAACTCGGTTAAGTCTGCCTTTTGGATTATTGTTTTGGGATCTGTATGATTTAAAATGAATAAAACCTCCCTGTACAGCAGTGATAAAGATTATATGGCTAGCACAGTATCTTTTAACATTACAGCATTTAGGAGACTCTAAGAGTGCAAATTCCTCCAACATTTGTCGTGATATGAAATAAGGATTTGGATCTGGTCATAATGGAAAAAAAATAAGCTTCTATAATTTTTTTTTTAATAAAGAAAAGCACTTTGTACTCTTGCACATAACCTAAATGAGTTACGTTGTACGTTTTTGTCAACATGACATGCTCACATTTGTCCTAAAAAAAATGAAAATATTTCAGTGAAAAAACACCTTCTCATTTTCATTTTCCAAATATCATTATATAAAAAGCCCAACTTTTAAAATCTAGGTCCTAATTTACTCTACATCTTTGCAGAGTTATAGCATCTTTGCAGACTAGTCTCCTGTTAACTAAGTCAGAGCCATGAGAACGGGCTGGCGGCAGTACTAAAGGTGTATTAAAGGAGCAGCCAGACAGTATGCAAAATGGAATACTCAATGGAAAATTCACTATTCTTTACTGATCTGGTAGATAAATAACTTAAATGACTTTCTTAATCTGAATCTTCTTGGCAATATATAACAGTTTCATTTGGTGCTACTTTCCTTGGTGTCAACCTTGGCTTTGTCTCGCTGAGATGCGATTCCTGCAATAAGCTGTCGGTTGGATGTTCTGTATACAACATGTTTTAGTGATATAGCACACTGCCAACATTTGCCCAAACCTTTCATTGCAACGTGCAGCTTCTGAATGGTGGCTATTCGGAGGATAATGAGTACCTGCATGAAGAAGATTTGGGGGTTTGTGGGATGTTTTTGTTTGGTTTTGTGGAGTTTTTTGGGGGGTGATAGTGGTGTTTGGTTTGGATTTTTGGTGGTCCATGTCCCCTCCCCAGGTTATTCATCAGAGGAAATTATGAAGTTTATGCAGTCTAATACTTATATTTTTTTCAAATATTTAACAAGTCACATCTTCCGTTGGCTGAGACAATTCAATGATTTTTTTCAGTATATTAAGAGAACTAAAAGCAATGAAATAGAAAATTCAGCAGTAACTTTAATCAATATGGTTGTTGTACAAGTATGCTTTACAAAGTCATTCCAGTATTTTGCTGTTTACATAAATGTTTCTTTCCACTGTAAGCGATGTAAACTCTTCTCAGTAAATAACGTTAGTTAGGTAACATAACGAACAGCTTTCTTTTTGAAGTGCTTAGAGTGCTATTGTTTATGCTACAAAGTAATTTCTAAATATATTTACAAAGCAACTTGAAAGATTGTTTTGATCTGTTTGAGGTTCTTATTCAAAACTGTGTGAAAATTATCATATATGACGGGTTCTTTGGCTACAATGACAATACATTATGGAAAAGCTTGAAATGCTGTGAAAGGCTGTCTCATCATGTTTTTGTACTACAAAAGGCTCTCATTTCAAGCTTAGTCTCTGAAAGTTTGCCTCATCCTGTGCTTCAACAAATTAAAGTCTACCTTTTTTCCCCTGCAATTAGTTTATAATTCTTTAGGTATACAGCCTCTTGTAAAAGTATGTAATCTAATTTCAAGCCTAGTTTGCCTCTAAGTATCTGTTTATCAGAGAGATTCAGAAGATTTATTTTTTTTTCTCCCTTTACTCACAAATTTTAGGCTTTTGGAAGAAAAGAACATCTCGTATTGAGAACGAAATGTATTAATTAGATATTCTCTAATCTAAGATATATGAACACTTCATTTTGCTTGATTTTAATAAGAGTCAGAAAATTGTTTTGAGACTGCTGTTCAGTGTTCAATTTTCCTCTTAAAAAGTAGGCTCTGAAATGCATGGAAGTTTTGAGTCTTTGTTTCTGTATCATAAATCAATTTCTTGATAGAAGCTGTGACCAATTCTTTTTTTAGCAAGCCAGGCCTCTTGGTGTTAGTATGGAGGGCTTTGGGCTTTGTTTGATCCTTCTGCTGGGCTACTTATAGTCACAGAGTTGCTGAATTCAAGAGATGTGGGGTTTTGTTGGGTTGGGGGGGTTTGTGTGTGATAGGCGCTGTGTGCACCAAAGTACAATAATCCTTTGCAATATTTTCCGACTTTATTGGAGAGTCAGAGTGCTCTATCCCCCAGGTTTTAGTAAATTTCCTCACTAAAAGTGAGTCACTAAAGAGTTAAGTTACAAGTCTCTGAAGTACCAAATCCAAAAATCATATCAGTTCGTTCTGACAGATTCCCATTTGAAAAGAAAAACCAGAACCCAAAGGCTAATCTCTGTTTTAACCTTTCT
Source organism: Balearica regulorum gibbericeps (assembly GCF_011004875.1). Taxonomy (NCBI): domain Eukaryota; kingdom Metazoa; phylum Chordata; class Aves; order Gruiformes; family Gruidae; genus Balearica; species Balearica regulorum. The sequence continues at coordinate 4,132,710 of NC_046194.1, read as the reverse complement.
GGCTGTAAGACAAGTGTGCGAGAAGTCAGGACACAAACCGGTGCACGATGGCTCTGGTAAGCAGAATAACTGAGTAGAATTACCCACCTGTGAACAAATGTGCTGCGTATTTTTTTAAAACCGAAAGGCTGTGGAGAAAGAATTTGCTGGACCAAGCACAGCCTGTCGTTCTGCATCCAAACCTGCTGCTGTGACTAACAGGGTTGGGACGTATACCAGGGAATGGTATGGAATAAGATATAAATGGGGGCTGGAGCGACTGCAGCTGTAAGACAAATTTCTATACTGTTTCACATGTATCGTAGGAAATACTAAGAAAAAACAAAGAGAAGGACTTGGAATGAAGTCCAGCTTTCTGTGGAAGACAGAGTAGAATGCATGCCTTCTTAAAAGTTTCATTGGTCAAAATAATTGAAGTGTCCATAGAACCTTTAGTGACTGATTAATTCTCTAATATGAAAATAAAACAACTTTATTCACGATTTCATAGAATAAGGGTTTTTTGAATGTTTTATCCTCTTTTATCTAACATTGTAAAACAAGTTGTACAGTATTTCAAGAACATTTTTCAAACAATTTATTGGACAGCGGTTCATGTATTTTGTGATGCTCTGTGTATTTATGGAGTATGTATATATCTGTTTTTCTAAAACACTTTATTTGAGAATAAGAGTGTGTACAGAATCCAGAAGGATAAATGTCTTTGTATTAAATGGAACAATTTGGAAAATGGTGAATATTTTTATAGGAAAGTCTTTTAAAAGTATTGAGGGATGAACTTTGGATGACTCCATAAGTAACAATATAGATTTGTAAGGGAAACTTCTTGTTTCTCCAGCCAAATCTTCATTTTTAGCTCTACTTTGGAAGGGTGAAAAGGCCGTGCTCAAAGTTTCCCTCCTTTCTTAGCCTTGGCAGCACTAAAGCAAATTATTTGCTTCATAACATGTTTGAGAAGTCACATCAACCTCTTAAGTGATCTTAGAAAGTAAATTCAACTCTGCTTTCAAGAAAGGAAAGAGAAAAAAATACAGTAAAAAATATGCAAAATACAATAATGAGAATCCTATATAGGTAATCAGGTCCTCAAAAAGACTAGACCCTGTAAAATTAATTTTACTGTATTAAGAAGACCTTGGTTCTAAATTCCCTGAGATTTCAGATCTTTTCACTTTAGGTTTTTTTAGTGGCCATATCTAAAATTAAAATATCTTTCATATTTTAGCATTAAACTCAATTAAATAGAGAGACTTACAGTTCAATAGGCCAATGTTTAAACAAGATTTTAATGTCAGTTAAAGTTACAGACTCATTATCACAGATAGACGACTTGGAATTTCTGCTGTTATTCAATATATATCTTATCCATTGTACCGAATATTACCACCAAGTTATGATTTTTAATATAACCTAAAATATTGGATTCTTTTTAATTTTCAAGCGTTAAAATAATTTAATTCATCTTTAATGGATACACTTGTCCTTGTCAAAATCTTGGAGATCCTTTCCCTTCTGCCTTTAAAGCACTCACTGAAAAGCAAAGCACAAAAGCACACAAAACTTACCAGGACAAATAGTTATCGCTTTCGGCAACAAATCCTTTCCGAATAACAGACTATTTCATGGTCTGTGTGAACCGTAATGCCTTCAAGACCTGTTTTGGGGGAGTGGGGATGGTGAAGGGGAGCAGAGTTCGAGTGGCACCTGAGCTAAAACGTGCAAGGCGATTTCAGTTTACTCAGAAATGTATTACCTGAGACAGAAATCTGATTAGAAAAAAAATGGAGACTCTATGTTAATGTATTAAAATGGGTGTAGAGAAAGAGAAGAAACAAATAGAAATAGTAGACTGCAGAAGCAAAGTGGGTGACGCCAATTGTGATTTTCTATGCATTACTGAAATCTAATGTGCTGGTTCATATAGATGGAATATTAATGAAAATGAAAATGAGTAACTCAAGGAGCCATGCAAAGGCGAGATTTGGAGAGGTAGTTTTATGTCAAAGGAATCTTGGTTTCTGGCATGCAAAATGAAACTCCAGGGAACATAGCAGTGTAATCTTCAGGAAGTGGAAAATAATGCACAGAAAAAAAGCTGGGTTATCATTTACCTCTGACTGCTAATGCTGAAGGACACAGAAAATGAAATTAGAGGAGGTATCTGAAAATTTATGAAGTTATGCTTAGAACTGACCTTGTAAAAATAACTAAGATCAAAGGAGGGAATACACATTAAAAAAAAAAATTAATACTCATTTCTCAAAGTCCAGATTATGTGCATCCTTTGGGTATTAAGGAAATTAGCTAGAAATACCCTGCTGTACAACTGAGAATTTCTTTATGAAAAGGCATGTTTAACTGGGAAGGTAAGCAAATATTGGAACAAAGCAAATGAAGTGACAATTTTCAGAGGACAGAAGAGTGAACCTGGTAATTAAAGATAATTAATTTTAAAAGACCAAGGCTTAGTTCACAAAAGGCATTTAAAGTATATCTGGGGCAGAATATAGGCATTTTCTGTCAAGAAGTGTAATCCTTCTAATTTCTGCCTGAATGTGAAGAGACAACAATCAGCTAGTGCTTCCAAGTGCTCCAGGAAGATTTATCTGAATTCTGGTCTCTTTTTCATACACAAGATTGCTACTACTATGTCACAGCTCAGCCTCTGTTTCACATCTTGCCCTAGGTGAGATCATCTGCTTAATTATTCCAGGTTCCTGCCACCCGAAAGGAAAGACCAGCTATGCTCAGACCATACTCGATACCCAGAGTCGCTTGTCCCCTGCATCACACGAAATAGATACAGATCTCTGGATGACCATAGAGTCACCATTGCCGAAAGAATTCAACATGGTCTGGGTATAAGGGAAAAAAATTATTATACACAGAAAACTGCATAGAAGATCTTGAGAAAAGCACGTCGTTATTTGCCCCTAGGGAAACTGGTCAGATTGAAATGGTTTAGATGATTCAGTGGTTTGCAAAGGATTGAGACCGAATAGTGTTATAAGTAAAGGGGCATGGAGTACAGTAAAATTCAGGGTCAACTGTGATAACAACGGTGAAGGGAAAGGAAAGCCATAATCAGCCAGACAGGTGAGGGCATCCTTAACTAAGTAATCAAACCCAACAGACAGTAAACTGAAGAAGTAATGTTCGGCGTCACAGCCACCTGTTTTGGTTGCTCTACATGCTTCTTAGTAATGATGAATGTGAATGCAAGAATGAAAATTATGCATATGTTCTTGTGATTTTGACAGCAGCAACTTCTACATTAGCTCTGGACTGAAATGACTGATTTTCCCTGTGAGAAAACTTGCCTATGTGCCCGGGTTTTGGAGTTGTCATCTATGAGATGCAGTTATTCCCTTGGCTATTGAAGGGTGAGCAACCAGTAGAGCCAGGATTCCTCACTTCCAATGGCCTTCTCCACTGATTTTCAGAAATAAATATCACACTCTGCCTAATTGTGATTTTTTGTCTTCTGTCATACTTTCAATAGGAAGATTTTTAGGATGGTATAAAGTACTCTCTAGAGCAGCTAGAAATGTACATTTAAATCAGATTTGAACCTGCCTACTGTCGCTAATGTATTTTGGCTAAAACACTTCTCTATCGAAAGAGAAAATACCATTATCATATCTAGATTTTTAAGGTATATTACTGTACTCATTCTTGCTAAATGAAGAGATGGACAATTACTCTAATGCTTGCTATAAATTCTGAATCCTGACAGGAGGCAGAGAACTCCTTGAAGACCTGAGCTTAGTGTGTAAGCCTCAAGACTATAGACCTGTTTTCCTTCAAAATTCAGATATCACCATTCTACTTTTTTCCTATCAGTACACCAGAAGCTGTGAATACGATAGTGAGGTATATAACCCCCTAGACATGACATGCCAAACACAGTCATTTACGTTTAGGATGTGGATTTCAGTGAGCAGTCCCAAAGCTAAGTGTTATAATAGCAGGAAAAAACGTTTTATGTTAAACTCCAGTTAAGTCGTGGTTGTGGTCAAAGTCATGACTTCTCTCTGTCACTGTGATTCTGTGGTTCATCTAAGAGTAATTAAGACTTTTAATCATGCGATAACTTACTTTCATTGTAATAGTACTCTGAATGCAGCCTGCACTATCACTATCTAACAACTTGGGCATAGGAAATAGTAGTTGTCAAGTAAAAACGGCATCAGACAAAAGCAGAAGAATCAAGCCTTGAACCAGCCTGGCAAGCGATGTCTGAGAGTGTAATTTCAATATACCAGATTTGCATACTCAGGACCTAAAATGTCCTGTCTATATGGATGTGTGATGACAAGCTGACAAACGTGCCTCAAGTGTATTCAAATTTCTGCATTTCAGGAGCAAAAGAACAAATTGGTTACAGTGTAGGAACAAGGTTCAGAGCATGGAGATTGAGTGAAATGTCATTCAGGAACTCGGATAAAACTGAGGATATTTATTTCCTGAATCATAAATGATGACATGATTTCCTTAAAAAAAATATTCATGATTTCTTGGAATTACTGCATAAAATGTAGTTCAAAAGAGTATAGACTGCAAAATTATGTATCATTCATGTAAATTTTCCAAAATTTATATTCAGGTCATAAAGTATAATGCCAGAATAAAATATAATAGCAGTAAATATCAGAGGCGTTTGTTAGACCATCTTGATAATTAGAGAATATATTCCCTTGAGAGCAGAATTACAGTAATGTATGCTAGCAGCATGTTTGAAAACAACCCTCTTAATAAATGGAGTTGACAGAAAATACACTGCAAAAGGATTATTGGCAAAGACATGTAAAGTAAGAGATTTGGCAGGAACTTTAAGAACACAAATATGCATCACTCAAGGGAGAAGATTTCTATCCAGGGAACAAGCTGTCTTTGTAAACAGGATTATACCCATAACAAGCATCTAGAAAGCATATGAGAAATCCATCAAAGAAAATTGTATCCAACAGAAATAAAGGATGGAAGGAATATTTCAACGACAGTTACTTCAGGTTGTTACTCGAATAGTTAAAATTGTAAAATCAGTTTTATTAATTTTTACATTTAATTGTTTATTTGTTACATTAACCAGTCACTTTGCTTCTCTATCCCCATAACAGATGTTCATTATAAAAACTGAATACATTAAGATGATTACATTATTCAAACTCTTTGATAATTCATTTGTATTAAAACCATAAGACTCTGTTGACATTTCCCTAGGGTACATTTGGTGAGGTTAAGCAGGATAAATGTCACAGTTAGTAATGCTGTTAAGATAAAAACCTTGCAAAGGAACTACATATTATTTCTCTGCTTTATGGTCCTTAACAGCAACTTTTAGAGCTATATTTCCTTTTTAAATGATGCATTATACCTTGAAAAATAAAATAAAAAGACCTGAAATTATGGTTCTTCTTCATTTCATCAAGAATAAATGAATAGAGGAGGAGAGATCTTAAAGAAGTATGCATGTTTTTTTAAAAAAAAAAGTTTTGAAATGAAAATAATATGCTATATTTAAATATAATGGCCCTGGTGAGATGTGATATGGAAGAATGTATCTTTAAAAGAATGTAAGATGTGTATTAATTTCAATGCAAATGCTTGAAAATAGCAAGGGAACCATCAGATCACTAAGATTCAAAGAGGAATCTCAAATACAACACAGACTGCAGTATTTCAGAAATACCTGATTATATAGCATCGCGTAGCTGAATTGGAGAAAAAATTAGCTTGGGATGACCCGTAGAGGTCCCTCATTTCAGCCTCCTTCTCAAACCAGGGCTAAATGCAAAGATTAATTTAAATAAAGGTATGTCCATTCAATTTATATTAATAAAATTTTAAAAGTAAATTTGGGGTTCTCATGGCTTTCTCCAGGTAAAAGACACAGTCCAAGAACTGATAATGCACACACGCTTTCAACGCCCGTGGTCTGATGCTCACCTTTTCTCTTGTATTTAGCCCAACCGTCCGTTGTAGAGACCTGTGACCGTCACCTCTTGGGTTTCAGCGTGTGCCCCTGGCCAGGGTCTCTTTTTGCCTTCTCTAAAGCTCTCCATTAGGTGACTGACTGCTGGTGGATCCCCCGACTTAACCTTCTCATCCTGGAATAATCAAGCCCAATTAATGCCTCAGTCTCACCTCACCATCGGTCCCTGAGCTGGACCCCTTCCGTGGCACTTTGCTCGACTCTTGACTCTTCAGCTTGGGCCAACTCTCTTTTGTGCTGGGAACCCAGAACGGGACATGCTGAATATGGGTCAGCATTTGACCTGCCAGCTAGAGCATAGTGTAGTGCCTGTCAGTATTCTCAAATATTAATTAATTTACACCTTTTCATTAATCTAAAGGATATTGCTCAAACTTCAGTGAAGTGTGGTCATTGTAACAGTTAATTGGTTTATGTTTCAGGTACTGAAAATTTTTCTTCAGTCTTTATTCAACCACATTAAAAAGGTAACTAAGTATATCCTATTAAAGAATAAACTGCAACAACTCCAATTGGCAATAAGATTAGATGGATGTAGAGGGATATAAAATGTTTTTCTTTTTTTCTTTTTTTTTTTTTAATTTCAGCAAAATTAACAAGAAACTGCTTAATAAGGAAAGTTAATTTCATACTGCTCAGCTAGTTACAAGGGATATTTTGGGTTGGTTTGGCTTTTGTATCTGGATCATTCCAAATATCTGAATAGAACATGAATTATAAATATTACTGATCATCAAACAAGTGACAATTTTGCAGTCGTCTTTAATTGCAATATCTTTGACTAAGCTTAAAAAAAATTGGTCCTGATAAAAATTTTATTATTAATAAAAAATACTCATAATGCATTCTTCTGTGAAAAGAAAGCCACAATTTCAGAGGCTAATAAAAATGATCAACCAGCTAAGAACTCAAAGAAACACAGAGTAATTGAATGCTCTTCTTGTATGAGAGATGCTCCAGTCCCTTAATCACTTCATGGCCCTGTGCTGGACTCTCTCCAGTATGTCCATGTCTCTCTCTTACTGGGGAGCCCACACTGTGCTCCAGCAGAGGCTAATAAAAGGTTAGGCAATTTTCAAATTTTTTTTTCAGAGTTATAATAATACAATTTAAAGGTACTGATTCTTTCTGTTTTATAATGCTAAATGATATGTTCTACTAATCAAACTCTTGTAAATAAGAAGGTTTAAACAATGAGTAATGCAAAGCTGAAGAGGAAACTCCATTTAGAGAGGAGTTGCCAATTACCAACTGTCAAATGGAAGTGTAAACTAAGCGTGGGGTTACCTTGAGCCCTGTTCTTCGATATCATCATAGGTGAGTAGAAGATAGAGAAGGGAGTATGCATATCCATTTTGTGCATGACATAATGCTGGAAGAAACTACAAGTGAGTCAGGGTTGTAATTCAAAATGAACTTGCTGTAATGTGTTTAAAGGGGTAGGTATTCTGCTGGGACAAGAAGAATTGTCTAGATAGCAGTTCTTTGGGCGTGAGAGTCTGAGGACTGCGTACGACTTGCAAGCTAAACACAATCAATTATGGCATGTTATTACCAGCAAGGCAACCTGCACTGTGGCACACGAGAACATGGATATGTGTTTTGCTGGATGCATGAAGCAACCTTTTGCCTGCACTCAGCTGTCACAGGGGCTCAGCTGGAGGTCTTTGTCCAGATTTGACACCCCAAGAGTCATTTGGGAGAGTCAAAAGAAAATAGCAAGAATGGTAGGAGAGACAACAGAAGAAAAGATTAAAGGAGCTGTGATTATTTGGGCTAAAGAGGATAAGGTGAACCGGGAATGTGACAAGAGTCTTCAAATGGAAAAAATAGTTGGATATTTTTTTCTAAGAGAAAAGAAATAAGTTATTTCCCATGTTTATCCTGCATAGATAAATAATAATGAGGGGTAAATACAGTAAGAGAGATTCAGATTTGATATGAAGAAAAGTTTGTTAGTGGTAAAGATGCTGAAGCATTTGTATAGTCTGCTGACCATTTCTGGTAACTTTTAGGAAAAGGTTAGACAAACATCTGTAACGTATTTAGAGTTGATCTACAGGGAAGGGACAATTATGACCTTTGAAAGTCCCTTCGAGCTCTATGATTTTTCTCATTTACAGATACCAGCATACAGTTACAAGGCCAGACAAAGGAATCTACTGTTTAAAGCAACAAAAGAAAAAAAAAAAGAAAAGCGCCTGTCTCTTTCCGTGCTGTACCCTTCTCTGTTCAAGTCAAGAATATCAGTCTCGTGTTTGATTTGGGCTGTTTTAGTTGTTAGTGTTATTCTTTATCTCATCTGAATGTCTACTTTTATTTCCAAACCATCTGATATGGCAAAGGGCTGAGGCTATTATCTAAAAAGACACAAATGAACTGTAGATGTTGCTGAATGTTTGATATATTTCTATAATTTCTCAGCATTTTTTACGTCAAAAAAGCCATCCGAAGACACTTGTTTCTTCTAAATTATTTTGCAAAGCTAATTTAAATAGGAAACTCCAGGCTTCAGATTCATAGACCATCAGTATTAATATTAATTCCTTGAACAAACAGGAGGTTTGATACTTTTCGATACTTGCCTAAGATTTTAGTAGACCATTTTCTAGCAAATCCTTGAATTATTTTTTCAAGCATAAACACACAGGGCTTTAGCTGACGGTTAGAAGATTTTAAAACGACTACCGCGTCTGAATGGCAGGTAGGGATAACTTGTATTTGGAAAGCACTGTAATGTAGAGGTGGTCCATCAAAATGAACAGAGGACCCCACGTTCTGGCTAAGTGCGCTGCTATTCTGGCAAGTGCCATGCCAACCGTGTCACTGCCATGCACTATGCTTTTTGAAACTCTGCTACTTATTCACCAATATACATTCAGTGAGGTCTAATAAGCTTCTATCAGAGAAGCAAACCCAGAGAGACGACCTTTTATTTTTAGAATTTTTGCTGAGCTGTTTTGATAATAATTCTATATCGTCTGTATTGAAGTGTGGAAATAAGAGAATCGTATTTTGTCCATCGGGGATGTGTGTTTGTTTGGGTTTTTTAACATAAATTAGAAATTAATAAATGACAAAATTAACTTGTATTTATGAAAGACTTTCATACCTTTCATTTCTCTAATACTAATACTCCATTCTGGAAATTTCCTATTGATGAGGATATCACAAGAGCCCTGTATATTTTAGCTTTTGGGTTTGGCATTAGCTTTAGATAAATTTAAATTTCATTTTCTGAGTAGTTCCTAAGCAATATGTGGTGCAAGGATCAGAAAATTCATGTAACAATCCAGCTAGACCATCCACCAAGAATAGGAGATGTGTCTGATCTTTATTTTGGTTTTGTTATATTATTTATAGCTTTCCAATTTAGAATAAAACATGCCACTGAAAAGAAAAACTTTGTTTCCTAGGAAATTTAAGAACCAACCTACTTAAAAATGCTTCTCTGTTACGTTTTCTTTACACATCAAAGTTTTTGAGATATTTGATAAACGAAACTCAGAAAATATGAAATCAATTTTATAGGGCTTGATTCTCTTCTTCCCATGTGTGAGAAAGCATTGGTATTTGTAATCCCGCATTTCATTACATTCTGCAAGTTTACATGTTAGAGAAGAAAAATGTATAGTATAGCCCTTAAAATACAGTAAATAAAAACTATTGCTTGACAAGCTAAAGGGAGAAATGGTTGTATAGTTAAAACGGATGGTTGTGATTCATTGGAAATTATGCTGGACCACATTTTAGTAACTATGATTTTCTTAGGGTACAAAAAACATTTTACCATTTTATCCTCTGGAAAGAAAACTAGGGAGTAGTTTTATTTGTATTTTAATGTTATTTTTTCTAAAGGCGGGGAAGTTGACCATGTCGGATTGCTTGATACAATTATTTTACTTGGAAGATATCTATTTTTTTTCTTATCTTTGGTAGCATGTTTTAAACAAAGGGAAACATACTGAGCATTGCTGCGAAGGAGTATTGCACATATAACCACTATAAATAAGACAGCATTTTGTTATGTGTGTGTCAATCTGTGTGTCTTAAGCACCTTGGTTTGAACATTTTGACTGTGTCTCTCCGGGGAAATTATGATTTTGGCTCACTTGTTTCTACGTGGCCCTTGGGTATTAGATTTCAGCTGGTTGCCTATGAACTTTGCAAAATGTTATCCTTATTTTATCACTTTTTTTTTTAAATCACTCTCATCAATAAAAATAGAATAGCACTACTTTTAGGACTGAAAAGAATTTAGGTTGTATATGTTCATATAAACTCTTGAGATGTAAAGGAACAGTACTAGAAGTAACGGATTTATGACAAAGTTGGCTTGATAGGAAATTTCCTGTCTCAGCTGACAAAGTATTTTGGATGAAAGAAGCTACGATAAACACACTATCTAAACGCATTCCTTCACCAGGAAGAGGTTACCAATCTTGCTGCTGTATAAGAGAATGGGAAAAGAAAAGGATGGTTGCATTTAATTAATTTATGGCAGTACATGTACAACAGGACTGACCAAATGACTGCAATCTGTTTCTGTTTTTAAGAAGACTTTTGCTATACCAATATATGAAATCCTAATTTATATATACTGCTAAAAATATTGTGGGTCCATATACATTCTCTTCAATTATCACTTTGTAATTTTAAAAGTGCTACCTGTAAATTTCAGTTAAAATACACTGGTAATGTAAAACCAAAGTGTGTTCTGCTGTAAAAATCCACTTCACAGATATTTGACAGCTTCATTGGTAGATAAGGAATTGGCTGGATGGCCACACTCAAAGAGTCGCTGTCAATGGCTGAACATCCAAGAGAGATCAGTGACGAGTGACGTTTCTCAGGGGTCAGTACGGGGACAGGCACTGTTTAATATCTTTGTCGGTGACATGGACAGTGGGATCGAGTGCACCCTCACCAAGTTTGCCGACAACACCAAGCTGTATGGTGCAGTCAACACGCTGGAGGAAAGGGATGCCGTCCCGAGGGACCTTGACAGACTTGAGAGGTGGGCCCATGTGAAGTTTGGCCAAGGCCAAGTGCAAGGTCCTGCCCATGGTCGGGGCAATCCCAAGCACAACCACAAGCTGGGCAGATAATGGATGAGAGCAGACCTCAGGAGAAGGACTTGAGGGTGTTGGTGGATGAGAAGCTCAACATGAGCCAGCAATGTGCGCTTCCAGCCCAGAAAACCAACCCTATGCTGGGCTGCATCAAAAGCAGCGTGACTAGCAGGTCGAGGGAGGGGATTCTGCCCCTCTACTCTGCTCTTGTGAGAACCCACCTGGAGTACTGCGTCCAGACCTGGGGTCCCCAGCACAAGATAGGCATGGACCTGTTGGAGCGAGTCCAGAGGAGGCCACGAAGGTGATCCAACCATGGCATGGGGGTTGGAAATAGATGATCTTTAAGGTCCCTTCCAATCCAAACCATTCTATGACTACTCCTCTATGGGCTTCTCTTTTGTGTTTAGAGTGTGCAGATGCTCAGGAATACCATGCAGAGCAAATAGTACAAAGTTAGCATAAGAAGTTTGAGATATTGACACATCTATGAATTCCTGTATTTGTAAAGCTTGAATGGTTAATATCAGTGGTACTAAATATAAATTTACAAATTACATTAAAACAGTGTTACTTGTGTTGAAGAAGAGAGAAAAACCTGAGATAATCTCTCACACATATGACTTTTTGAAGGATATAGGTAATGCTTTTAAGGAATCTTTCCAGAGACTTAAGTGAAAAATACTTTACAAATTCAGCAGCAACCATGATCAGTAGCAAAGAACTAAGTAATTTAGGTCAGAGAAAGTGATCACTGGGAAACAACTGAAGCATCTGTTCTTACAAAAATAGCATATAACAGTTCAGATTAGGAGGAAGACCTTATTCAGTTTCGTTGTGAAAAACTCATTGATATTGGGGAAAAAAGTAGTTCATTGTTTTTTTAGTAGTAAAGCTTTCTCTATAGGAAGTTTTAGAAAGAAAACATTGTTGATGACAATAAATTGTCAAAAACCCATGAAATAGTTTGCAGAAAAAGGCAAGAAATTTAAGTCATTGCACTTATTTGCTAAGCAGTGTCTTAAAAATTCTAAATTATTAATTTAAAATCCTTTTTTTTTTTACTGTTGTGCCAGAATGGAAGTTGACTGCTTATAAATTAGTAAATATTTTGAAAAATTACTGTTAGTTTCAGTTGTTTTTACAGATGTTCAAATGTGAGACTTTTTTAAACTATGAAATTCTGTATTGTTCTATATATTAAATATTAACAACCTACAGTGCTAACACACATGTGATTGGTGTGCTCTTAAAATGTTTGGTGGTTTTGTTGTTTGTTTGGTTGGTTGGTTGTTTTTTTTTTTCAGAACAAGTTCTTCTATTTCATAAAGTGAAATGAGACCTGGGATTTATTTTACCTCAGTAAGGTAATAACCAAGTAAGATAGAAGATTTGCCAATGGTAGGGCTTGATTTAAGAAATGTTCTGTTCTACAAAAACTAAAGAAACTAGTGATGTGTTTAAATGGCCCAGAAGAGAATAGCTCTGAAATATTTATTATATTTTATTTACACTGAGATATAGGATTTTGCCAAAGCTGTCCTTTAAAATACCTATATACTGCAGACGATTGTTTTACAGATATAAAAAACTGTGTTTCAAGATATTCCAAGAGTTCTCATAGCATTTTTCAGTGCAAACTCTAAATCTCTCTTGAAGGAAATTAGTGTTTGTAGAAAAGAAGATTTACAGAAGACTTAATGATATTTTAGGAGTAAAATCTCCATTGTAAATACAGATATGTTGTCATCAGCGGGGGTGGGGAGTTTAATCCACGATGGTTTTTAAAGTTCAATGAGTTGCACAACAATGAATTACAGAGGAGACTATTTTCCTATTCTGCTCAATTTTTTGTTTCACCAAATAGAGAAATACTTACTTTGGAAGAAAGGGAAAAGGTCATATCTGCCTAGTCAGCGAAGCCTGGAAGTCAAGTATGGATTTTCACTCCAGATAAAACCCAGTTTCTTACAAAGAGATTTTTTCACGTAAAAATCTTTGCCTGAAAAGGTGGGAAAGCAGGTACAGAGTACCTACAAAGGCTTAGATTATAGGGGTTTATAACTTGTGTTGAATAATACACAAAGCTGTTCTGATTAAGTCCGATTTCAGTGGAGTTGTGCAATCATTGACATGATTACATTATCAGCTTCTTTAAGTAACTGTTGTGGAAATGCCGAAAGGAGAGCATGCTACGGACTATTTTAAAAATCTTAGCAACTTGCAGAAAATCTTCCATGTGAAGAATTTCCTTCTAAGCGATGAACTGCTAGTGCAAGTCTTATTGCTTTCCTTCCCTTTATGGGAAATTTTCAAACAGTTAACAGGAAGTCTGTAAAAACGCCTCAAGCATCGTGAATCTGGAAGATTTTCAGTTCCATCTCAATTTGCAAAAAACATGGAGAGGGACAAGTAGCTGTACATGATAGAGAAGAGGTTGCACTCCAGACACCACAAATGAACAGTACTAATGATCCATGCCGGGTCCCTAATTTCCTGGTGTCAGGTTCATTCTGCTGTACAGGCTGCTTTATTCTATAGCTAGGTGGTAGCCGAGTGGTAGATACCTTACTGTCAAGTAGGAAGTTTTGCAGATTATTTTAATTATAGAAGGAGTCTTCATAGTAAGTGAAATGAACGTTGCCTTTTAAATATACTTATGCTTGGGTTTTGTTAACAATGATGGTGGATGGAGGTTTATCTTCCAAAGAAAAAAGTATTTGGTAACATGCACTACCCAGCTTGTTATCCAAACCCTGCAGCGAAGAGGCAAACCTGTCCAGTGCAATCTTTGGTACGTAGATTGGACGGTATAGTAGGTTACAGCTGAGGAAAAAAATGCAATGCTAGCTGCTCAACACCCCCAACCCTACATATATCTCATGCTTTGCAGGTTGTTTAAATTTAAATCTTCTTTCAGCACGAGTGTGCTACGAGTTTACCACTAACTTCTGCCTCTCTTAATAATTCTTCTTCATTACAGTTGTATAGGTTTAATTAGCTGCTTCTGCTCCGGTTTTCTCATGTCATGTTGTCTTTTTCATTAGATTTGTCTTCTTCATTTGTGTTAGATGTTTGCACATTTCCTAGCTTTAAGCAATGTGGGCTATAATTGGGATCTAAAGTCGGAAGATGTCTTCAGTTACTGTTTTGTTAATTCCTTTTATTTTCCTGTCAAACCCGTATGTTGTTATGTGTTGCCAATGAAGTGAAAGAGAAGTCAAAGGTAATCCACATCAGCTTTTTTTTTGCTTCTAGCAAAGTTTTGTGTCTTTAGACTTGTTTTCTGTTATAAATGTTCTATGGAAGTATCCATACTATTTTCATTTTCTGTTTTCATAGAGGCTATGCACAAGCATGTTACAGAACGCTGGAGGCTTTTAAGCTTGTAAAATCAAATGTATCAGTGATGTAGTTTTCTCAAATTCTCTGCAACTCTTTTATCGCTCTTTTTTCCTGTCACATATAAATTTATTATTTTTTTATAATATTAAATGGAGATTGAATTAGTGTGAACAACTGAGTTGAAACCCTGCTAAAGGGGTTAAGTTAAAAGGGGGAAAAGGAGAAAATAGAAGGCAGAAGTAGGAGACTGGAAGCTGGAGAACATGATCAAAACCACTAAGGACAGCCCCAGCATACAGATAGTTTGTCAGATGTATGGAATGGGCTTTGGGTTTTCCATATGATATTTGGAATCACTGTGGGGACAGATGATGCTTTGGGTTTGGGCAGTGATGTTTTGCAGTGAGATGATGTGGAGACAGCAGTCTTCTGCAAAGCTCTGGTCTGAAGGCGCTGAAATTCTGGAAGATTTAAATAAAAGCAGTAATAGAGAACACACTGCTGTTGCATAACTTAAGGGCAAAATAACATTCTACTTTGAAAAGATTGGTTTCATCAGCTTTTCAGGTAAGATCTGTACTCCTGTAAGTATTTCTGAGGTTGAAGGTAGCTATGGGTGATTATTCTGCCAGTCTAAAAATCAGGCAACTTGCAGAAGTAAACTAGAAAAATTTTAATAACCTTGTTCCTCATCCATTCTGTTCAATTTTTCATACTAAAAAGAAATAGTCTATTAACAACACTCTGCAAACCATCTGATATCTTTCAGATTTGAACACAGTTCTGTCACAGCGACAAATACTTGGCTTCCAGAAATTTTCATTTACTTTGTGCAAATATGTGTTTTTCAGCATAATAAAAGGCAGATTTTGGACATGTATTGCCATGAATTTACCCAGGTGTAGTGAACTTTATATGTTTACTGCTTGCTTATTAAGTTCAAACATATGATTCATTAGATTGAGTAACAGATTTTGTCTGTGATAAAGCCACTAAAGTTAACTTAGCTGCACTGTGAGTTTTAAATTCTATTTCTCTGCTTACTTCTGCTGCTCGTCACATTTTAAACATTAATTTACTTATTTGTTATGTGCTGTAGACTCTAATTAAGTAAAATCCACAATTCAAAACATGCAGAGATTCATGAAAGTTTCTGCTGCTGTCATGTTGGATGACATGTCCTTAAAGTTGAGGATTGAAAATGAAATTACTTTGATAATGGAAGATATATTTTCAGTTTTGTGAAGGGTTGAATAGATCTTCTGATACAGTAAATTAACAACCAGCCGTTCTTCTGGAGTCCTGCTTAAAAGTGCTGTGTTTGATTTTGGAAAAGTGATTTTTTTTGTTGTTGTTTTGGGGTTGTTTTTGTTTTGTTTTGTTTTGTTTGAAACAGCCATTAAAACGAAATTAATTGCAATGACATGCCTGCCATTGGATGGGAACTGAATCTCAGCAAGTGTTTGAGAATTCATTTCAAGTTGAAAAGAAGCTGAGGAATCAATGTCAAGTCCCACTCCCCAGCGTCTTTGTTTGCGCAGTCATAATCCCAAGTAAGTGCTTAGCCATTTTGACCAAAGCTCATTACAGTGATCACTCTTTTCGTATTTTTTCCAAGTCTGTCATCTTCCAAGGTTGTGACAACAATTCTTACATTATATTTGGCTATAATTCTTCTCAACAAGAACTCCTATCTTGCCATAATGATCACTCTGAAGAGTCAATTCTTTCTATCGTTATGGTTTGCTTCAGCTTCTCAGGAATGCCCCTTTGATGTTCTGCACACAGTCCTTTACCCTCTTTCAGAATCGATGTAGTTGTGCTCTAGAATTAATGAAGGTAGTTTCACTATCAGGTTCTGCCACCAAACTGTGGATTGGCAAAAGGCTTGATTTGTGATTAACACACACACACACACACCCCCCCGGAAGCTACTCAAATTAAGAGTATGGGAAAGATTTACAGGTTAAAGGGGTGGGGTGTTTATTTATGTAATCTGTTAAAAATAAAATCTTAAATTGATTCCAGTTGAATTGACTGTTTTATTCTAAGATATTTATAGATCAATTACATGAAGTAAGTCTTTGGTTCAATATTAAAATGCAAAAGGATAAAATAGGCTGAAACATATATTTTAAACTGTGTTACACATACTAAAATGTCGTGGTGGGAACAGTTTAGTTCAGATGTAGAGTAACCCATGCTGGAGCCAGCACTGAGGTCCAAGATATAAAAACCTTGGTACAGAACTAAACCAGAATGCCAGTAAATCATTCTTTGTGAAATGTTTTTTCAATATTTTGTCAGTTGCTATCTAGATTCAAAACTCCAACAGGAAACAAATGTAGTATAGATTATAGTAATATATATTGCCCTGTTAACATACTTTAAATAACATCATCAAACCAACTTTCTTGTATGCCATCTATGTATAAAATGAAATATGAGATTTTAATTAGAAGGAAGAATTAATGTAGTGTTCAATCGAATAAAAGACTAGAAAAATAGCACAAATGTATGTTGAATACAAATGCAAAGAAAAGTATGTGAGAAATAGCAAAGCTTTATTCTGTCTTTGTTATATATTAGATCAGAACACCAGATTGACTGAAGAAGTTGATTTTCACTTTTCAAACTTGAAAAAAACTTGAAAAAAAATAGGTGGCATAGAAGATGGGTGTTTGAACCATAGATATTTAATATCACAGTTAAAATGAGGCTTAAAAAACCACACACAGTGGTTTGGCAGTTGGGAGGATTGGTTTTCCTTTTTGTTAATGAACCATACAAAACAGAGGTAATTGCATTTAAATTATACTTTTTCAAGTTTCTCATAGATATACATATATATAAGAAAGTAACTCAAAATATTTATGGAGCATCTGAAAATGATGTGGTATGATGTGCAGAAACATCCCTATAAAGCATTTAGTCCATAAAGCATTGGCTTGTACAAGTCCTGTGAATGTGAGTTCCAATTTAAACATTTTTTGGCAATATTTTTATTAATATTACAACCACTCATGCAACACCACAGTATGAATGCTATACTAAATGTTATAGATACAGCCAGAGCTCAAGTTTCACCGAATGAAGTTCCAGAATATGTTCATATTCCTGTGCAGAAATATCTCACTCAAACAGGTTTGGGGTTGGTTTTGGTTTTTAATGTCAAGTCATCTTGGTTTAAAAAAATCATTTAAATATTGTTTAAGAGCCATCATGACTAGAACAGAGAAATTGAAGCATAATCGCTTTTCAAAAAGTTAGGTTCCAAACAAAGGAAAAGAGACAACGGCACACTGGTGTAGCATGTTTTAGAAGAAACACTGTACAATAGACATAAGAATCAGAAAATCACTTTGGGAAACATCGTGAAAAAACATTCTCTAAGTCAGTGTTTTGTTCTGCTCCAATTTCCATGGACAGATTTAAATAGATGCAGAGATTGTTAATGTTATGGAGAGAGGAATTCTCCCAAGATCTGTGTCGTTATGGTAGACATTACATTTGCAGACGTCGACTGGAGCAAGCGCTGCCAATAACGATAGAAACTTCGTACTGTCGGATGCATTAGTCATTAGATTCCTTCACTCTGGATAGTCAGTGAACCAACAGAAGGGTATGCTATTAGCTGGTCAAAGAGAATAACCGTGGAATAAATGAGCATGAATGGATACATTTTCAATTAAATAGAAGGATAAACAAAACCAGGTTGGATACTAAGGTTTCTAATTCCAAAAGAGCAGACTGAGAAATTACGGAAACTAATTAGTGAAGTCAACAAGATCGAAGTGCCAAGGGACTTAATGTGAAGGAGCTTTGGAAGCTGAAGTCAAGGCTTCAAAATCTATCTGAACTGCAATACAAACAAGGAAGCAGCAATTTACAGAAAGTGGAAACGTCTCTTCAATATTTGTTTAAAAAACAAATTATCTAGAAGGTAGCAGACATCAAAAAGGTAAGATGGAATTAATTTTCAGAGAGCACTCTTTCTTGAAGGTAGAATGGTATAGGGATAATAGTGCTGTCCCCAAATCAAGCTAAATTATGCCTTAGAAAGGACATTTTGGCTAGGGGACATTAGCCATAAAGAGCACAAGAAAATAAATTAGTACTCAGTTTGACGAAGCAGACATAAGTACTCATAAATAAGATATTCCAAATACATTGCCCAAATCAGTTCTGTTTTGAGCCTAATTTCAAGGAGAATAGTCAAAGAGAGGCTACCCAAGGACAGGCAGGTTAACAGCAGGGTTTGGCAATCCATGCCTTTTTGGCCTCAGAACAGCCTGGTAAGTCTGTCTCTCTACTCTTCCATAAATGTATAGCTGTAACAGTCACCAAAATAAAATCCTAGGTAGTCAAAGCAGTCAAAATAAATTCAGACATTTTTACAGATTGTTTTTACAGTAAAAGAACAGCTGTCAGAGAGATTTGTGAGGTGCTTCATACATTCTGATGATTAGATGAATGTTTTGTCTTTACCATGCTAATATTTTTATATATTTTTTTTAAATTTGAATACACATAGTTTAACAAATATTGCTTTTAGAGGTTCTTATTTCTTAAATAGGGAACACATTTTAATTTTTCTCTGCTTTGGGCATAAGTATAAGCTTGATGGATTTTTGAAGTTACCATGCTAGAAATAAGGCAGCTTAACCATAAATACGGTATTGTAATGTAAGATGTGAATTCATACTACCTTGTCTTTACAACATGTAGTGAGTAATATATATTTTGGCATACATATCTTAATCATAAAAGTAAGCTTTTAGCATGTATTTTAGTATCTTTCAACAATTTTGTGGATTTTCCCTTTTGTAGCCAGCTGTTTTTTGGGGTACGTTTTCTCCAGATTTACAACCAATTCAGTAAAGTTGTCAGGATCAGCAATTCCGAAACAGCTATCATTATAGATATAATGGAAATTGCTGAAACATCCTCATATATCAGGTATAAGAGGAATCTTTCATAATTTGAAATTTTAATATTTTAAAGCAGTATATTAGGTCACACATTATTTAAAGCACTCACATTTATTACATTCATGCATTTTCTTCCACTGCTGTTGAGCTCCCAAATAGCATAGCTTCTGCTGGCAAATTATTCAATAGAGCAACCCCCTTCTTGCTCTACAACATCCTCAACCTGCTTCACCTCAGAGTTCAGAGCTCACCAAAAGTCTTTATTTCTTTCAAAGAAACTTCAAAAATTCCATTTAAAGACAGGAAAGATAGTGATTGATTGCAGAAACTGTAATTCGGTTAAATAAAACTCTCTCCGGCAAGAGAAAAGACAACAGTGATCATATAATTTTGATTGGCATATGACGATTCCAATTCCTGATTCAGCCACAGATGCACCTTACTTAAGAAAAATGCTTATTAGCATATTCAGGCAGTACTTATTATATCGTTGTGCCTTGACCTGTGATGATTTTCCACATGATTATTATGGTCCGAACTATTTGGAAACTTTTGTTTATCATTTTAAAAAAAAAAAATATTCTGAAGTACAAGGGGCACCAGTAACTCAGTTTTCTACAGTGGAAATGATGATTAAATTACTTTCTGATCCTGAAACCTTGCAACAATGTATTAAGTCCATTGAGGCTTGGTTTACTTCAAGCTGTCTCATCTATATTCAGACCTCTGTGCTCCACAGAAGTTTTTTAGTCTTTTAAAGCCCGAGACCTTATCTTGACTTCTTCCATGGTCTCAAGTTTTCCAGGCTCCAGGTAACTGCAGAGAAATCCTGCCTTGCTTGTTTGCTTTACCACTCCTCAAGAATAAAGAAAATAAAATAACCTTGACTTTTTAGTCTCCAAATAGAATTTTGAAGAAATTTAAATATTCTCATGCTTGATTTTTCTCATTTGGATTGGATTCTTTTTTTAAAGATATTTCTGCTAGTCAGTTATGATAATACTGTTAATGAGGATGGCGATGTGAATTTAAGAAATGCCCTAATGATGCTGATAATTAATATTTTAATGCATGCTATGAAATAATAGGTTACATTAATCGAAGACTTTCAAGAGATTAGAAGGAAAATTCCATTTCTACTGTAAAAGGGTTTTAAAGTGGTTTATACACATAAACAAAAGATATTATTAAGGTACACTTTTTGAGTAGGAAACCACCAGTTAGAACTTGCCAAAGTATTCGGCAAAATCAACGCCATTTAAGTGAAGCATGCATTGATTGACCAAATAAGCTGAAAATTAGTAAACAGTCCCTGCAATTTTGGGAGGTCCTTCAGGGTGATGAGGTAAAGACAATCAAAGATCTTCCATCTATATTAGCAGTACTCGTTTTCACTATCTCCTATTTATTCTTCAAACTATATTTGAAAAGAATGTTGTATAGATCCATTGAAGAAGCGAGGCGATGCACACATTTTAGTCCAGCTGCAACCATTTTCCCTGCTGCGATGAATGCACAGTCCAAGTAAATGTTCAACTATGGACAAATTAGGCATGGATCCTAACAATTAAGGGGTTTTCATTTTTCTCATTTCAACTCATAATGTAAGAATTCTTCTGAAAGAAATTAATGTTCTGTCTAGATAATGACCTTGAGTCCTCACTACAGCCAAACACCCTTCCCTCGTTAAGAGAGAGTGATGAGGCACGTCATCTCTTTACTGCCATTTTAGCACTGTGACTACACCTTGGTTCTTGGCTATTCCACTGCTGTCGACATCCACACAGTTTCAGAGGATTTGATCCAAAATTAGACTCCTAATTAAGCGTATATGTTTCCAGACAAGTGAATATTTTTCTTAGACTATTGATTGAACTATTTGCGTATAAAAAAAAATTGGTTTATCAAGGCTTACCTGTCTTCTCAGATATCTTAAAATGTCTACATAATATTTAAAAAATAGGATGTACTTGAACATGTTTGCAGTATAATAGTCATTAATGTTTAGCTAATTTTCTGTCTCTCTGTCCTGTTCTAACAGAAAGACTGTAATATTTCACTGATATTTGAAAGAGTAGTGGGCTGTAGGGAAAAAATCCCCAAGACTGGACAGTGGCTTTGGCCATTATTAATCAAATTATTATCTATGATTTTAATTAGGAGAGGAAAAAAGGTACAGAACTGTAGTTTTTAAATTGCTAAATAAATGGGATTATTCTTATACTTCCTGCCGGGGCAGCAGTTAAATACCCTTGGACTGTAGTATTGCTACTATTCTGACTGTAGTTTTTGTCTTAACGGTAGTACTAAATGCTTTATGGGTTGCAATGCAATCTTCCTCTGAATAATAAATCACTGTTCTTTTAGTGCCAGCGCTGACCTTTTCTGATTGAAATTGTAACACATCATCATAAAATAATGTCAATGTGAGAGAGAATCATCTGCCCCATGAAGAGTGATTCTACATATGGATCCTTAAAAGAGTTAGCTGGCTCTGATCATAATGACTCTTCGGTTACAAAAGGGTGACACTAACCTGACAAATTGTCTTGAAAAAACAGCAGTACACTGCCCTAGAATAAATATGTGCTTTCACGAGTTCTGCTTCTGGAAATTTCTGCAAGACACAAAGGAGACAAGCATGCACAGTGACGAGCAGTCTCAAAGGTAAATCCAGGAGCTTCTCTTCAAAGAGATTCTGTTGTCATTGGTATTAGTCAGTATGAATATTGAAATGACGTCTTTCTTTAAAGAGATATTGGTGTTTTTCAGATCAAACTGCTTTGAAAGCTCCCCACTGCTCTATTTCCATCAGTTTTTCTGTTTAACAAAATGTATTCTGGACAAAATGCTTGATTTCATTATCCCCTCATGTCTCTCTGGAAAATTTTTAGGTTTTCATATAATTTTTATCCACTTTGAACAGGCAATAGGTACACGAAGAAGTTCTTTGGATTGGATTTCTTAATGTTAAATAATTTATTCTGTTCTCCATGTAGTCCTTTGGTGTATGGCTTTTCTACAAGGGTAGTGACTGTGTAGCTGTTTTATTTATTGCAAATTCCACAGAATGACAGTGTTTGTCTTTGAAGAAAAAAGTCGAATTAGTACATATGTGCTTGACTCCCCAAACTTGTACTATAGTATTTCCATTTGCCCTTCCACTAATATACATATATACATTTAAAAATATTATATATAGTATGGAAAGAGAAAGAGAATAGGAATCTCCGAGATATGTATGGACCCCAGGGTAGCTGGAGTATTATTTTCTCAAGGAGAAATAACTTTAACATCTAATTTTAAAAAATATTTCTACTTTTCTTCCATGTGTGTTTGTTTATTAGTAATTTCTGATGTGTAAAACACAATCAATTGATTCTCTATGCAACTTCATAGCACTCTGCATTGCACAACGCTTATATACATGATCTATATAAATTATCTATGACTTATAGAACTTGTATGCATGAGTTATGAAAAGAAGCACAGTGAAATTTTTCCTTTCCTTTTTTCCCTGCTCCATCATGTCACGCTTGCACTTAACCTTTACTTATTTAATCCCACTTTAGTCATAATTGCATGCTCTCTACTCCATTCATTTGGCATCATTCAATTTTTGTGTGATCTTCATATTTTGCAGTATTAGAAAGTAATCTTACAAACGTTTCAAATGTTTCTTTTACTTGCATTATGACACAAGAATAAAAAATATCACCAAGGAAACGGTAGACTTCAGAGGCAATTTATTCTTTTAAGTCAGACCAAAGTTTAATTTAGATGAAAATCCTGGAAGACGTAATTCCTCACAAAGTCAGTAATGTTCTCCTCATTACCTGGTAATGATAGTCTAATTCTATCAAAAGGAATTTTTAATAATATAGCTGCATGTCTGAAACTTAACAATTTAGAATGAAGATGACACTATCCAAAAGCTTAAGAAAACACATTAACTGAAGCTAGAATAAATCACCAACAAAGAACATTGTCATTTTCTCCGCTAATATTTCACCCTTCTAGCCTCATCCCAATATAGCTTTTACTTTTTTAGGTAGTCACATACAGTGATCAGAAAGTCCAATCCCACAGAAAGGGCAGAAGAGGTCACATTTAGAAGTTTAACTTCCAGCATTCTTCCTTGTTTTCTTTCAATCTGTCAAGTATCATTCTGCTTTTCTGCGTAGCTTTACCGTATTAAACTCTGTGTCTCTAAGAATGAGACAAGAAGTGCTGTTACCTGGAGATGGAGCACAGTCCTTCATGCATCATTTGTATATTGGCCATTGCAGTGTGTCTTACAGGTCACTGCAATTGGTTGGTGACTTCTGATTAAACTACATAAATGTGATTACAGTTCACCTGCTACTGCAGAGTAGTCATCAGTGGCAGCAATTTGAGAGCGCTTTACTCTGCGTTCACATTTAGCTTACATACGGAACGAGGGGAGAGGTAGCGGACTATCTTTACAGGTTTTGCTGTATTGTCTTGCTAAGTACAAGAGGTCAAAAAGTCAGATGTAATAGCAATTTATGGTACTGCAGCAATGAAATATGATTAATCTGTACAGTGAACACTGTTCAAATCAACATTCTTATAGAACTAAAAGAGGATGTGAACCTGCTGCATTGTAACTACAACATAAAAGAATACATCACATCAGATTAACCGTAGTGCCAAAACGTAAAGAATGGTAACTTTTCTACAGAATAGCATGCCAACCCCACCGTATTTATAAATACAGCCTTTGAAAAACATGCTGAAAGGGGTGTGGGATTTGTTTTTTTTTTTCCCATTAAAATGTGGGAATATTTAAAAGTGGAACCCAAAAGTTAGTCTTGTGAATTCATTTGCAGCTCAGACTTGACTGGGTTTCAAAATGTTTGGCTTGCATTTCAGGTTATTAATTTATATTATTAACTGCATTCAGAGAGTACAAAATTTCAGCCTGAGTTATAAAATATTTGTTACTCTCCTCTAAATGCTAAACCACACTTGGAAAAAGAGGAAAATCTATTAAACCTTTCATCTTCAGACTATTAAAGTAGTATTTGTTTTTTAACATTTCCCCCTTTATTATTATTTCTCCTTTCTTAAAAGCAAAATATGGCAAGGAAGTTCCAGTTCTTATATGCTTTTTGATTATTCTTCCATACACTGAGTTAATATGAAAAAGGCTGAAAGTTAACATTTCATTTTACATTCTTTTAATAACGAAAATAAATTTTGTGATTCATTTTATGGGCCCTTAATAGTGCTACGCATATTGGCTACAGCTCAGAGTCAGAGCTGAATTTTCTTTAGAATCACAGAAATTTAACCTTAGAATTTAACCCATTATAAGCAGATTCTAACAATATTCATTCTAAAGCCTGAGCTTTCATTTTACTTTCATATGATGCCTTGCCAGCAAAATGAAATGTAAAATTCTGCCAAGTCATTTGACTTTTTTTTTTTAACTAGTTATTCTGATCATGTTAGTGTAAACTTTTTGTTTGCCTTTAATGTAGTCTTTATCCATCCCCTGCATGACTTAAATAAGACACAGACATGTTTTCACAAAGTGTCTTCATCCTCTTGCAAGTGGAATACTCAGACTATGCAGAATGTCAGTCCCTTCACTTCAAAACAGAATAATCACTAATAATAGTAACAAAGAAGGAAGGATCTATTGTTATAATGGTAAGTATTTTGTAGATTTTTGTGATAGCGATAGATCTTCTCGTATTCATGTCTCAAGAAGTCTTTGCTTGATCACAGAATAATTCTTTCATAAGACACTAACTATATATCTCTGAAAGGTTGCAGCTTAAACATCTGCTGAAACCTGTAAATTTAATTAAGACCTGCAGGACTGATGCTGTAATTGTTTCCCTTTGTAAATTCTTACTTTCCATATGTTTCTAGACTATGACTGAAACTGTGCTCCTGTAATTATATAAAACATACCATTGATGTATGGCAGGTTTCCAAGTTCTTTATGAGAGAGCTCTGCTTAGAGGAAGATGTAAAAAGTGATCCAATGGACTGATGGTCGCGTACAGTTTATATGTAAACTTTTAAGAGGTGAAACTTTAAAACCAGTATAGCATGGTGAAACATGACCGTGTTTGGATTGTAGTGTTACTTCACTTATGGTTTTTGAAACCATTAGCAATGACTGAACATTTGTAGAACATTCATAAGAAAGAAAAACCTGAAATTTAATATTGGAAATTTAAACATGATATCATTTTTATTTTGTTTTTATTCCATGCTGTTCATCCTTATATTTAATAGTCTATTCTAGTTATCTGTTAGAACAGTGGGTGAAATTTGTCAATTAGTGTATTTTCTTCTTTTCAACAGGAAAGTTGTGTGTTCTTGGAGTACAAATCTCAAAGAAATGTGTTTTATATTTGTAGCTTGGGTTTGATTTTTACATGATCTAGAGTTCCTCATGAGTTCATTCCACTGTCTTAACTCAGCTCCTAAGAGAGATGCCTCGATGAAGGAGCTTTTACAGCTACTACACAAGAGATCTGCTTCTTCACAAATCAAAAGAAATGCCGTGTAGTTTGGACACTGTTTGTTGACATACACAGTGCAAGGTCCTGTTGTGTTATAAAATATCCTTCTCGGTTAATTTTTAACAAATAATTTACAGACTAAAATGTCAAGCTATGGAAATAATTCAGTGGATAATCCCGAGTAGCAAGAAATAAATAAAGCTAAATCAAACAGCGACCTGGAAAGAGGCTTAATTCTCAGTCTCACTGTCCTTTCCTTTGCTGGAACAAAAGTGATACCAGCTTGAAAAGTATCACTTATTTAAAGCTGTGAAAGTGAAATTAGGATTGTGCTAATTTTTTCTGGCAAAACTGGGCCATATTTTTTTCTGCAACATTACAGATATCTGAGACAGTTGAAATAAGCAGTGTTATCTGAGGGGATAGCAGAGATGATGATCGTGGGGAAAGCAATCAGAGAGATTTCCAAACATCCTTGATTAGTAGAGGGCAAATACATTTTAAAGGACATAAATCTAAGAGGAAGTTGTTGTGAAATGGAAAACTGCCTTAGTTGCAATAGGTCTGGAAAGTCAACTTTGGATTTATTATAGTTAAAAACCCTAAGGCTCTCTGCCTAACACACATATGATATGGAGAAACTTAACAGATGCTTTACTAAGGGATTTGAATATAAATCAGTTTAGGAGCATTAATCTGTTCAGAGCTGAGTTTAGTTTTTTTCTGAAGAAAAACTTCTGAATTAGAGGAGTTAAACAAGTGTGATTTTCCCCTCATCCCACTGTGAATTGCATAAGGTTTTATAATATAAACAGTTTAGGGAGCAAGCTATCTTCGGTAACACTAAATCTGTGTGTGGGTAGCATTGATTCAGCACATTCCTACTGGATACAACTGCATTTTTGTAAACATCTCTTCGTCCTTCTCCGTGATTTGCTTAGTCAGCTAATCTTTTCCCTTTCTGTGAACGTAAAAAATAGAAATATATCATTTTAACGTCATGATTGATATCAGTAATGGTTACCCTTCAATGCTTACTAAGCCATTGTGTTCACAGTGCCACAAGTGAAATTCAGCAGGTTTGCAATTAAATGTTAACCATCCTAAACCCCACACTTCATAAAATTGTAGTGAAATTACAATTTTAGGTAAAATTATCTCAAGTGTTACATTCCACAAGTAGTATAAAAAGAGAAACAATTTTTATTCTCTCACTCTTCAGCCATGGGAGAAGTCCTACCTCTTGGGTTCTTTCACTCTGATTTCTTTTCCAATTAGTTATCTCCAGGAAAATGACTACAGGAATCACTGTCCTCAGCACTTAGAATCCAGAAGTGTTACCGGAATTTGCCACTGTTATATTTTGAGGCCTGTTACTGTTTTTCATACCATCTCCAAGCAACTTTACTGTGTTTTTCAACCACTCTTGGGAACTCTAAATTTCTCAGCAACATCAGTTCAATGCCTCTTCCTTTTAATTCAAGTTAGCTTACCTTTGTTAAACTAGTCTTGCAAAATAGTTTATAAACAGCAATGTGTGTGTTTTATCTTGCTTTCAGAAAAGTATATCAATTCCAGAATGTGGATAGGGTCTGTAGAATTAAAAAATGTATGTGGCGTTGTGTGGGGGTTTGGGGTGTTTTTTGGTTTTTTGGTTTTTTTTAATAAATTTATACATTTAGAAAATAGTGGGGTGATAAACCTTAGATGTTTCTGAGGTTTAGGCTTTTTAATTTTTTTGATTGCTTTGAATTACTTGTTCAGTATGGTATTCTGCTGGACAAAATATTTCAGAATTATCCACAGTGAGTCATTGTGAGGTGTCGTAACATTAGAAATGGGAGATTAATGGATAAAATAATATACATTATACACTTTTGCTTAAGGGTGAAACGACATGAAGAAAGGTTAAGATGGAAGAATCTAAATGAAAATGCATGAGTTCTGCAGCTTCCTGGAGAAGAATGCCAACAGAATACTAAAAGCTTTCTTTCTGGAAGGATCATGTGTATTTCTATCCCCACTGAAAATGTGTCTTTCAGTTTTATTTCAATACTTCAGAATTAGGAAGAGCCTTTAGAAAAATCCTTTTTTTTTTTTTTTTTTTTTTCTTGCTTAGATTAGAATTGGAATCTTTTGCTCTGACTTCTTTAAATATGTTGTTCTCTATGTTTATGTTTAGATTTAATATTCTCTGGAGTAGGAACTAAAATATATCCATCACAAATCTATGGTTAGCAGTTCTTGTCTTTGTCATATCTTATCAGCAGACTTTGCCTATAAACATGTTTTACTAATGACTGAAGTGTTTTCATTTGCTTAATTTGTAGAATGGAGGTTTCTTTTCGTAACAATTATTAACATGATAAATGGTTGTGAAATGAAGTAAAAATTTCAGACAAGATTTTAAGTTTTAAAAAAGGCTGGGTAGGAAGAAATGTCATAGCAGCATGCCAGACTTTTTTAGAATCATTGAAAAA
The DNA here is from genome assembly GCF_011004875.1 of Balearica regulorum gibbericeps. Classification (NCBI taxonomy): domain Eukaryota; kingdom Metazoa; phylum Chordata; class Aves; order Gruiformes; family Gruidae; genus Balearica; species Balearica regulorum. Next base: position 4,104,381 of record NC_046194.1, on the reverse strand, counting down.
ATCTAGGTTGGGAGGCATCTCTGGAGACCATCTGGTCCAACCTTCTGCTGAAAGGTTATCCCTGTCAAGCTGAGGCTAGAATATTTCCAGTGAGGGAAATTCGACCACTTCTCTGCAACTTATTCCAGTGTTGTTTTTTTCCTTGCAATTAATTGTTTTCTTATTTCCAGATTGATATTTCCCCTGAAACAACTTAAGCCCATTGCCTCTTGTCCTGTAATAAAGCATCCTTGCGAAGAGAGTACCTCCATCATTTCTATAATTACGTTTTAGATACTGGAAGTTTGTGATTTGTTTTTGCCTGAGCCTTCTCTTCTTTTGGATGAACAAACCAAATTCTTTCATCCTTCCTTCACATGCCAAGTTCTCCTACTGTCTGATTATCTTGGTGGCTCTCTGCTGTACCTTTTCCCTTTTTTTTATTGTCTCTTTGAAACTGGGGGATCAAAACTGGACAAAGTATTCCAGGGGTGGCCTGACAAGTGTTGAATGGGGTAGAATCATCACATCCCCTGATCTTTGTGACTTTTCTCTTGCTGATGTAGCCCAAGATGCTGTTGACGGTTTGGGCTGCCAGGGCATATTTCTGGCGCATGCTCAGCTTGCTGTTCACCAGGACTCCCAGGCCATTTTCAGCAGGGTGACTCAGCCTGTACGGATATTTGGGATTATTCCATCCCAGGTGTAAGACTTCACACTTATCTTTATTGAACCTCATGCAATTCTTGCTGGCCTGATCTTTCAGCGTGTTGAGGTTTTTTTTCTTCTGGTTTAGTATCATCTGCAACCTTGGTGAGATCGCATTCACTCCAGTCATCTAGCTTGTTCATTAGGATATTGGCTACTAATTGGATCTGGCTACTATTTGGATGCCTGAGGAATTCCACTGGCTAGGACTTTCTTCATGGACATACAAATACTTCTTATATCCCAGTGTGAATGCAGACTTCTAACTCCTTTTCAAGATGAATCCCCTGTCAACATGCCTCCCCATGTGGAACATGGAGGTACATAGCCAACACAGAGGAGTAAAAGAGGAAGGTTTGCGTGTGAGAGCAGTTGGTTTTCTGATATGGCAACAGCACCATAAAGACTATAATTAGGTTCAGATTCTATTGAGATTTACAATAATACAATTTAGTTCAAGTAGTCACAATAAACTCAAAAGAAATATTATACCTACGTCTCACTCATCGGGACACTTATCCGAGATTTGTAAGAATGCCTTCCCAGTAAGTTAAGAGTCTCCCTATTGACATAAGGATTTACACAGCAGTTCTCAACTCTAAACAGATAGGGGCAAGGAGCTTCTCTCAGATCTGCCAGCTGATATTATTTGGCCACAGTTAAATAGGCTAGAAGCAGAAAGCCTAGCCGTGCCAGGATCAGCTGACTGTGATGGATGTCTCTCTTCTGCTTATGCAGTTCTACTTTGTATGGATACTCATCTGGCCTAAAAAAATATTCAAAGATACAGGGTTAGCTCATCACATGGAAAATACCATATCCAGGGGCCAGAGCATATTTAGATAAATGAATAACATGAAATAAAGTCCTCTGGAGATGTTGAAGAGCTTCATGCAGAAAAAGGAAGGGGAAGCACAGGGAGGCACTGCAGATGGTTCCAGTTCACTTGAATACCTCAAATACTGATATGTTGCTTAAAAAGTGTTTCCTTCCTCATTTCTCTGAAAGAAGTCCCAGTATTTTTCACTCAGTCAGAAAAGTATAACAATTTGAACTCAAATTATGTTAGCCATCCCATTGTCCATCCAAAAAAAAAGCCCAAACTTTAAAACCAGATTCCCACCAGTAATGACCTCTTACTTTATCATATACTAAGAGGTGCCTCCAGGCTTGCTTTTGGAGACATAAAATTTGCCTTTTTATGAAAAAAAATCAGTTTATCTTTGTAAACACATCTGAAGGCTTTTATTGAAGTATACATTTCATAATATGTTGTTTATATAGTCCCTTCTTTATTTAGACTTGATAATTAATACTAGGTGCCATTGGATTTTTTTGTAGTGATTTTAAATCTCCTTTAGTAGTTGGTCAAAAAAAATGAAGATTCATTTATATACTCTATTTACCCCCTATTGTATGTAACCTTCACACAATAATCAATTCTGCTAGGACTATGGATCCTGAGTCTACCATTCAAAGGTCAAAAGTGAGAAAAATTGATCATCTGTTGTATACCTGTACATCAAGATATATAGTCTTTCTTCAGCATACCTCTCGTTAACATTTCTGGAATAACATTCTTTTAATAGAGTTTTGTCAGCTAAGTCTAACATCCTAGCTTTTTCACCAGAATTATACCAGAATTTAAAAATTACAGTTAGAAATTACAGCAAGCTATTTTTACTATGAGAGGAACCTGTTAGTTACAGAAAGAGAAATCAACCATTATGTCATTTAGAAGTTTTTACAATTAAAAGTTTTATTCCTAGAGGAACTGAAAGACAATTAAATGAAATGCTAACAACAAATTAAATGCTTTATAGGTCAGTCATCCCATTAGGTCTCTTTAGGGAAGCTGTTCTCATATAAAGCATGCCATAACCTATTTGCATAATGATTCTATCTTAACTGTGCCTTCTGCTCTTTTATGGTGTGTTGTTTATCCTAGTGCATGGCTGATATAGTAGAATCGCAAAGAAAGTAAAAGCTGCTATTTATGGCAGACAAAACATTGCACCATTCAAATCCATTATGCAGGACAGTACCCAAACTGCAAATATGATTTAACACATAGAGACATTATACTCCCCCATTGCAGTAGCTTAATTGTTTGAATTATATACGCTGTTACCATCATTGTTTTTATAAGATTATACACACAAAAGCAGTTCCAGCTAGAATATGTGGAAGCTTGTGAAAGAAAATATAAGGTTTCTAAAGACAGTGGTAATGGTCTGAGATTGTTTGAAAAAGTAAAATCCTTTCCAGAGGGGGAAAAAAGCACTTCTGAGAAATGCTCATCTCCGATATGCAACAGCACAAACATTCAAAGTTTTTGAGGGAAAGACATTTCATAAAAAGAGTCTTGATTTCTGGCGTTGGATCGTAGCCTAGTTAGTTACAAGATTGGCTTTGTCTCCATGGGCATAAAGCGAATAGCTAAAAATCTTGGCATGCAGTCAGAAAGCTCTGTCTTTTTTTATTAGTATTTTTTTTAAAACCTATATTGTTTTCAAAAGGTAGGGAAGAAATGTAAACAAATTTCTGTTAGTAGCATTTCAACTCACAACAATGTCAGTTTACTTGACCAGCTGTAGGGAGTTCCTGAAGCTTATTTTCCTGGAAACCTAATTTAGTCGCTCTGGCTTCTGTATAACTGCAGAAAATGAATAAGGAAGCCAGAAGTACAAGGTGTCTTTGCCCCACTCTCTAAACAGAGCTTCTTGGATCTTAATGATATCAGCTGCATATGCAAGGTATTGGATGCATATTTTGCAGGCTGTACGGGACTTGCTGTGATGAAGCCTTGGGATCAGAAGTCCTTAGGAGCACAAACAACAGTTTCTTGCAGTTTATCATCTTTAATCAGTTAACTACAGAGTCAGTCCATTTTCAGTTCCAACACAAGAGAAGAGAATTCAAAAACAGGGCTGAAGCTCCTCTTTCAGTGGTAGATAACCACTAGACAGGTTTACTTTATCATCAAGCCATACATCAGTCGTAGCCAACTGTCTTGAACAAGCTCTCTGCACTGCAGCAAAACTTCCATGTAGGTTCTCACAGACGTTCAGTTCTTTTAAGTATCTGACTAATTCCTGAGACAGTGTTCCTTTTCTGTTTGGGAGCTTGAAGAGAGTGGTTAAGTTTTCAAAAAGGTCAGGTACTCAACAGTTCATAATAGCTTCAAAAATAGATCTTAAAAAATAAAAGTTTAAAAGTGGCTTTACCCAGGAGAAGACTCTCAGATTGTTAAGAAATAAGATATTAATTCTTAACTTCTTACTGTTTCAAGCATCACATTGTGAGTAGCCTTTCTGCTCTTGTGTTTACGAGATCTAGACTGTCTTGAAGTACAGTCCTTGCAAGCACAATTTTAACCTATATTCTGGCACATGCTGCAAACTTTTGCCTCGAGCGTCTTGGTCCTGTAGTTGGTAATACTCAGATACGCCACTTGTTGTGGACCTGCCTGGATTCTGTGCCTGGACCACTGTTGATCACATGATTAAACTGATCCTACTGGTTTTACTAATAAGGAATCTGGATTTTTTTTTTTTTTTTTTTTTTTTGTAGGGTAGTCTCTTCACGGATGTGAACCTCTCCTGCTGTTGGCGTGAAGTCTTCTCTTTTCCAGACCTTCTTGAGAGCATGTCATCCACGCTACAACCGAGCATAAGTCAGTATCAATTCCAACTGGAAAACTTCAAGACTGGATGCAGAAGTGTCAGACACGGCCAATGTCTTTGATGCTGTTAGCCAAAACACAGATTTTACTATATATATTTGCCTGAGTATCAGCAGGATTCGGACTTCTCTCTGCACAAAAACTCTGAATGCTGAGAATTACCTTATACCCTTTACTTTAATGAATTTTTCCCTTCCAACTAACTGTGTATTTCTCAGCATGAATATGATACTAAATGTCATGCAAATGAATTAAGTAATTTCCTCCAGAGACCTCAAATAACTTCCTTCTGTCACTAAGGAATTTCAAAGGACATCCTCTGGTGGACCTTAGCAAATTAAGATGATCACTTCTGCTGTTCTGGTGTCTCAGACCTTCTTCCTCTCAACATATCTCCAGTATTTACCTTTCCTGTTCATAGTACGTGAATGTTGGCCGCAATTTCAACTCTAAAAGAAAACAAATCACTACTCTCTGTAGAACTAAAGATGTGATCTGTGGATGAGGTTAGCGTGTATATTGTGAAACGAGTGGTGAGTCAATCTTGTACAGACAACGAACGTCTCTGACCAGATGTGTTTTATATACTTCTAGCCTGACACTGGACTTGAGCGCACCACCTTTGCAAAAGGCAGCAGGATTGCTGCTGTTTAAATGCTTAAGTTTCTACATTGAACCATTTCATACGTTGAAGCATATCACTACTGCTGTTTACTGTGAGAATGTTATTTAAAGACCTTCACCTCTGAGTGATTTCCCTGCGTGGAAAAGGAAGGTTGTGTATAAATTGTTTCCAGCATTATTTTTGGAATAAATATATATCAGGGGAAATTTCTAGTCATGGCTGTAACTAGTACTTTGTTCAGTTTTCTTTTCCTTCATTTGTCTTCAAGTTAAGTGCATCAAAATAAGGCTTCCCTTATTTCTTTAGCTCATGTACAGCTAGAATATTTGTAGTATATCTGAAATAGGTCTTATTGATTTATAGGTACCTTCCTACTGTAGTCCAAACTGTTAAGTAATGAATAGATTATCTAACATGCTTTTAAATGGCTCCAGTGATGGAAAGTCCTGTAACCCTTCCTTCTGTCAGGAATGATGTAGGTATCATCTTCCCAATTTTGTCGAGGATGCTTTATGTTCTATTTTCTGGGTGATGCTGAGTATTCAATTAAATATTTTTATAAACTTCTACTAATAAGTTCTAGGGCACACTCAATGTTTAATTCGATCCACTTTCTGTCAGAGGATTTAATGTGTTGTTGCTTATGCACGTGGGTGTCTCACAAGATCAGGAGGTAAAAACGGGTATGTTAGAGTGGCGTGTTTCCTCGTGCTCCTATGCCACAAAGCCTGAAGCTTTCTGTCTGCTCATCACGTGAAGTTGTGGAGGAAAATCTCTTTTTAGTCCAACAAATTCTGAACAGTGAGGGGACCGTGCTCTTTGTGGCCACACGCTTCCCTGCTATTCACGATAGACAGGAAATATAGAATAGAAAATACTAAGTAAATTAGCAGCATAGTTTCAAAAAGCCTCTTTCACTTACCCAGTATCTAATTGTTCAGCATACATTTATTTTCCCATAAATCTGTCATCCTTTATGCTACTGAATTTTTACTTATTTCTGCACTTCTTTTGAATTTTTTATTTTTCATGTGAGTTCGCATACAGAAAACACTTGTTCTTACTACAGTAAGAAATAAAGGGCAAAACAGGAAAACAAATTTACATACAAAGTAAAGGCTGGGGCACATTCTGCTGGATTATGCATCTTCAAAGGCCTTCTCTGGATGTATACTATAGACAAGACCTCTTCCAGGTGAGTGTGATCAAAATTACTATGTACGGAAGATTTTCCCAACTATTTTAAAACAAAGGATGCTTGCTGAAGCTGTATTTTGTCTACATTATGCTGCATATTTTAGACTATTATTATTGTGGAAAGCATATCATAATTGATATGCTCAGTCACTGGTTTTAAAAATGGATTGTCTAGCAATTAATTATTTCCAGGCTATCTCTGTAACAGTACATGATACCAAATACAGTTTATGCACGAGATATCACTCTAGAAGTACGTCCAAATGCTTGAATTTACTTAATTTGAAGACAGAAATTTGTGTCGACACCTTGAAAGATTGTAATGTTATGGCTGGTATTACAAAAAGAACATTCTGCCAGGTTTTGATTCATCATTATTAACACTTAGCATTCAAAGCAGCACATAAACATACCAGGCCAAATGTTCCAGAATCTCAACATTTTCCTCTGTTGATATCAGCAATGTCTTACCAGTTTTAACACACTTCATTAATGAACACCCCATGCCAGATGTGCCCCTGTTTAAATGCCTAAAAATAACTCTTAAGTTGTTCCCTAGCAAATGCTAAGCTGACATAAAGATGAGCTTATGGCAATAATTATATTGCTGCCTTTAAGGTTTATGTTGCACTTGCAATTCAACACACAATTTGGGATTTTTACACGGAGAATGGTCTTGAGGCTACTACCTAGGAATATTAGAGAAAAGTTACAATGTAAAGAGAGAAAGGCATATAATTAATTTTGTCTAAGAGTTATACTTAAAGTAGTGAACAGACGGACAGTTTTTAAATCTGAAAATCCTATCACTTGCCAGCTGTAGTATGTTACATAGAGCATGTCTGGCTCAAACGCAGAAAAATCCGACTTGAAAACTTAGCACATATCAGGAATATTTTGCCAGTTCTTACTACTGGTGCAGAAAGAGTAACGGTTGTTTCTAAGAAAATAGTATGTAGGATGAGGGAGAAGCTGATATTTAGTCTTTGTTCAGGGGAGGGAGGGAAGGAAACATGACAAGGAATAAAATAAAGCCTTGCTGAAACTTCCTCTTGACGATTCATTTAACGTAAGAAACAACTAACTTATTTTGAATAGATATATTAATTTAACCAATTCCATTCTCTTATGTACTCTTGAAATTTGGGCCCATTTTCCCTAGGTGCTTTTCAGCCTGCGGATGGTATGCATAGAGATTATCTCAGGAATGGCAGGTGTTACCCCACTATAAAATAATATCTCTTCTAGGTAGCATCATCTGTTTTTATAACAACACTATCGTGCAGCGTTTCCAATGATGATATCCAGTGTGTAATGCACCTTGCCAAACACACTTTGCATTGTTGCTCCTCTGGATTCCTCTGCCTGCAGGGAAGACATGCTTATAATTTTCCAAATATCAATTTACAAGGTCAAGGAAACAAGCAAAAGGAAAAGTCATCAAATACTATCACCTCGTGTGCAGTTACACCTTTATTACTCTTCAGAGAAAATGATGTAAGATCTTGTTGACATCCTGTTGTAATCAAAATACTCGTATTCTCGGTTCTATATATTGGTCATGGGCTTTAGGTTCCTCTTTCTATATAATAATTATTTTGTGAGTAATTTTTTATGATTCATTAAACTTAGTGTTCCATGGTAAATACCCCAAGTAATTGCATGTGGTGCAGCCAACTTCTTTAAAATATCTAAATGGGAACCACAAGATGTAGAAACTACTAATATATAAACTGGGTATATTACAACTGAAGTAAATGTAAGGAAACAAACTTTAAATGATTACTGTGTGGACTGTTAAAATTTCTACGCACTCTTCCAAGTTTGTAGCTGGAAAGATTATTTTTGAAAGAACAGAGGAAAGATGATCAACAGAAAAGTAACGGTAGAAAGCAGGGAGTGACAGTTTGGCCAGTTGACCTGTTTTTTCTACTTCTATCGCAAACATATTAGGAGATCATGTCTAGGTAGGAGAGTGATTGATCTGCTGCCCCTGCCGTGGCTGAAACAGGGTCTCTGAGGCTGTTAGAGAGCAAAATACCCTTGGGATTTTAATCCTCTTTTCAATACTGTTCTTTAAAATAACCTCAAGCGATGAAGCAAGAAAGAGATGCCAAGAATCTGCCTTCCCTACGTCTGAGAGTCACTAAACACGTTATGCCTCGGAGAAGCAGAGCACGAGCGAGATCCACAGGGGTTAACAACGTAACCGGTGTCAGTACGCCGGCAGGCACACCACCGCTCTCCTGCCGGGTCGTCCAGGGCGTGTGGAGCAGCGCTGGGGTGAGCCAGTTTGGAGAAAAACCAGAAAAAGAAAAAAAGAAATCCAGAAAAAAAATGGTAAAAAGAGAAAAAGCATGTCTTTTCTATAGTGCTTGAGTGTATGGTCATTATGATGAAGGTCATTAGTTTGACAGAAGAAAATAGTTTATAATTACTATTCAATATATGCCTCTGAAAAACTTGGGAGTAAGCTAGAAAGTTTTGTCTTGACTAATTAAATGTCGTACTATTTATGTTAGTATTTTATCTACCAAAGACTTTGCAGAGGTTAGATGTATGAAGATGCTTAGAATAATTTGTAAAAAGTATGAATATGGTTATCAGCATTAATGTGTGAAAATGCAGGTTTTGTTATACAGAAATGGGATTGGAAAGGGGAAACTGTATGTATCCTATCTAAATGCCATATGTTGAGGAAAGAAATGGGGGGCAGGGGGGTGTCTGAATGTCCAAAGAGGCCTTTTGCAACAGCTTGGATGCAGTAAACAGGAAACTTTTTTCTTTTTTTTTTTTTTTTTTTTAAATGTTTATTCCCAGATTTTCCCCAAAGACTAGCTGGAATGTCCATTACTTTTTGAATTAATATGAAGATGCTTAAGATTATTTTTACCTACTTGTTATTTTTAATAACTGGAAGTGCCAGTGGCAGCATTAAAGTCTCATGGTATCTAACAGATATCACACTAACAATTAAATGTTTACATAAATCACTTTATTTTCTCAACAGAGTTCCAATGCCTAAACTTTAATAACAAACAAAAAAGTTTAGACACAGGAACACTTTTGAGAATTAATCTGTTGTATTTTATTTGCAGCTCAAAATTGGTTGTTAAGGAATAAAGAATTAATTCAAGAGGGAGGCCCTAACTTAATCTCTTTTTAAGCCAAGATGAAATTTTAGCAAATGCAGAGTCTAGCTGTCCCGCCACTTATTTAGACTTAGCATATCCCTTTCTGTGTAGCCAAAAGGAGGTATATTTTGAGAACATTTAATCCTTAAAAAGATTTAAGATGAAATATACTGCTGAATTTCATCTTGCAGCTCTAATACTGGTATTGGTAGTGGTTACAGTGAGCTACTTTTAAAGCTTATAATTCATATCAATAAAATTTTTTCCAGTTATTTTATATGGTCTGTTGCCCAAATACTATCCTTGCACATGCAGAATGTCAATCTATTGGATCATTCTCTGAAGAAAATATTACTTTAAGTGATCTGCATTCATTCTTGTCCAGAATAATTCTTGAGATTTATTATGACAAAGCGTAATTGTAGTTAGAGATAATCCGGTCTGTTGTCTCTTTGAAATAAGAATGAGAAAACATTGACTGTAAAATAAACAAATAAATAGAAAATTATTTTTCGTTTCTTCCACTATGTAAGGAAATGGGAATAAACATCTGGAGTTATCTATGAATTCAAAGGTACAACCTGAAAATTCTTCTCTTGGCTCATTACACCCATTATCTGTCTTCATTTTCTGCCCTTTTTCAACTGAATCATATACTATTTCCTTCTGGACTGCTGTTATTCTCTGCTTCATTAGCTGCTAATGAGTTGAGATACAGAACAGCATGTCTTCTTTCTTTATTCTTTCCTAACATTTACTGAGGTGCTGAGAGCTTTTTTTTTTTTTTCTGCTTTTTAAATTTTTTTTTCTTTTTTTTTTCTTTTTTCTCTAGGTGGAGGGCTGGTGGTTTGAGAAGGAGAACTGGAGGTACCAAGATAGATGATATCCAGCTCAATACTCGCAGATTTAATTATGCTTACAGAAGAATTTTTGGTGAAAATGAAAATTATCTTGATTCTTTTCCATCATAAAGATCTATTTGCTTCTCTCTTCAATGAATCTTTTTTTATTCAGAGCTGTAATATGTATGGTCTCATAACTGAAGAATGATAATGAGGGTAAATTGAACTATTGATCTTTAATCCCTTTTCTGATGTGGACTAGCACTGGGAATGATGATTCACACCTACTCTGCATGTCTGTTTACAGACTGATATTGTAGTTATTTATAAAAAGGGTATTTAGGAAAGGATGCTATAAGGAGGTATAGGTTTTAAGGTTTGTTTGCTTGTGTTTTTCTTTGGGTTTTTTTGTTTGGTTGGTTTTGGGTTTTTTCCCAACTTGATTCTCAAGGCAGGAAAAAAGAAGAAAATAGCTTTGAAGTGCATACTGTCTTCTGGTGTCTCCAAGATGAAAATGTCAATAAGGAAATACACCCCTTGTAAGTTCTGGAACTTCTATGGAAAAAGTAATGGACTTTGTAGGCAGGTTCTACCAAAATGATTTCTTAACTGGGAGCCATGGTCATTCTGCAACAATGACAAAAACAGTAGGACCTTTGGTACTTGGAACCACTGGCTCATTATTGGTATAGTGCTCTGAAACAGTAAGAGATTTCAAATGCAGGATGCAAGATTATAACAGTATTTTGAAAGATGTTTAACTTATGATGTCCAATAGTGTCCTTACTATGTCCGGAAACTATACAAAATTTAAATGCAACCAAATTAAAGGCAATTAAATATGGTTTTAAATGCATAATATTTAAATATCTAATGATATAGTTGACTCTTCAAATAATTCAAGTTGAAATGTCATGTCTTGAATTCCAATTTGTTAAGTATGTTTAAAGGTACAAATTTAATCCACATGCTGTATTAACACCAGGTTAGGAACCACACCAGCCGCCTTCTGAATTTGGTCAGCAAAACTGTTTTTTTCCGCTAATATCTTTTTTCTGCTCGTGTATTTCTAGAAACACATGCAAATTTGTTCACAAGTAATGTATGGGCATATTTTTTCCTTCTCTCCTTAAAATTCATAATGTCATGAAATGATTTTCGAAATGCAGGTTTACTTATGAAAATAAATCTGTATTGCTTTATATCCCCTGCATAGGAAGTGATGTCATGTAGATTTTATTCAGATTATTTATCCATTTGTTTTGACTTATATTTTGCTTCCTTTCCAATAGTTACGTATAGATGTAAATCTAAGACCAAACTTTCAAGGTGTCATATACTTGCATAAAATAACATTTTCTGGATTTCAGTGTGTGCTTTACTCTGAGCTTTTGGTAACTGCTAGTGCTATATACAAATATCAAACCTATAAACCCAGCTCTGCATTGAAAAAGTATCTCTGATGCAAAATTCACCTTCAGGTAGAAAAAGAGCATTTCCATTTAGACCCGAAGTTGGCCTTCTGTTATAGTCTTGTTAGGGAATGAAGTACTGTACTGTGCAACTGCTCCTTCTTTCGGGCTGAGCATTAAAGGAGTCTTTCACGTCTTTTAAAAAATAATATGGAAAGAAGACATCTAAAGATATGACAGCCTTGACCTAAATTTTATAACACATAGCAACAATAAGACTTCTGTTCTCCAGTCCTTTGATGTGCAAAAATAAGTTCAAATACTGTATTGCAGCACAACCAAGATAGTGATGGAGTAGACCTCAGACTTGGAAAGGAACTTTGGGAAACTACTTCTTCCCCAGGTAATAGCAAAATTTCTTTTATGAAAGACAAAAGAAATGGGGCAAAGAAGTCACTAACTAGATCAGATTTGACAGAGGTATGAAAATGAGTTAAAATAAATTGAATAAAATCTGAACAGGAATAGTAAGAAATAGGAAATTGTTAACATAGTGTCTACTTAATTTACAGACTTGGAAATAGATGTGCAGCAGATCAGAAAAGTATTTGTCTGGGAAAAATATGAAAGGCTCGGCTCAATAAAACATTTCAGAGTTAAAATTTAAAATAATCATATTAAACCAGAATGAAAATGGCTTTAAATCTCTCCAAATAAAATGTCTTTGCAAAAAAATACAAGGAACAGTGCACCGTGAGTCCATGGGCTTATCCGAATCTAGCATATGACAGCTTACTTTAGAATTGTGTGCTTTTTACATCGGCACTGTTTGTATCTCATCAGGTTACCAGGAATACAAATAAATAAATCCATACGCTTCTTAAAATAAAAATAAAAGAATCAGAAAATCCAAAGATCACTGATTTGCTATTAATTCATGCCTCTATAGAATGTAGTACAGGATTCTATCAGTTACAAGTCCTACAACAATGGTTAAGTCTCTATGCCTCACGGAAGAAGAAAACAGTGAAAGTAATTGCCCTTTAGTAAATTATTCCTATATTCTCTGCTCACATAAGTTCCTTTTCAGGATTCTGCACAATGCTATTGACTGAAGACTAATAGTGGTACACATCTTTGAATGTTCAGCTGTTCCTAGAAGAATAAAAAGGATAAGTAAGAGGAAGAAAAACATTTTTATTGGCTGTCCTCTAGGTAGAACTTATGTTTTATATTACTTTCATCATTTAAATTGCAAATTGTAATCAATCTGTCACTATGTTGACAGGTCGTAGCTGAATACTTTCTACAGTGCAGACAGAAGGAAGTAGAGTATATGCTACATCTAAAACAACAACAACAAAATCTCTTTAGGGTCAGTCATGAGATAACTTTCCAAAAGATCTAAAAGGAACTGTATTCAGGCAACCAGTAAAATGCTATTACTCGTTACTCAGCAACAGACACCACTAAGCTTAAAATATTAATGTTGGATGTTAAAACTTCCCCTTAAAAGAATTTCAGTAATACAACGTGATAATTTTCCATCCCATTTACCACCAACTCTCCTCTATTTAATAAACAGTGCTATAATTCTGGCATGTGTTTAGGATCCAAGAGCTGGCTATTTTTCTAAGAGGGCATCTAACAAGTTTTGACGCGTAGCCTTTCAATGCCTACTGGTGATAATGAAAATTAAAGTGGTTTTATATGAAAGATTCAATTTGAGTTCATGCAATACAGTTCCTGTGTGGAAGTAGCTACAAATGCCTTTGCCTCTCAATATCTGTGAATTGAAATTGGGAGTAATTTTTATGAAATTAAGAAAAGATACATCCTGCATGCTTTCTTCTGTAGGAAAGACATTAAAAAAGAAGGAAGGAGCCTGATAAGCAGTTTGGAAAGAAAAGAGTGCATCAAAAATTTATGAGGATTAGTAAAGCAGTTGTATTTAATTTGTTATGTGAAAACATGAGTGGAAGAAAGATTTTTAATGTAGGGATGATTGCTCCTGTGTTATTACAGGGCTCCTCAGAGGTAAGGCACTCGGGGTTTAGGGATGTTTCTCAGTTCATCTGTGTCTCAGTGTCCCACCTACTGGGTGACCAGGTGTGGCACCAAAATCTCACCAAAATTTGTTTATAAGAAAGAAATAAAGGAAAAGGAGTTAATGAAGGGTGGTTGGGAGAGTGGCTGTTGACTTCATATACTGCTGCAGAAACTACTTCTGTTGCAGGCACGCAAAGTTCAAGACATTTTTAAAAATTTAAATTCTTAAAAGTTATTTGGGAAGCAAATGTTCAGTTGTAGTGACAGTCTTCTCCAAATATATATAATAATATTTGGTATAGGTTTGCAACCCTTCTCATATTAAAGAGAAATATAAATTAAGGCTTTTTTAATATAACTCTATGTATATGAGAGGCATTTTTTGTTGCGCTGGTAGAGATACTTAGAACAGAAGTTGAGAGCCCACTACTACTGGCATCTTGTAAGTATCTTATTTACTACAAGGAGCTTTTGTCCAAGACAACCACTCTTCTGATGGATGGTTTAAAACCACAGCAGCACTCTTGTTGTATTGAATGAAATCTCCCATAGCCCTGAGAAGAATTTTCTCTCCACATATTCAAGATGACCCTTCCCGCATAATAATTCCAAAACCTGCTCCCCGTCGCGCTGCATCCCCTCTACATCCAGTCGTTGCAAGCAAACAAAGAGCCATCAGGAGATGAAGATGAGAGGAGGGAATCTGTTTAATCTTAAGTTATTTCAAAGCAGCACAGATTTCTGTTTAGATGGGTGAGTTTCAGTTCTGCTTTCTACCCTTGATAAGTAAGCGAATACACGTAGATCTTTGCTACCATAAAAATTTAATTAAAAAACCCCTCAATTTGAAAGCAAAAGTTTTTACATAGTTACTTGCACTCTCCAGTGCTGTTTTTGTGGGCATGACAGATAAGTCATTACATAAGATCGGCTTCACCGTCATGGTTCTGCTTATGAAGATAAAATTAAAAGTCCAATTAAACACAGCTAGAAGGCATGAAAGAAGTGAAATAATTATCTTAGACTTCCAGTGCTTTCTAACAGGGGAGAAAAAAAAAAAAAAAAAAAAAAAAGAATGCATAGAGATTATCAATAATCTACCTAAACTAAATATAATAACAAAAGGAAATAGATATAACCCCTTAGAAAACAAATACACAGAAAAGAAATACCCAAAGGCATTAATGTTAAGTTTTTATACAGAGAAAAGAAAAAAAAAAAAAAACCCAACAGTTTAACTTCTCTGCATGCTATTTTATCTCTCAAAGAACAGGTAATTAATTCAGTGTCTTCCACTCTGTTCAGATTTCCTTTAGCAATGTCTACTAGCTATTTTAAAACTGGTACTTTTCCTTGGCTCACTTGGCAATAAAGTAGTTAGTTCCAAACTTAAAGAATACTGGAATATGAAATCATAAGCAAAAATTATTAATATATATTTTACCTGGCTTACCAGTATGTTTCAAAACAGTCATTTCAGCAAAGGAGAAAGGTATATAATGCACTCAGAAAGAGAACCGCAGGTAATAATAAAAGTTATTAAAACATAAATACAATAGTTGTCAAAAAAAGAAATATCTTTTTCCTGATCATATTATCACTGCTTTCTGAACAGATAACTTCTTTAAATCTCATTGTATATTTTCAACAAATTAATTGTCTTTGATTTTTTCCTTAGATCAAAAGGAATTTCATATGTTTTATCTCTCTGGCTATGTATAAAACAACTTTCTTCAAAAACATGTCCATCTTAATCTTAAAGCTTTCATGACTTTCTTGAATGCTGTGCACTCCTATTAAGTCTAGAGAAATTAAATAAATAAGAATTCTATTTTCTTTCCGTGTAAACTTGCTTTTGAATGGAAGTAGACATGTTTTCACGTTGTGTATAAGTAATTCTTTTTAAGTTCTCCCATCTTAACTAAATCTTTGAAATGATTGTTAGTACAGACAACAGTGTCTTTAAAAACCATTCAAACTCTTCTGAAGTCCACTTCTAAAATTTAACAAATGTTAGAAATGCTGCAGTTTGCAAAATGGTGAAATAGCACTGTGGGGAGGCAGATAAATGCTTAAACATTAAAGACAGGAAAGTACTGTAATCAAAATGAAGGAATAACTGGAGCTAAGAGAAGTTTAAACTTTTAAGGTTTTCCCATTCAGATTTCAAGTAAATGAATCGTCACATGGAAAGCTAGATTTATTTCCTAGTCTGCCACTGATTGCCTAACTTCCTTGTAAGAAATAAAAACTTTTTTTCAGACTATTCTATTAAAAATTTGAACCTGATAGTTGCTTCTATAACAAGTCCAGATCTGTATTCATAGTCAGTTTTCTCTTGTGGAAGTTTTTGGGTTGGTTTCCCAGCAGGCACAAAAGGCCAAAAGCTTCTTTCTTAGTTCTAACAGGTCTGAGGTTTGTTTGTTTGTTTGTTTAAAAATATCACCAGTCTCCAGTGCCAAATAAGTTTAAACTCCTGAAAAAGCAGCATTGCATAAAAACAAGTGGCCTCAGAAACTGTTTGGATGGTCTTTTGGAAAAACAATCTCACAAGGTAATATTTTTTTTGCTTTTAATTTTAAAAAAGAAAACATTATTGTTATTTTACATACATTCAATTTCTGTTAATGGACGTTGTTTATTTTGTCCTTGTTTCTGCCAGTTAAATGTATCGTCTGCAAACTGTTTAAATACCTATGGAAACACTCTTATTTTGTTTTTTCACGTTATCTCACTCTATGTTTTACGATTGCTGAACATCAGCCTAGTCATGTCTGTATCATTTAAAGGCTTATACTCAGTGGGTCACGAGTCAGGTATGTGACCCACCCCTGGAGCTTACTGCTTTCCACAGATTTTCACAGATTTACTCACTGTTAATTAACTCTGAGATTCAGAGCGCTGAAGCCTTTTATTTTCATAGGCAAAAGCGAAATGCTTCCATCAGTATTTATCCTGGAAAATGAACAACTCTGAAAAAGAGCCTAAGCAGCCAAAAATACGCTATATAAAATATGCATTGAGTCAGAAGAGGGAAGAAAAATCAATAGAGTTCTTATAAATTCTGTTAGCCCAAGGGCATCAGTGAGTTGCAATATAAGCCAACATATTAAGTGCTTTGTTTTGACAATTTATAAATAAATTTATACTTTCTCAGCCTAGTAACAGAGCACTTAAAACTCCCGCTTTGGCATATGTATCTCCCCTTTAACCTCTACCAGTTGTAGATAAGCTACCTTATGGCTGCTTTATAGACGACATCCTCTCCTGTAAGCTTTTCAGCATCTCTGATTCACTGAAAACCTGAAAATAACTACATGCAGATGACATCAAAATTGGGATAAATTGGGGCATAAGAAATAGAGCAGAAAAAAATTATAAAATAAATACAGTTTGTTCAAGCAATGGCTGTATTTGCTTCCACAGATTTTGGACTCAAAAGCAGGATTGCAAGTATGAAGTGAGCTGTTTTACAAAAACTATAGTATGTCTTCCTAGCTAGCGTACTGCGCTATGGTTACGGAGCGAGGACCTCCTGATAGAACCACTGTTTGACCTGTGTCTTTAGAGCAATTAATTCAGTCGTCTCTCTGATGTCTACAAAGAGCTGGGGATTTGATGGATTTTCATCCAGCTCCAGGAAATACATATGTTTTTGCAAGAAATGTATAGTTATGCCTTTCAAATCAGAATAATTTTTCTGTCCTCTGGTCCCATTTATCTGTCTGTTAGCCATAGCTTATAAATTGCAGCTTTCCCAAACAAGTACGAAAAGGATGTTTGCTCATAGTTGCGGACAATTTTCAAAGCAGCCACAGCTTCAGCTTTTCATATGGAGTGGATGTCCTTCCAAGAAATAAAATAAAAATGAACAACTACAAAAAGAAAATAGCCAACACAAAGAGAAAGTGGGTCTGACAGCGTTATTCTTTTTGATGGTTCTGTTTCCAGACCAGAGTCAGTCCCTGCCTTTGGTGAGGTAATGTCTATATATGTTTCTCCCTGCGCCTGAAGCACAAATAGCTCATTGCAGATGGTCTGACTTGATGATCAGGATATCAGAAATACTTTAATTGTAAATTAATCTACAGTGTCAGCCTGTCAGTGTCATCTATGTCACCACCAACACGTTCCCGAGGTCTGCCAACAGCAGCAGGCCTGCTGTTCCGCCTCTTTATCTCGGTGGCCTTCAGTTCTACTGAGGAAGAGTTAAAAAAAGATGCTATTCAGAGCAGGTTTTATTACAAAAAAACCCGACAGAACAGTTCGCATGGCTCTTTCCAGAATGAAGATGGCTTCAAATCCACCAGGAGTGAGTGCTAATAATTTTTTCCACCTGGTAATGGTTTTCAGTCAGGAATTCTGTGACTGTTTTGCTAAAATTATTTGTTAAAATCCAGAAACAGGCACACTAGAGGAGGTATTAATTATTCTTAATTTTCTCTTAAAATTTTACATATAGTCCCTAGATAACACTGATATTACTAAATTTTCACTGTTGATACTAAAGTTAAACATATGCATCCCTACCAGACTATTCTGGTTATCTCAAGAAAATAAAACCCTGATATTTGTAGTTCTTAAAGAATTTTTGTTCACCGTTTTGTACAAGTAATTGTCATTGATATTGCTATCCTGTACCACTTGTATTTTCCTACTGAGTCCTTGCCTTTATCAATAATGTTTGTTTATTTTCAGTACTGTTGAGAGGTAGGAGCTTGGTTTGTTGGGTGTTATCCTTTCTAAAAAGAGCATTTCATTCTGGATATCTGAATCCTTGCTCTAATTTAAATTTTAGAAAGTCATTAACTTGGCTCTCTTTTCCTGCCCGTTTCCAAGTAAAGAAATAACAGGTAGACAAATTTTGGCCACAGTTTTGTAATCTTAAATAGGGTAAGGTACTCTAATTAGCACCTTGCCTTTAGAAGACCACAGTTCTATGAAGCATAATCTCAGGGAACAGTATCCAGGATGTAAATATTTTTATTATTTAAAAAGAAGGTTGGGAAAACTGAAACTGGTAAAGTGCAACCTACTTAGTTAGTAGCTAACAAAGTTATGAGGTTGTCCCAAAGTACAAGAACCAATGATGTTAAAGGATCCGTACAAAAAAATTGAGATCACTCATTTCGTAAATTTAATGCAATGGTGGGAAAGGAATCAAATCTGCTAAGATTAAAATAGTAATTTCGGGTCAGTAATGGCATGGCTTCTTCAAAGAAAACTACTGATTTTTAAAGCATTGTTTATTTTTAAACATGTTAAACATGTTAACATTTAAACATACAATTAAATATGCTAAACATTTGCAATGTGTTTGCCATATAAATGCAATGCCTTTAACTCTTAAAGAATGTGCACATTTTGCAGTGTTCTATTTTAACTCGTCCTGCTGATAAAATAATGAACAAAGTTCAGAGTAACTTAGAATTTCATGATTAAGCACAGTTAGGCGTTCTTGAGTCAAATTCAGTTGGACTAGTTTAGCAGTGATAAGCTATGACATTTGTTTACATTGTGGTAATTACAAGTTCTATTCACAATGTTCAGTAAGTCTTTCCGCAGACTTACATTCAGGTTTTCTTTGGGTGCCATAAGCCAGTACTTTATTGATCAACGTGACTTAACTTTTCTCAACTATGCAGATTTGGCTCCTCTTTACTCTTTCTGTTAGTTATGACGTCCAAAGCCATTGCTTGAAGATCATCAATCAAGTACACAGGGGAACAATAAAGCAATAATGACTACGGAGATAGCTGAGGATTTTGTGATTGAGTCTACTTACATGGGTTTCCCTTATTTCTTGACATATTTGAAATACAGTGCTCTCTGACTAATCTAAACTATCATTAACATTTTATATATTTATTTTCTTTATTTCACATTTAAGAAGTGTATTGCTACAACAAGTCTACTACATTTTACCCCAGCGGTGGCTGCTCTTGAGTAGCTTAGTTGTGATGCCACACTACAATTTGGAGGGTTTTTTTTCTCTGGTTGAACAGTTCCATGTTAATATCATTCTTCTATCTACAGTTTGGATCTAGAGAAAAGCATAACTGAAGATGTATTTGCATTACTTATTTTAACCTTTCTTAGGAAATGTCTTACTTTGCTTACCTTGCTTCTTTATTAGGAAGAACTCTGGAGTTCTTTAGGTTGATGCACTGGTAGGATTTAATAACAAAAGAATGTGATTTATGTTTGCTGCTTAGAGCCAAAATATTTTCAAACAGCAGCAGCATTGAAATGACACGTAAATGTACAATTTAGTCTTGTCAAACACTGTGGGTGTATTTGAAGCTGACAAGGCATAAACTGTGAAGTGGTATCCCTTTTAACCAATATAGCACTAATGTACATTGATATAACATGAAGGGATAATATAGTCTTTCATAGAACCATAGAATGGTTTGGGTTGGAAGGCACCTTCAAGAGCATCTAGTTCCAACCCCTTGCCATGGGCAGGGACACCGTCCACTAGCCCAGGTTGCCCAAAGCCCCATCCAACCTGGCCTTGAACACTTCCAGGGATGGGGCATCCACAGCTTCTCTGGGCAACCTGTGCCAGGGCCGCACCACCCTCACAGGGAAGAACTTCTTCCTAATATCTAATCCAAATCTACCCTCCTTTTCTTAACTGAAACTGCAAGAATTATGTAGAACTTGTGGAATTTAATTCTACTCTTCCAGTACAAAGCATACTGGATTGTTTTACTTTAATGTCTAGAAAGCTTGAACTAAACTTTTTTTGGACAAAAAGTTATAAAGACTAATAAGGAAAAAAAGAATTTAAAAATTGTACACTTAAGTATTCTTATAGTCATAGTTGTCATTGTATTAGTATTCAGCATCTGGAACAGAAAATGAATTCATTCAAAATGCTTTTAAGTGGAGATTGTCAGAAAAGCTATAGGAAGTTGGGAATGTATATCCTATTAAAATATACATGCATTCAAATTTTAGAAAGGCAAAAACCCTAGATAGAAAGACATGATCAAAGGTGAGTTATTTACTGAGGATTAAGTTAACAAAGCCTTAATTCTGAAATAATGGATAAAATTTAAGAGATATGATTAAACTAAGAGCATTGGCTCTAGATTTGTGCCAAGTGCCATATGTTCTCTAAGTTACTGATATAATTAACATAACACCTAATTGTATAATTTTGAACACTGTGCTTTTGTACTGCTCATTTGCAAGTGCATGTATGTTACGTGGGATGTTAATAGGTATTGCTGGATACTGCACACACTTAACGCTAAAAACGATGAGCTATATAATCAAAGATAGAGAAAAGGAGAAATGTTTAAGTTCGCATTGAGACCCGAGTCTGCGACTTACGTGACTACACAGGCTAGTGTCATGGCCTCTGTTTTGGGGCAAGCCTCTTTAACCAGGTACAAAGACACTCTCCAAGCCCAATATACATCACTTAAAAATATGAAGCAATAATTCATTGGCAAGCACGCGTAGACGATTGCTAAGATGCAGTGAGCTACGGAACTAAGCACTTGCATACCCTCTCCAGGAGTCAATGGCATCCAGGTCAGACCCTGGTGTGGCTCTAGGTCCTAGAGCTCCTACCAGCTCCGTGGACAACATCAAATCATCCTGATGATCTGGTGATGCCAAACTGACCCAATTATCCTCCCAGGTTTTGTTTTGCTTTGGTTTGTTTCCTTCGGAATTTTATACCTTTCTACATTGGTGGTTTTTCTCTTGTGTCCATGGGCTACTAGCCATCCTGTCTCAACATCCCTACCTCTGGCTGAAATTTTGCCTTTCTCATCTCTCTACAGACTATTTCCCAGCACTTCCACTCCCAGTTAGGGCCACCAATCCTTCGTACGCAGGCAGCGGGAGCAGCTGAGAAAAAAAGGTTACGTCGGGTACTACTATTTCTCAAAATATACACCTTTTCATGGACTGGCACAGAAAGAGTAAATGTTTTCTTGTCTTGCCTTCAGACATTTGTCAGACTTCAGTTTGTTCAGCATCATGCTTTGAAAAGCCAGTATCCCCTTGAAGCTCCTGGATGTGAGCAGTTAGACTAAAGCCTATAGAAAAGATGTTCCATAATTAAAAGCCCACGCATTTCTTGTCTTTAAAGTGCCCTGGAATTGGTCTGTCTTGCGATATTTCATACCTTGGCAGCTAGTCCCACAAAAGAGCAGAACATTCAAAAATGTTCTATTATTAGAGTAAGCTTTAGGCAAACTACTTAAATTATCAAAACATAGATTAATATAAGGTAACCGGTTCTAGTTCATTTCCAATGCAGAGCCGCAAATGGAAGAAAAAGAAAAATTAAAAATTTCCTTTTCCCGCATTGACATATTGGTTACCTTTGGTAAGGCTTTTCTAGGAATAAAGTTTTTTTCATATACGCCTCCATAAATAATATAAATCTGCAGCTTTTATTTTGCCTCAATAACTTATGTGAACTTGACGTAAAACTATCTTTGAAATAATAACCAGCTGTATAATATTTTGAAGAAAACAATTCAATTATTTCTCCAGTCTGATGAAGTAGTAACTGTGGGTAATTTACAGAGCTATGCTGTGGGAAATATTTTCAATTTGCAGCTATTTTTTAAAGAAAGTTTCATATGTTACTTACTATGGAAATTGAAAAGGGAATTAAACGTATAAGATTCATCAAAATTTAAACTATTTACAAACAAGTAATTATTTACCTAAGGAAATTGTCTCTTGTGTATACTATATGCATTGAAATAGAACAGTTAAGGTCTGTACGTTTTATAGGCTTTTATTACTTATAAAGAATAGTATGAGGTGGTAAAAAAAATTAGCAAAAAAAACCCAAACCAACATATTCTGAGTATTTGTCCCTAACTTGTTTTATTGCAGCACACATTTCAACCTTAGCTGCCAAGCATACTGGTTTTAATCACAAATTACATTCTGACTTATTAAAGTTCTTCCAGTTTTACACAATAATCTTTAATCATTAAAATTTTGTTCACTGCTTTCTGTTAACAGAAGTTTGTTTTCAGTACATAATCAGCATTTTCTGGATGTGAATATGTAGAAATTATTTTCTTTTACAGGAATGTGTCTTAGCAACCATGTCCTCTTGATTCCTTTGGGTCCATGGGGGAAAGAAAACAAACTTTCTTTTCTAATTAACATAATGCAGTTAGTCCAGATTGACAAAGGGGTGGCTGTACATCTGTGACTGAGGGAATAAACCAAATATGTCAATTTGGATAAAAAAGTAAACATTCCATGTTCAGCACAGAATTTCAGATTAATTGTCAGCACAATAATTATGTAAGTGTAATTAATGTTTAGGCTCTGAAGTCACTTGAGTAACAAGAATGCCCAAATACAAATCTGTAGTGTTGTCAACATTTATGCAAGTACAGGAATTTTAAGGGTGCTGTTACATATAATTAAGTCAGCAAGCTGCCTGCTTATCAGCTAAATAAAATGATTAATGGTTATGACCCTGGTAAATTTTTGACAGTCATCTCTTGTGAGTGTAACAAGGCTGCTTTATGGAATGGAGGATTTTGATTGCATGTTGTCTTGTCAGTTGTGTCTTTGCTTTCACCTTGCTATCCAGGCATGTTCTCCATCTCTGGTTTACAACTTAAACTAAAAAGGCAGTTGTTAAAATTTTCATCATTAGATTTCTTCTTACTGCAATTACTTTGTGCAGACTGAAATACTGAATATATGTTTCAGTGCAAGCTCTGTAATTTTTAATATTATGTTTCTTTCAGTTTGAATTTGTATACTTGAGCTGCAGTTGAAGGGCTCACAGAAGAATTTCAGCCCCAAGTATTATTTCTATGGATTTTTAAAGAATACCAAAGACATTATTTCATTTCTGTTGAAATAGTTTTAAGCCTGGGACACAGGAAATATACTTAATTTGTTCATAAATCACATTTATTTACGATGGTGGTGAGAAGCAAAAAGGAAGGAGGCAGCTGGAGATTACACTTCGTAGGAGCATGGCTGAGGAGCATAACAGGGTGCTCAGCTGAAAGGCATTTCTGAAGAAGAGTAATGCAGACTGAAAGAAATGAGAGAGAGTGAATCAGGAAGGTCCATTCACATGACTCAATAGGAACATGGAGTATTTTTTGTTTTGTTGTGAGTCCAGCAAACAAGGAATAAAAGTTTGGAAGAGCAGAAATCTTGAGAGAAAAAAATTATGCTGAATACTAGATTCTGTTTGAAATACAGCTTGCATTTATCTTTAGAGATGACAAGATTTTTTTCCTTTTTTTTTTTTTAAATTAGCGTTATGGAGATGAAAGCTGAAGATTCAGAAATAGGAAAATTTGAAATAAATTACAGTAATTGAATCTTATTTTTCCTTTCAGAGCATGCCTTTAGTCCACATACCGACCACAATTAGGTCCTCTAGAATCCAAGGACTTGCTTTTGAGGACACTCAACTTTGATCAGCTTGTAGCCAAGTGCCTTACTGGATGTAAGTGACTTCCAACTGGTGTGGAAAGTCAACCTTACTTTGGAGTTCTCAAAGGCAGCCCAGACAGCGCAGAAAATCTTAATGTACTT
Organism: Balearica regulorum gibbericeps; assembly: GCF_011004875.1. Lineage (NCBI taxonomy): Eukaryota > Metazoa > Chordata > Aves > Gruiformes > Gruidae > Balearica > Balearica regulorum. Next base: position 4,080,190 of record NC_046194.1, on the reverse strand, counting down.
GAAACTGCATGCATTTACTTCACTGGCCGCAACATAATGTATGGCTGATGAGTCAATGTGTTTTGCAGTGCAGAAGGATGCCAGGTTACATTTAACTTGGTGTCCAACTTGTGATGATTCTCAAATTTCAATTTTTACTTTAAAATTTGGCCTTAGTTTAACACAGCTGCTTTATATTTTCAAATTCTGATAGTTGTTTACCTTTAGTGTATTCAACAACTACCATTTATATAGTTTTACCATCATTTTAGAATAATGGAAAAAATATACAAATATATCATTCTTATTTGTTAGAAGAAAAATGATGTGCCTACGGTTCTGTTTCAATTATGATTCAATTATGATTCAATTGAATTGAGAGGATAAGCTGAAATAAAGATATTTCTAACAATTTTAAATACATAATCTTTCACACTAACAAGAAAATTGGGTAGCAATGTCATAGTCAAACCGCAGGGGGCGGGGGGAGGAGTGTGACTAGATGCATGTCAAATATTATGTGTAGGTCAGTGAAGCAAATTAAGACGAATGTAGTTCAGTTGTCTTAGCTTTCTACTGCAGTTCTGCTGTCCATGTGTTGTCTCTGGTTTTTTTATGGTGAAGAATTACAGCCCTTCTGTAAATTTATCCTGTATGTCGAGACATGTTTTTCATGGCCTTTTCAGTGTTTCTGACTTTCCCTTCTGAATACGTATATTATCTGAAATGCTTTTGAAATTGCACAGTACTAAGCCATCCCTTGGAGTTTCCTTGTACTGCCACTTATTACATTTCCATTATAGTCTGGTGCAAATAGTTAATATAAGGGAAATGCAGAATAAAACTGCCATTTTGCATGAGCTGTTTGTATGGTTGGACATGGTAGAGCTAATTCAGGGACCTGTCAGTCATGCCATGCAGCCGTCGTATGCAGAATCTCTCTTCCTAGACCTAATTGCAAGCTTCTCCACTGGTCTCCTGTGATCCAAGACTTTTGTGTGTGCTGTATGGGGGATTCAGTTTTCTGTGAATCGGCATGACATGTTTCGTGGAGACATATGAGATCTAATATACCTTGCACCTCTTTTTTCCAACCTAGTTCTCGCTATTTGAAATTCTTTACTTCTTAGCCCATGGTTTTGTTTGTTCTCCCCCACTGTAGATTGAAGGATATTCTTATTTAGGAGTTGTAGCTTCCCCATAAATCTAAAAATGTCTTTGGATTATTGAACTTTGTCTTAGTGTTTGAAATTTGATACAGTGGTAGATGTTCCATTGGGTTTTACACTAGAAGTGCTTATTCCTTGACAGTGGGATTAAATTATTATTATTAGCTGCTAAGAACTTTTGGTAGGGTGTTGGGTTTTTTTAATTGCCTAAGACATTCTATCCACTTCCATAATGATGTTTTCTGACACTTGAGGTCTTGTGCTAGTCCCTGTAGGAAAAAGCACTTAAACTAGGAGCCACAGTTATCTGTCTTGCCAGAGACTTACTTTCCTGAGATGTCCCTCCAAAGGACACCATGTGGAGGCGAAGAAGCCGAGATGCTGCTGGCAATGCTGCCATCACAGCTAGGAAGAAAATTTGGAGGTCCACTCTGAATCTCACTGAATGCAGTGCAGAATGCAGAACTTCAGGGGGAAGATAAAAAGCACAGGTGTTAATAAGAAGAAATCACATTTGGGATCTTTCCTTTTAGTTTGTAAACTGTGTTTCTTTAGACATTATTGCACTGGTTTTGGCTGGAATAGAGTTAATTTCTTCCATAGCAGCTAGTATGGGGCTGTGTTTTAGATTTGTGCTGAAAACAGTGTTGATAATATAGAGATGTTCTCGTAGAGATGAATTCCTTAGTTTGCTTTGCTTTGCGTGTGCAGCTTTTGCTTTCCCTATTAAACTGTCTTTATCTCAACCCACGAGTTTTCTCTTCCGATTGTCTCCCCCTGTCCCACTGTGGGGGGAGTGAGCGGGCGGCTGTGTGGTGTTTAGTTGCCAGCTGGGGTTAAACCACAACAATTATTCAAATATTTGCATGACAGCAATAGATAACATTAAACTAGAATTAGGTAAGATTTTATTGTCTCCAAAAGAGCTCAGTTACTGACGTCCTTCTCAGCATGAAGAAACAGAGAAATTCCATCTGTGAACCATCCCAAACAATTCTTTCATTCATGTTTAAGAACCTGACTCATTTCTCCTTGCATTTCAGATTTGAAATGTGAACTGAAATGTGTCGCTGTAGATAATAAAGAATAACAATGAACGCTATAAATAATTTAGTTGGTAAGTCCAACAAATTTGTTCATGAAAGAAAAGGTGATTCAAGGATATGACAGTTCAGATAAGCTATAGGAACACCCTTAGCTGGTTGAGCTAACTTCATAATATTGCCAAGAATAACTCTGGAAATGCTTTGTCACTTCCAAAGGAATGCTCCATTCCTCACTGCACACACAGTTGTACAAATGCATTTAATCTTTTATTCACATGGTGGCTGGTTGCCAATTGCACCTTCGCTTTCTTTCAGATTCCTTAGAAACTGTTTAGGACATTCTACTCTGTCATTTACATGTCACTGTAGCCCTGCATTACTCTGAATATGTTATCTTTTTTTTTTTTCCCCAACAGTATTCCTTACTGAGATGTTTCTATCTCCCTATTACTTACCTAAAATGCAATATGTCCATATATAAATGGTGCTAAATTTCCACCTGTTAATATACATAGATATACATTGCTTCTTGGCACGCGTTCTCAGAAAGATGCCTGCTATCCTAATTGTCCACAAAATAAAATTGAGTATACAAAGAATAGACCAGGTGAACAGTAATCAAAATGCCGAGATATATCCAGATGAGAGCTTGCCAAACTTTCTTCTTGTTAAGTTTTATATTGTATGCCAGGCATACACAGTGAATTGAGAAATGGGGTTTTTTGAAAACTGTATAGATAGAAATAAATCCTGCTAGTCTTATTTTACTTTTTTGCACATATACAGGGCCATGAATTATTGTATCGTCTTTTCTACTTTTAAATGTTAACAGGCTATTCAATTAACAGTTCACAATTGTATAGCACAAAATTCTGCAAAGATTAATTAGCACTAATTATTTAAGGATATTATCCATTGACTTCAAAATAACATACATGATGATATCTAATTCAATTATTTTATTAATGATACCATATTAAAACCAGCAAGGATAGGGACAGAGTAAGGTTTTCTTAAGATGACGCCAGTCACCCAGACAAAATCAGTCTTCCCCTCCATCTGTTTGTCTTCAGAAGAAAACAATCACGTTATTAACAACTGCTACTTGCACTGCAGACAATCTGTTAACAGAGGTGATCAAAGCCAGGTGATACGTGAGGATGTCTTTCTATTTCATAACCAGAAGGCATCTGGAACACATACGAAACATAGAATTAACCTTAGGAAGTTTTTTGTACTACTTAAAATGGCATTGAATGGTCTCTCCACAGGCTGCAGGGAGTGTCTGTTCCGGGCCTGGAGGCACCTCCTCACCCTCCTTGCAGCTCCCAGGGCTGTTTCTCACACCTCCCCTCACTCCCGCCCTCAGCCATGTTTCCCAGCTGCATCACTGGCTCTGCTGATTGGCTCAGCTGGGGCCTGTGGTGGAACCGCCCGGAACCAGGTGCAGCTGGCATGGGGCAGCCTTGATCTCTCCTCACAGACACCGCCCCTGCAGCCCTCCTGCTGCCGAAACCTTGCTTGTTATGCCCAGTAGAAGTATTTAAGCAGGTACCTCATGTACATAGCTGATGCTTAGCATGCCTGTCCTGAGAGTGCTGGTTGCCTTGGCTATGAAGGAGCAGGAACTGAGCTTCTAGGGGGTGATGCCGCTGAGGAAGCCCTGTGCGGGTCCCTGGGCTACCTGCTCCACAGGAGGATCACCGGCACTAGCAGCCTACCAGGTTGATAGAACTCTCCACAAGCAGGGTAAGTCCTGTCTTCCTCTTCCTTGGATTTGTCAAATATTGCTAGTTTCTCTGAATGTTTGGCTATGAGAACCCCCAAAGAGTTTACTATAATTAGTTAAGCAGGGAGCAAATGGCACTGGATGCTTTCCTGCCCTTTGTAGTTCTGCCGGTGTAGAACCAGGATACTTCTTCACCTTCCAGCCCCCAACTCTGATGCCTTTCTCTACCAAGACCGATGGCTGGTTTTCTGGATTATGGTACTTACAGCAGATTGATAATAACCAAAGGACAAAGAGATGAAAAGTGATAAAGAAGTAGAGTCAAGGCCTTTGTGTTTGTACCTCATAATGCTTCCAAACTGGAAAAGAAAAATGAGAATTTCTTTTTCTAAAAAAAGTAAGAAGTGCTTAAGAGAAAATACAAAATAAAACTTTGAATTAAAAAATCTCCAGATGGTCATTAAATATGTTAAATGGCAGTCTGCTTTCAGCCCACCAGGCACCAATTTTATTATTCTAATAACATCTTAAAATGAAAAAGATAAAGTCTTATAAAAAGAGGCTGTTAACTTTGATGGCGCTTAATCCAGATAACTTTTAGAATACCCATTAATGTGCAAAGATACAAAACATATATTCAGCAACAAAAATAGTTTTCTCCTGAAAAGCTCTCATGCAGACACTTCCGGACTCTGTTCTCTTTTGCATGCAGATGCTTAAAACCAGAAATCTTCAATAGAAAAAAACTTAATAAAACAAACCAGTGATTTATAGAAAAATCAAAATTAGGAATATTGAAAATTCAGAAAAGAGAATCAGAACTTGGAAAGGTAGTTCCATTTGTAGTCTAAGGTTTGCCATACATTATATATAAATGCATACATGTTATTAGTATTTGATATACATTCTATGTACATATTAATAATATTTGATCATGTAATAAAGTAAATCCTTCTCAATTAATATGCATTCTTTCTACACTAATTTACAAAGGCATTCGGTTTATGTGTAGTGGCTTGGGATTTCTGTGTTCATTTTTGGACAATTATATATATTTCAATTTGATACTATGTAAATAAATGTTTTCAGGATTACCTTAGGTTTTCGAAAACTGAATGCTGTGATCTCTGTCCATTTCCTTTATTTGAGGGGTCTGGATGAGAAAAGTCTGAGATCCTGGAATGGAAAACCTCCTTTTCTAGAAGTCCCCAAGTATTTACAGTAGTATTTCAACTGAAGCCTCATTTTCTGAAAAGGAGTTTTAGGATATTTAGTTTATAGGGAATTCTAATTCAAATGCTGAGGAAATATAACCTTCCAGATTTAGATCTTTTCAAGATTTTTATATTGTTTTAAGAATTCTGTACCACTTCATGGAAGAAGTTTTGCTCCTTTCTTTGATTTCATATGCTAGATACGATTGTAAATTTTTCACACAATTTCTACAACTAATTTGTATTTTTCTATTTTTAAACAGTGATGTAGTTCAAAAATGTTGAGAAAAGTATTTAATTCTTCAGTGGCATTCGTTGGATTAGCCAGTTTCTATAAGCATCTCTTATTTCAGGTGATACGTGCCCCTACGTACCCTTTTCCAAGGTTCTGTAAAGGCAGTTCAGCCTTGTCTGTGACAACAGCGTATAAACTCAGGTGTCGACCAAAGCGGAAGCGTGTGTGTGTATCTGCCCCTCTCCAGATGTATTAACACATCTGGAAGTCTGTTTGTAATGTGCAGGTGTGATCTAAGGAGGTACTGAGGCCCAAAACATTCAATAACGACCAGCATGAGAACCCCAAAACTGCAGAAGAGAGTTTCTGATTTGTTGTGTATGTGTGTATCACCTTCTATCAATACAAATTAGGAAAAATACTGAATAATATTGAGGAAACAAAGTTGATCAATGTATTTCAATGATTATGCCAATCCACTGTCCACATTCTTTGTTTTTTATTCTGGTTTTATTCATCTCATGCCACCCAACTGAGTAAGCTCCTTGGTCTAAGTGATCATAATATAATTATTAATTATAATTAATTCCTCTGTTTTTCGCTGATTTTCAAAACTATGTTAGAGCAACAAAGAAAAATGATGACAAAATTAACTATTTCACTTAAGTGTGGAAAGACATTTTTATATTTTTTATATCCCTTATGCAAAATAGCCTTAAAAAAGTTCTAAGTAAAGAAATCACTTGTGTTCTATGAACCAGAGGAATAAAATCCTATTACAAGCTAATTCCTTTTGAACAGCAGTTTCCGCGTGGAAGGGATTGAAATGTACTGCTGATATTAAGGATAATACAGAAAAATCTTTTTTAAATGGAGGCAGGTCTTTTTATGCCTGCAGAATTTTCCTTAGTGGAATCCTGGGAAAAGAAAAGGGGAAAAAATGTAAAAGGTGTCTATTTGTACCTGTTCTTTAGAAATAGGCTGTAATTCCTTCCCCCCGCACCACCACTTCTACCCACCCTCCTTTTGCCAAAGTCATTTGTGGTGTTCAGATTTGAACATCTGTAGTTACTGTGTGTCTGGAAGGTGTGCCTGTATCAGTCAGACAACTAGTTAGTAAGCAGCTGATGCTAATAACAGAAATCTCCTTCCCGAAGCGAAATAAAGCAAAGGTCGCAGAAATAGATTGAGATCCTTATTCAAGAAAATGCTCAGGTTTGGATTTTTGGGTTTTTCCTCAGTGGAAAAACAGGGGAGTGGTACACTAGGGATATTACTCTCTTCTGGGGAAAGAGGCAGCCTTATTACCAAAGCATTCTAAAAGCCGAAGTGGGACATGAGTGGTATAGGGACGTTTTCTTAAGTGCTCAAGACATTGAGAAACCTGTTTTTGCTGGTGGTCTGAAAGGAAGATTCCGCAAAAAATAGCTGGAAAAATAGTACCAGTTTCTACTTGAATTCACAATATTTTGTCAGCTGGATTAATGAGCATGAACACTTCACATATTGCATGGTTTTACACACATAATTTTGTTTGTTTGCTTTGAGATGGAGTTCTAGACCAAAGGGTGTAAAAATTGCTTGAAAAATAAAATGGCAAGAAACTCTTCATTCCACTCAGAAATACCACATTTCTCAAAATACAGCAGCTTCCACACTGAAAACATATTCTCAGTAAGTATTGGAGGAAACAACTGAACACCTTGAAAAAAGCGTGTGAGAGTGGATATTTGAACATATGTATACATGTACGGTAGCTGGCTTCAGTAGTGACTTTTAAAATGGATGAGCAGATGCCTTTACTTCTGAGCTGGATTGCTGCCAAGACTTGTGAAAAAATATATTCCTCCGAATGTATGCTGTTTAAAGAGATGATTGGCAATTACTGGCCAGAACTATGCTGTACAGCTAAAGTAAACCGGAATGAACTTGAAAGAAATTTATCCATAGCCTCTAAACATAGGTAAACGCATTTACCACCTTCTCTAAATACATGACAATAATGGAACAAGCAGTCTTGTTACATTAACTGCTTGAACTCTTAATTGGTAATCTTTGGTCTTTCTGTTCAGCTAAAAAAGTACAGGTTTTGGGGTTTTTTCTGTTCAGACTTCTTTTTTTCTTTCATTGATAAAATCTTTTTCTTTCTGAACATGATTCTGTATATCACAACAAAATGGGAGAAGTACGTGAAACATTAAACATCATCTCTTTCCAACCACTATTGGCTTGAGATTATTTGCTCTCAGAAAACTGAGACTAAAAAAATAGAAGACACTTTAAGAAAGAAAAAAAAAAAAACAAAACAGGGGGTGCCTTTGCAATATATTTGTAATCTTGGAATTCCCAGAGCTTACAGCAGAAGCTATCCAGTTTCATCTTTCAAACTAACTAAGCTGATAGCATTCCCCATAGATGAGAAAAAATCACTTTCTGTAAAGGGCCACATGTACTGCATGTTTATGGAATGATAGAGAAAACTGGGAGGTGTTATCTGAATTTCATAGGGTTTTTTTTTTCTTTTCCTGTTAAGATTTAAAAAAGCCCCAGGGCATCCCCGAAATTCTTAGGGTGATTTTTCTGGGTTCCTGACTGTGCAAAGCTATTGAGGATATGCTTACTTGTTGTGGCACACAAATACGGTTAAATCCTTTCCTGTAAATGGGGAAGTACAACTAACCAAAAGATGAACTCCCAAAAGGTTTACTGTGCTTGTAGGAGCCTGCAAGACATGCAATTTGCAGTTTGAAAAATATTCAGGAAAAGCCTGTGTATGGAGTAGATCAGCTGGTCTGTTTGCCTTTTGAATGAATCTGTCAGAGTGTGAGAGCAGAACATCAGGGAATGAGCAAAGAAATCTGCCTGACACATTTGCCTACGGATTGGAGCACAGGGGGTACTACAGCTAGTTAGCTGCTTCTGCCTCCGAGTGTTTGCCGTTTGGATTGCGGCAGCCTAAAATCACGCACGGTCACGGAAAGAATGAGAGCAGCAGCGGAAGCAGTATGGGTTTCCGACTTTACTGCAGTAACTGCGCGGGCCAGCACTGTTCAAACCCTGTTTAAAGCAGCAAGTAATTTTCCGTAAGAGCGATGGGGTTTCTGTTTGAATCCTACATGATAATCTTTCTGATATTTCCTTTACATTTCCTTTATTTATATAAATGTGGACATACACAGTTTTCATCTTTGTAGAAGATTAATAGAACTGAGGTTTCTGGCCAAAAGCCAGGGTGCAGATACAGAGAATCATGTGTAGAATGTCATTATGAAACATGTATTTGAATTTTGATGATAGTTAATAAGAACACCAAGGAAGCTCTATAGCAGAGTGCAGTGCAGAAATGAACATGGGCTAGTAAATCAATTTGAAGAAGTTTGAGATCAATGGAGATCAACAATGAATAAATAATCCAGCAAAATTTATGTTGGAGAAATGCTTTCTTTGTCGGTTTTAAAGTAAATTCTGAGGACTTTTTTTTTTTTTCGTTGTTTTTTCTGTGATTTTCAATAGGGACTATTGAATTGAAGGGAGAAACTGATGTGATTATCGGACAACATAGTGCAGCAGTTCTTAAAAATCTACTTTTCTAAAATTTCAGATTTATTAGTTGAGAGGTCTTAGTACTGATATTAAAATGTATACAAATACAGATATACAGAACTACACAGTTGCATGCTTTGACAAAATTTTAAATGGATTAGTAGCTTTCATTCATGAGTGTGGGTATTTTTTTGTTAAAACTTTTTAGCAAATTATAATTTAAATTATTTGATATGAAATGAAAATGCCAGAATACAAATTGCAACTTTGGCCTCAGTATTGCCTAAAAACTTATATTAATAGATGTTCTTAAAGCAAATTCTAACTTCTTTTTTCCACTTTCATGTTCAGCTTCTCAAGTACAATATTCTATATTTATTGGTTCTGATGAATATAATGTCAGGTTACAGCCATGGGGTGACAGAAGATGAAGGAGGATACGAACTTGTTCTCAAAGTTAGCATACAAGTTGGAAGGTTTTCTTTGTTAATAAAAGTTCATGTTTTTCAATCGTTATATACTTGATACTCATTTTCAAGTAGGAAATGTGTCAAATACAACTTTTTTTTATTTTTTTAAGTCACTAGGGCTTAGATGAAGCTTAATTTATTTCAGTAGCTGAAACTTGTCCTCTTAGTCAAGTTTCATCATTTTCAAATAATGAAATCTTGCAGCAGTCCCATATTAGAATGGGAAGCAAAGTGTCTTGTAGCTTAACTTTCAGGGTTGTGTAACACTGTTATCACCCCAAAAAGGGAGCAAAGTTTGCTTATCAAAACTGGTCACATGTTGAGATTCAAATAGAAAAGTCACAGCAGAATGTGGTTTCAAACCATAAGGGTATTATGGAAATAGCAAACAGTACCTTCATATCCTACACTCTAAGTAAGTCTACCTTCTTAGCCCTTTGAAAGGGAGTCCAGAACTTGGAATTTATGCTTAAATAAATATATAAGGCATCATTCAAAGTCTGCCAAGGCTAATGCATTGGTAAGTGTCAAAACTGTAATCCTCCTAAGGGAGCCAGCCAAGCCAGGCTGCCGCTTTTGTTAGAGTAACACGCAGCAGCCTCCAGTACACTGTTCTCTGGTTGATCTCCAACTCATTGCTAGACTGTCCTATTGTTAAAAAATTAAATTAGTCCGTCATTATGAAGGAAATAGGTGCAGATAAATGTTTGATATTCTGCCTCCGGCAGTGGCTAATACTATACGCTTCAGAGAAAAAACAGAAATATCCCATAATACCACTAAGTCCAATCTGCAATGCTGGATGTAAGATAACATGCCTTCCTGATGCCTGTAGGGCTGAATTATGCCCTGTTGCATGAGACTAAATTAATCTTTTCCTAAGCAGTGTTATTTCAGATATTGCTATTGGTCAATTATGCAGCCCCTCTTAAAATTCCATGCTCAGCTGTTGTACTGCGTAAGTGATTATTTCCTATTGGGTATTATATGTCTACTAACTATAAATCTTTGTGAATAACTGCTTGTTTTTCTGTTCTGACAGATGCTCCCAGGGAACGCTCGTTAAAGGGAAGTACTTCTGTCTGCATCTGGTGAAGTCAGCCCCAAAGCAGATGAAATACTAAATGACACTGGCCAGAGATGATGCATCCTGATGCTTACAGGTAATCTTTCCCTTTGTAATGGCAGATGCTTGGAAAAGCACTATCCATCAGGATTCTAGTGTTGGTTTACTACACATCACGCTAATTTAGAACTATGCTGTGTCATTATTTTCCTCAGTAATTATAAAGGAAAAAAGAATAGTTCTAGGACTTGTTCGTCGTAAAGTGAGCTTGCCAGTGGCTAAGGTAAAACACTTGATACGATAATGCAACATGGAAGATTCTGTCATTCTTTGTCCTCCCTCTTATAAGGTTTATTACAATTTAGAAGAAAAAACATAGCATGGCAGGTGGAAGATACTAATATTTTAATTTAGATCTTTTTAGATCTCCCCCTCTTCCGATAGATATTCCTTCTATATACTGGTGGTTCAGTGTCCTCCTTCAGTTTCTCACAGGACTGTAATTTTCATTAAGCAAAGGGTATGCCAAAGAACAGTAGTGATTTTAAAATAATAATTTAGCTGGGCTCCAGTCATCTTAGAACTAGTCGCACGTCAGGTTCCAGGCAAACAGAACATGCGAGAGAGAATAAAACAATGGTAATTATTTGTCCGTAAGAATTTAGAGATGATGGGAGCATATTAGGCTGTGTTAAAGAAATAATTCCTCTTATCAATAATTTTGCCATCTCTCTGCTCATTTGGTTTTCCAGTTTTCTTTTTCTTTTGGTCAAGGCCAGAAAATAACAGTAAAAGAAAAGCACAGCCTTCTGCTGCTAGCAGACTCTGCCTGGTACAGAGCTCAACTGAGTGGAAAAAGGACTTCTTTTGTGTTGTTACTTCTCTTACTTAAAAAAAAACAAACCCACAACCAAAAAACCCTTGACAATTGCTATCCTTTCCCTAGTACTAGACAGTTCTTCATGACACTCTTACATACACATTCATGTGCCACAGGCCTGGGTGATCCTTACTCATTTGGATGATCAGGTGATGGCCAGAGTTTTCTGCCCACTGGTGATCGTGTGCCCCCACACCGTTATGCCTTCTTGTTCTTCACTTAGATCAGCTGCAAGGGAAAATGCTCCTTTCCCTTGAGCCCAAACCATTTTTATTTAGCGTTAGCTTTGCAGTCACAGCAGCATATACAACCATGTGATAGACTACACGCTGTTTTGCAGTAGCAATAGCTCTGCCATAGTTTTGCACCCACTGGCAACACACAGCATTCGTTTTCGGTACTTCCAGAGCTGAGGAACTGGGGTGTGCTGGGGAATGTCCTTTGTGTGATGCAGGTGCTTCTAGTGGGCTGGGAGGGGAGCCGGGGTCAGCAGTGCTTCTGTTTGAAAAACCCGGAGGAAGTACCTTGAGCTAGACTTGGTCTTAACTGATCTTTCATGGCAGAGAGCTAAGGAGACATCAGTCACAGAGGATCCCAAAGGAAGATGGGACTTCTTGGTGTCCATAATGCACAGTGTACACACAGCTATATCAGCCCTAGCCCTCGGTCTTCACGCTATTTGTTCATACCTGTTATTCTCATCCAATTTAGTCTGGGTTGTTTTCTTTCTTTTTATTTTTTTAGAGTTTGTTTGTTTCTCCCTGCTGTTCCTTGATGTTTCAAACACCGTATCTCTGCCAGGCTAGTGAAGCTGGTTTCCAAACAGAAACCTTAGAAATTCAGTACATAAATTTTGCTATTGTTTCAGAGAAACTACTTTTATTACATTTCAGCAGCCTTAGGGTCTTCAGTTGTGGGGGTTTTTAATAAGGTCAGTCTACCTCATAAAATGTACCAGTGAAAAGCAAAATACTATATTTTACTATAAAGTAAACTGACTTTTCCTGTGGAGGGAATGAAACGGAGTGATCGTATTAAGAACTGAAGAAAAATGCTGCAATAGTAAGGAATGGACGTTGTGGGTAACTGCTGCTCTGTGCACCTGTATCATGGGTTTGGATCACACAAGTGGGACGGTGAGAAGCTGCCTGTAAACTGTGTGTTTTGATCAGCGTTTGAAGAACTTTTTCAGATGTGCACTGCAGGAGTGCTGCTGTCGCTGCATACCTCCTGACAACTGATCTACAGGGAAGAGAGTAATTGAATGCTAGCTTGGAGATACAGATTGTCAGCTGATTTTCCCTCTGAGATTTATATGTGGATGACAGAACAGGAAAATAGAAAGGGAAGTTAGGGTATTTTGAATATATTGAAGTTTACTGCATCTTCATAAAAGTAGGGCACATCTGAAAAGGCGGAAAAGTGCCTCACACTTGCATGTTTGGATTTTATTAAGCAGCTACTCTGTTTCTTTGCTGCAGTTTGAAAGCTGATGTTTTAATAATCAATGAATACTTATTAGTTAGTTAATTATTAATTAATTGCTTAATGTTTTTTCACTTTTGATTCAGCCAAAGAATATATCAAGATATTACAGTTGCACACAAATTCTCTTAATCATGAATAAAAGTTATGGAACCATATTGATCAATAACAATATTAAACTTTCAGAGAATATAAATTCATAGTAAGTAATTAACAATCACAATAGAGACATACATTCTAATAATTTCAGAGACTAGTTAGGTTTTAGTTCAGTATGTAAATGATTAATTCTTTCAAAGGTTAAATGCAAACCTGGGAATGAGTAGTGTAAATACCGACCACAATGTATTTTTATACATAGATACTTTTACATTGATTAGTCTTTTTCTTTCTGTTAATTGAGAGGTTTTATATATTATGTTTCAATGGTCATTCACCTGAAAAAAGGCTGAAAACTATTTAATTACAGAAATAGAACAATAATTTATTGCATATTCCACATTTCAAGCGTGCATATTAAAAAAAATTCTCCAAAGTAAAAAGTTGTTCTGTGAGAATGAGGTCTCGTGTCCTTGTCAAGACCCTGTTACCTTGAAGAGGAGTTTTCATTCCTGTTACCATTGTGGGATGTAGCGACTGCTGGTGTCTGGCTCTGTATAGTTCCCCAGTACTCACACAGTTCCCATTGCCGTGTAGCTGAGTACCTTTCAAGCTTTAATATCATAAGATTATAAAGGTAACTTTTGAAAATCAAAATAAAAAGGGTGAGGGGAAAACATGATCACATTCAGAAGTTGGAAAAAAAAATCTTTTTCTACCAGATACAACTTTGATTCAGCTTGACATGAAACAATCAATTTTATTTTGCTGGGGAAAAGAATGATTTTGAAGAATTTGGATACTGTTACTGAAAACCTATAGACATAACTATGGATGATGAAAAATCTAAGCATTTGATCTAAAAAAGAAGAGAAAATTAATAATGTTGAAAAGGCTGTTGTTTAGATGAAGTTTGCTTTAGGAACAGTTATGCATCTATAAATGTCAACAATAATATACACAAAGCAATGGAGGAACTGCTGTGCGAAGTAGCAAATAAGTTAAAAAGCGCCATTAAATTAAGCCAAAGATAAAAATAGAACTTTAAATAATTATTTACTTGCTTTTAAATACTTTCAACATCTCTCTTCATGGCTAAGCTAAAGATACGATTTACAAAGGAATGTCATGATGCAAAAGTGTGTATATCAGGTGTAGTATTTGCTTTGTACAATTTTTAAAATGCACAGACTATGTTTTGCTCACCTGGTTTAACTATCATTTGACACCTAATAAAATTATCATCCTTCATTTAAATTCTGGAAATTCCCAGTCAGCAGCCAACTCAGAGGTGGGTGCTCTACAGACTTGAAGAGAATTCTGGCCTATTCTGAAATTCTTGTCCTTAGTCATGACAGTCCAAATCCAGCCCGCCCCTCCCGCCCCTTTTTTTCCCCAATGATAAAACTATCTACATTTTCAAAATGCACGCACATTAAAGGTGAACCTATCAACTCCTGTAATTTTCACCAGGGACCTCACTGCTTTTTTTCCCCCCCCAAGAATTCTTGAAGCCCAAGCCTACTTGATGGTCATTTGGCTGACACATAGAAAATGCTTCAGGAGGGAAATTTTTGACCCTAGAATTGGTCATATTAGGGCCTTTTGTATAATAGGATGACTCAATTTCCATCATGAAAAAAAGAGATTTTCGGCGACAGGCGTGATCTTGTAAGGAAGATATTGAACCTGCAAAGGGCAAAAGGAAGTAAATCTACCTGTGCTATAGTGTAGTATATCCTGACTCTGAGCCAAATTATCCAGACATCATCATCTTAGAGCATCAAAAACTGGGGGAAGAACACTAGCTTCTTCATGTGAGAAAAGAAAATGAAATACACATGTGTGCTTAATAATTTTTCCTCTGTTAGGAACAGTTAAAATCCCTATCTCTTCCACTTTGGTTATTCATGATTTGTCATTCAAATTTTGCTCATTACTCTGTGATGGTTAATCTAGTTTATGTACTCTGCTGTATTTATTTAGTCATTTCTTACATTGAGAGGCTGAGTCTGTCCTTTATGTTGTTTACTCTTCTGCAAAATACCAAAAATTGTAGTGGCAAATGGATTATCTCATTGTTACAGAGAAAATGCAGTCCTAAATGCTGTAATATAATGGAGATTAAATTTGGCATTCTTTGCTTTTACTAATCTGCAGTCTATCATTTCAGTATATGAGAACAGACATTTCTTTCTTTACTATTTAATCAAGTATCTAAAGATATTAAAATTAAAATAAGTTAAGGGCTTTTAATAGACTCTGAAAACGCTGGAATTTCAAGATGGTCCACATTAATTATTCTTTAATTAAATGCAGTATGTTAAGCCTAAAGAAATGCAGAGATTTGGTTTGAAAAAAGAGGGTTGGGGTCTATAGAAATCAAGCCCACTAATAAAGCTTAATTTGTAATATGGAGAGGGGAAAGAAGAGATGACCAAATGTGTCATCTTAAAGCAGAGAGGAAAGACTATGTGATTAAGAATAGGAACAGAAAAACAACACACTTGTGATTTAGGAAAGGGCTATAGACTGAATTGACTATGCCAGATTTAGATTTTCAGACAAATCTAAAGAATTAAAAGAAAAAAGCCAAATCAGTTTGTAAAGGAAGTCATAATCTTGTGTTTTTTAGATTTCACTCAGTATAAAAGGTTATGTTTCATAAAAGCTCTAAAAGTATAAAACAGTGTGTATGAAGACTTACCTTGTGGAGACTAAATCCTTTTGCAATCCTTGCATTACAAGGTTTATACAGCGGTGTCACAACCTTGCTCTGAACGTCTGAATATTGCATTATAATATACAGCATCCGATCATATAGGTGAATATGAGTAATAAAACCTAGGGCTCATAAACTCTCCCAGACTATGTACCTGCACTGCATTTTAATACCGTCTCTCTGCTTTCTGTATCATTAAATCTGACACACCAAATTTTATTCCCTTTAGTAGTGTTGTTAGGTTGACTGCCTACTAAATATGAACCCTAAGTGAAGATGACTTCACCTTGGTACTGAGCTTTCTTTGCTTCAATTAACTTTAGTACTTACCTTGCTTCAATTAACTTTGCAGGATCTGTGAAAAGGTCTCCTTATTATTGTGAGATATTTTTCTAAGGAAGGAAAAATATATTTGGGAGTACACAGTGATACAGAAATTAATTAAAAGAAATGGCATCTTTTGGCAAGTAGAAGCAGTTAAGGCCATATTTAAGTAATAATAATCTATTTTTAGTCCCCCTTTAAAACCTAATTCTCTTGCTTCACCATCTATAGACTGTCTCAGTGCAGAAGAAGTATCTTTGCCTGTCTTGTTCCTATGCTCCTTGTTTATTTGAATTTTACTTCAAACTTCTCAGGGCAGTAATCATGTCTTTTATGTATTTCAGCAGTAAAAATACTGTGTGCTTTCTGCTCGAGACATGTTATATATGACAGTGGATAGGTATTTGAATATTGCCATCTAGCAACTCTTACGTCAGACAGAAGTAAGGAATGAGAGTTGGAACAGGGATAGTACAGTTTTCAAGTACTAATACAGCTGAACCTGCAAGTCAACCAAGCAAAAGACGACTGAAAAAAATTACCCATTAACTTATTTGTTTGCTGTTGAGGTGAATGGCACATGATTTCTGAATCTTAAAAAAAAAAAAAAAAAAAAAAAAAGGGTTCTGTCATCTTTTTATTTATTTTAAACCTCAGTGGTGAACTGATTTTAAACTTTTTGGTCTCCAGACTTGGTTAACTTGCTGCTGTAAGTCTGAGCAGGAATTTTGATCACAAATGTCAATTACTTGATGTGAAAACCAGTAATGGGGGAATTTGGGAAGTGCAGTTAAGAAGCCAAAATTATTTTTAAGTTAGTATCCAAAAGCTGATTTAGAAGGCATACATTCTTTAAGATCCGGACATTTGTTTTCCAACAGGAAAATAACAAGATTGGGCTTACCCAGAATGTGAATGAGTTAGAATCGGCTAGTAAGTAGAAGCGCCAAATACACATGATCTAACTTTGATTCTCACCCTAAGCAAATACTCAGTGGAACTGGCCCATCTCAGAGGAGAGTTTGTAAGAAACAGTGATGAAGACTAGGGCAGATATTTGAAATATCTTATAAAACTGTTGATTTACAGTTTAAAGGGAAAGCTGTCTCATTTTAAAAGTTCTTCTCCTTGTAAAGTTTAAAAGCTTCTGTCAGTTTCTCTCTTTAGCTGTGTCTTTTTAGTGAACAGATAAATAAAGATGTTTCTTGTTTTCTAATACAAATATTTTCTATATATCTTATAAACAAGTCCCTTGCAAATAATCAAGCCATGATTCACATAAGTAAATTCTGTCTTTAATAATCCTTGTCTTTTCCTGATACTCTCTGTGGGTCTAAAACGTTTAAATTAAACTGAACATAGCTATTCCTCAGGTAAGATTTTTAGGTAATTGATATTTTTTGTATTAAATGTACTGTACAGTATCAGAACAATGCTATCTCTACTTATTTTTCAATGTGCATTTCTGACATTTTTCCTTGTTTTCAAGTAGTCATTAACAGCTCCTTGCAAAATACTGATACACCCTGCCTTATTCTTGCTCTTTTTTTATCATGTTTTTTTTTTTTTTTTTTGTACGTAATCTTGGGACTCTGCCTCTTCAGATGTTCTTGCTAATAAACCTTATCCCATATCCTGAAGACTCCCAAGCTCAGACAACTCTTCACCCTCAGGAGCGTGAAAAGGACTTCCACAAAGTTTATTCATGTTTGCATTATTTTATGGGCTGTGGATATCTAGCTGTGAATATCTGACTTTCAGAGCTTCCTGTTGTCTTGTGCTGCTTTTTGCTTGTATCTTTATTGCCCATCTCATTGCTGCCTGAGTTATTTGCATGTTCAGTGTTCAGATTTGTTCACCAGGGAATTCTTCTAACATACATGTGGACGTTTTGCATGAGCTGGTATTGCATTTGATTTTAATTTAACAATTTGTTTAGCAGCTTCAGTTAATCAGGAATGAATTTGAAAAAGAATTTTCTCCTCACTCTTACAGGTCTGTGTTTCTGTTCAGTGCTTCTGATCAAATACTCCTTTTATACAGTAGAAAACCACTGCTTTTACCACCGAATGCTGTGCATTAGTTCTCTGTGGTAAATAATCACTCGGCCTGTGCGCTTTGGAGGTTTGCTGCATTTCTGTTGTTACAGCATATAAAACTTACGAAAAGAAAGCTGATGAATGGATCTGAATGTATGGCCCAGATTTCCCTCTTGCAATATCACACACAAAAAAAGGGTTTATTGTGCTGGAAATCAGAGAGAGGCGAGAATTTATTCTTCAGTGGCATATGACAGGCTTCATTCAACGGTTGATGTGCGTTAACTTGGTTTTGAACCTAATTGAAAATCAACTATTCATCTTTAGTTTGTTAGATTTTCATGTAATTCAGCCATCAAATGTTTTGAGGGTACATATTTCTTCAGAGAGACAATAACCAAATACATGATAGATGTTTGCTGTCGTCACTGGGATATTTAGATTCATGAGTAGCCGGTGGGAAGCCATCAGAGCATAATGCCGCACCATTGATGGCCCTGGTGGTATCAGGTTGCTTGCTGCTGACCAGAGTCTTTAATTAAGCCATTCTGTCTTCTATGTAACAAATCGCTGGAAACACGATATTTGAAAGAGAAACTCATTGTATGCTCCTTTAGCAGAAAAAGTAGTTTTTAGGTTCACAACTGATACATTCAGCTGTATAAACTATTTCTTGTTACTAAGTTTAGACTCATGTAAACCTCTTCTGGCCAATCTACCTCATACCTCAAAAGATACTCCCTTTTGGTTTTGTTTTTTTTTTTCTTCTTCAAGGTAAACTGAAGCATAACGAGGAATGGGAGTTTGGTAAATGTAGCATTTTCCATTGGACGTTTTAAAGGTTACAGAGCTACGCTATTACACCTTGTTGCGTAAAGAGCAGTTCTATTGTGTCTGTAAAGACTCCAAAATTCTGCACCTAACCCAGGTGCTCTTGATGGAAAATGTGTTAAGAAATAATTAATTTCCTTTTTTTAGTTGTGGTGGGTTTTGGGGGTTTTTGTTGTGTGGGGTTTTTTGTGGTTTTTTTTTTTTATTTTATTTCACAACTAAGGAGAGCTGCTGTTGTGTTAGGTTCTTTGTTTTTATGTAGGTTCCTACCTATCTGGAATTCTAATATAAATAAAAGGAAATATCAGTAAAAACTATAATGCATAATAATTATACAGAATAGGAAGGTTATAACCAAGGTATAGCAAAGCTGAAAGAGAGTAATCTCTTAAACTGTGCAGTGTTACTTAAATATATGTGTATTATGTGTGTATTATATATGTATGTACATATATATAACTTTAGACTTTTTGTCCCATGGGGGACAAAATCATGAAGTGAAGAAAGTACAGTTATTTTATTGCTCCGCTGTCTATGGTACTGTTTATGGAATGTTTGAATCAAAATATTGATTATAGTGATTTTTGTGATTTTGGTGAGAGACCTAGCTGTAGATGTAGGAGAGAAATGTGTCTACAGCACAAGCATGTAAACACATTTTAGGGCAACAAGGGAGAAATATGAGAGATATAATTTGGAAACTATAAGAGTGAATTCAAGAAGATTGACTATTACTACCTTTTCAAACAAAAGTAATCAAGTAGCAGAATAGTTAATGATATTCTAGCTTAAAAAAGACAGTTTTTTGTCATATTTTCATACTTTATCCTTTTATCAGTATTGTTCTATCCTACTTCTTTATTGATACTCTATACTGTAATCTTGTTTTACAAGAACTGTGTTTTGGTTTTTATTTCTCAAGGTGAGCTTTATGCTTTTATATAGGTCTAATATTTAACCATGAAAGATGAAACAATGTTCAAGTCAGTTGGTCGCATATAAACAACTGGTAGTCAAAGGGATGACATCTACTATGAGTTCCAAGATTTGTGATTGTTTTTTTCGAAGTCAGTGTTCCCAAACTCTCTCAAGAATAATGTTTGGGAGTTTACTTTGTAGGTTGGCTTGCACATTGTTTGCTTTTTCTTATTGAGATGCAGTTTCCTCATAAATGCAAATCATCTGTGTGTCTTGCAATTGGTTCTATATTTTGTAGAAGGATTTATTGTTGTTACAGTGTAATGCAACTACTAATTGTTATGTGTGCTAATCTTTGTCAGCCTTGCATTTGGTTGCTTTCGTCTTTCTGAAATAATTTCTTTTCCTTGACCTAAAGCAGAACAGATACTGTATTTGAAAATATGACCTCTCTTGAGCAGACTTGGCTTTCCCTTTTGTGATAATTAACATTCAGTGATACATTCCTGAATGGACAATATACGAGGTATATAGTGTTGAATGAACGACTGTGTTTTCCCTCCTGTACTCAGAAAGATCAACTATGTAATTAATGTGCTCAAGTAGCTGTGGTCAAAGATAAGTCAATCCAAACGTGTGTTAATAGCTTCAACTTCAATTAATTTTCATCAG
Source organism: Balearica regulorum gibbericeps (assembly GCF_011004875.1). NCBI lineage: Eukaryota > Metazoa > Chordata > Aves > Gruiformes > Gruidae > Balearica > Balearica regulorum. The sequence goes on along the minus strand of NC_046194.1, from coordinate 4,059,769 downwards.
AACTGTCATATACCCCCCAGTGATCCAAATACTGTTGGAAGATGGCTGTCTTTGTGGTTTTGTAATGAATTGACCAGATTGAGAAATAAATGGGGAGCGTAACATACAGAAATCTCTATAAAAATACAATCAGACTGTTTTCCCTATGCGATATCTGATCATTTTGTACTGAGTACAGATGTCAGCCACTGCTCAAAATGAGGACAAAAAAGTATGAAGGTGATAATATTCAGTCTTGTTTGTACTATAGATTTTTTGGCAAATTATTTTCCTGGCAGTCTGTTAGCAAGCAGTGTATCAGATTTGTTGGGTTCTTTTGCTCAGAAAGTGTAGACTGTGTTGGCACTCAACATACTACGCGTGTATCATCAAGAAACAAGTGACTTGCTTGTAATGGAAAGAAATATTGTAGGACAAGCAAAGTCAAATTTTATGCCTTTTTTGGGAGAAAAGCGTTTTCTGTCTTTATCTGTCCAGGTTCTTTGGATTTCTTCACTGTTGAACTGGAACTAATTCTGCATAATATGGGGACTCCTACTTCACAAATGTAAAAACAAATGTATGATGTTTACTGACTTCTTTTTCCTGGCAGTAATTAGCTGTATGTTTGAACCTGATCTTCCCCATTCTCAGACTATCTCTGTCCTTAATTAGACTGCTTACCAGCTGGGAGGCATGTGAGATACCTTGCAATCCCACTAACGTGGCTCTCTGATTCAGAGAGAGGTCCGAGACGTGAGAATGTAAAACTACATTTTACCTATTGTAGCCCATACAACTCAAAACAGAATAAATCCATTTTGGTATGAGTATTTCATGACAGTCTAATCAAAAGTAAACCAGAATTGTTGCAGAGGGAAATAGTCTGCCATGTACCATCAAAACCATGGTGTGCGTGGTCTTACTTTGTGTTCCTTGTTTTTATTCGTATTAAACACCGCTGATCGCAGACAAAATGTGGGATCCAGTAAGTATATTGTTCTGCAACTTCATACGAGGACAATCCTATTGAATGAAGTGTTTATTGATTTATGCCATTTTAAGCATGAGTGTTATCTGATGGATTGGAAGGTCTTCAAAAATTTGACTGCGGCTGCATGGGCATTTTGATTCACACAGTAGTGCATTTTGAAGCAAATCTCCAAATTGCTTGATTTACTGCACATTGTTTTGACTCATCACAATGAAGATTCAGAATTGTGAAGTTCAAAGCCAGCACCACTGTTGAGAAGCGTGTTGAAAGAACTTAATTGTAAAAAGACCTAATTGCATTGTACCATAACATTATATTCACTCTTAAAATACATATATGTATTTAAAACACAGAGATTTTAGGTCTGCCATGTTAAAGTACTGCTTCTTACTCTTCCAGCACAAAGGCTTGAGTGTGAGCTTCCCCAAGAGCTCTTTGAATAGAAGGGGTTTGGTGGAAGGAGAAAATATAGAGCAATTTTTAAGGGACAGGTCTAAGTTAGAAAGAAATGTTTCATTGTTCTAAATGAAATCGGTATTCTTATGATTGATACTAATATATAGTACTCTGCAGTAGCCAGGCTTTGGTAGTAAATCCAGCTCCAGAATGTACTTTCAGTACAAAAGAAAAGCCTCTCAAAAAACATTAAGCTGCAGCTAGAGATGAAGCACAAGAGCAGGGATGAGATATTTATGTGAAAGGCCGGCACACGTTCACTAATACTTATCCCTGTGTATTTGTAGCTGCCAAATGATTTATGAAGAATAATAAATAGTGGGTATCATTTCAGTCTTTTTTCTTCTTGCAGCTGATGTATGTCAGAGATACAGACTTCCAGTACAAAAGGTGTTTTGTGTTGAGGCACTTGTCTAAGTCCCCTTCAGCTTCCTAGCCCCTGGTCACCATTGCTCCGATTGAGACCTGGCTGGGAGGGCTGGGCAGTGTGGGGAACACTGTTCACTCTGGAGTGGGACATCCCCAGAGCACAGCTCTCTGCTGTAACACAGGCTGGAAACTTTTTTCTTCTTCTGCCAGAGCAGTCAGTCAAGGTTGCCGTGTTTAAAAGCGGGTTATAGATGATATGCAGTAGTCCTTCCATTTCGGAGCTATCAGCCAGGGAGATGTGCTTCATTAGTCTCAATAATTATCAGAAATAATGAAGGAAAATAATCAGCAAGGCCAAGGGGAAAGGGACCCATCCTGCCTCCAACCTTACTGTTAGTGGTCATTAGAGGGTCCTCCCACAGACAAAAGCGTAATTCTTGGTTTATGTCTCTTAGCTTAATTCTCTGCTGTCCCAGTATATCCAAATGCTTAGAAGAAAGAAAATAAGCAAGAGTAAGTGAAAGCTTATTTATATATAAGCATGACTTTTCTTCACTTCACTAATGCCGGATGGAGGATTTTAATAATGTGATAAATTAATAGAGCTGAATTGCTGCACTGGATTTTCATGACACAAAGCCAACCTATGTTAAATCTGTAGGATTATTAACTTTTCTCTCCCCCACCCCCCCCTTTTTTTGTGTGCATGTGTGTGCCGTTCCATATTACGAATTGCTACATTCAGCCAGGCCATCATTCAGAAGTCCTGTTATGGAAGAAATAGGTTATTTGCCTCATAACCTTTCTGTTTTTCCAGTAGTTCTAAATTAGGTGCCTTGGATCGCTCTTCAAGGTCAGTGGCTTTTTCATTAAGTGCAGAGAGCCTTAGCTTCTTCTGAGTTACTTAAATTCCCTATGCTCTGGGCCACTGGTTTTAGACTTGGTTCGCTTTCATTTTTGGATTTGGCCAAAGTTAATATAACAAGCTGTATGTATTATTAGCTTTTTCATTTCCCTCCCCCCTTTCTTTTTTAATATGAGAGCTCATCCTTTCAGTCTGACAGATCACCTGCATGATTGCTGGAGTATTAAGTCCTAACTCTGTCATTAGCTTTCAGTAGGTCAAGAACATGGGTTGCACGGCAGGCAGAGTGCAAAGACTGCAAAATGTGATTTTTTTTTTTGACTTTCTTTTTGATATTACCATTTATATCTGTTAATACAAAAAGGACAGGCCTCTAACGTTACTCTTCAGAAAACAGCTGACACCATTAAAAATCTCTAAGCTCTAACTGCTAGGTTGGTAATTTGATAAGAAAAGCATATCAACAAAAGAACATGGATAAAGTGTTGGGTATATATAAACTAAATTTATAGAAAACATAATTTCTAGCTTTCTGCCAGCCATATGCCAAGTAAGAACTTCTGTAATTCTGAAAAATGGTATTTGCTGAAAATTCTCATAATAAATACTTGCACTTCTTTAGCATCTCTTATCTCAACCCTTTTTTAAAGTTTGAATTGTGTCCTTCAGTTCCCCTCCATGGTAGGTCACAGTTATTATTTCCTTTAAAACAAGTGAAGAAGCTTAGGAAAACACACATTATTTTCCTCAATAAGATGTGATGAATAAATGACAGAAGCAGAAATAATATCCTGCTGTTCTAACTGTTACACTGATATATTTAATGGCTTGTAATACCATGGGAGGGAAGATCAACACTTTGTCAGAGTGACTAAGCAGTTGGAGGTGCTGTGTTAATCTTGAAATCTCTCATAGGATTTGGTTTCACTTGACAATTACATTCAATTAGAAAACACCCCTAAGTGACTTCTCAAGGTTGTGGTTTAACTTGGTGTGATTTCCAAGTGAAGAAAACCCCTGGAGGAGATATTCTTAATTGTATTCTTCACAGCATTTCCTAAGGAGCAGCCAAGGTCAGTCCATTTTCCCAGGCACTACTCTGCAGATGAGTGACCGAGTGACCAGGAACTTCTTCAGTTTAAATAGTTTAGGATCTAAATGGACAAGTGAAACAAATCACTGCAGCAAATGTCATTTTATTGAGGGAAAGACAGAGTGAGAGAGAAGTTTCTCTCCAGAGAACTACAGGGTGGTGCTGAGAACAAAGTTTTTGGGCAAAGCGCCCGAGTGAAGCTCTGAATGTTCTTCCTTTGTTGTGTCACAATTCATGTTTTGATGGAAGTGTAGAGACCATGTGCAATGGTCCCTCATACTCTTCTTGCTCTGTCTGGTCTTTTCACTTTGGACTCTTTAGCCTTCTTGAACTTTTTTTTTTCCCCCCCAAAACTAAAAGGACCTTGCTGGTAATGTGATGGAAAGTGTTTCAAGGCACCAGATGTTAAAAGAAAGCCCTTCTGGGAAGTGCTAGCATGGGTCCATGTAGCTTCGCCTTTATTTTTTTAATCATTTTTTATATTTAAATACCAGATTGCAGAGAGATAAGCTCAAATGAGAATGATAAAGCACAAAATACAATTTTGAGATAGACATCATCTTAAAATAGTGTACCTCTACCTTGTTGCTTGCCAGTATTCTTTAGTGTCTGAAATCTAATTTTCAAAGCCTCTTATTCTAACAGGAAGGAAAGAAGACACTGCTTAGTTCTATAAGTCATCTTCATTGTCATTTTATTTCTTTTCCAATACTGAACAACTGTCCAAGCAGCTCAGCCAAGAGAATGAGTCAAGTGCTCAGATTAGCCTGTAAACTGCAGGCTGCAGGGAGCCATGGAAAGAACCAGACTATATTTGCTTTGTTCTTACGCTTCCTTCCCTAAGTGCCCGCTTCCCACTCTCCGAGGCAAGAGTCTCTTAAACAGATCTTCCCTCTGATCTGGTCTTACATTCAGCTTTACTGGTGTTCACTTACCATCAACGATATCAGACAGTTAATGTGAATACTTAGTTTATTTGGACTATAGGTGGCTGAAGTTGAACTTAAAGATAGTGCTTTAGTTCAGCAAGGAAATTGAAAATATGTCTCAAGTGCTTGGTTAGAAGAAAAAACTATAAGTATCCATCCTACAGTACTTGATCAAGTTTCCCCTTTATTGAAATCTGCTATGAAAAATAGTGATCCTTAAATGTCAGACAAATAGCAAAGAAAAAATGATTGGAGATCAAATTATGCATTTTGCATAAGTATTCATATAGAATAACGTATCAGTTGAGAATAGCTGGAGGTACATTAAGAGTGTATTTTCAACGTAAGAGAGCCAAATGTGAATTTTTTACATAAGAACAGATTTATGTGGTAATGGAAATTCTCCCTAGTTGTTTTCCCCTAGTATGCCCTCTACAATGCTGAGCTCTTTGCATGTTTAATGTAAGTGTATGACCTTGGCCTTGCAGTCCATGCATTCAGTTCACTGCTTGTGCGCAATTATTAATAGATACACTTAGAATATATCCGCTAATTGGAAAAAAAAGTCATATATGAAGTTATGCACAAATTGCAATGTCTGAAGGATGAAGTTATCCCGGGCTTTGGTAGAATACTTCTGCATCTGACAGTTTCATTCAATTTGTCAGAAAAAAACCCTCAGTTCCGTGTTATTGAGACTAGATTTCTGAAAGTGCTTCAGTACATACTTAGCTAGTTCAAGGTCAAAGCTCTGCCTTAGCAGAATGCAAAATAATTTATTTATTAAAATTACCATATTTTAAACCAATCAAGAATTTTGGATTTCCACAGATTATTTATGTAATTAAAAGTAATTTTCTTACATAAAAATGGCCTAACAGCACCATCTTCTGACAAGCTGTAATTTCTGCAGTAACCTTGAAAAGCACTTTTAATCCTTTGCATACATATTTTGGTTGCTGTCACAAATAAAATAGAGATTCTAGGGGAAATAAATGTAAGTGCAATCCCATATATCCTAACAAAAGACATTGGCTGAGAGTGCTGAGCAGCCACTTACTGTCCAATTTCTTCTTTTCACTTAAAACAGTGAGAGAATTTCATTCAACTGTAATTGTGCCTCAAATTGTTTTTGAAAGGTTTGCTGTGAAAACATTTCAAAGGTATATTCCTGTCAAATATTTGGAAAGAGGTAATTTATATGTAATTTGAACGGTAGACAGTTCTACCAACTTGAGATGTCTTGTAACATTACTGTGAGAGTAGAAATATTATATATGTCCCATTTTCTTAGCCAGTGTTGCTGTATTTGTACAACCAAAATTGTTGTCAGTTTTGTAGTGAAGTGCACAAAATAAATGAATGGTGATCGTTTTAATACATTCATGATCCATTTAGGGCAAGCGGTATTAGGTGATTGTATTTTGGCAACACTGTTTTTACTCATGTTTGCGTTTATGCTGTCTGTGAGCTCATACACTTAATCGCTCACCGTGAAATCCCAGGTGACCACACAGAAGCAGTACTGAGGTGACTCTATGTTCCCAGCCGTCAAAAAACACAAGATGACTTAGCTTACCCCACAAGAAACAAGTTTCAAAAAATTACCTCGCGCTTGCCATGAGATAAGAGAGTATATATGGACTGCAGTATAGATCAGCTTATCCCCAGTAGTTATGCCATGGAATGCTGATTTGAGGTTTGGTATATCACAGGTATTCTTCAATATACAACATGGTCAGGCATTAGGGTGTGGAGTATTAGAGATATTGTACTGATTTGTGCTCGTAGTGAGATCACTTGTGTCGCTGCTGTTTCCATCTGCAGGCTGAGCTTTGTTGGAATAGCTGAACTTGTGCTCTTGGGACAGAGCAAGAGGCAGAAACCAAAGGGAGAAGAACGATCTGACTTCTTAAACTACCCTGCCGCACCCCCCCCCACTTCCCCCCTCCCTCCCAAAAAAAGGAAAAACTTAACTGTTCTTGCTTATGTGCTCATTCCAGTCTTATGACTGGAATTTACAAAAGTACCAAGTTAATTAAAACAAACAAAAACCTACACAAACAAACAAACATCCAACAAACCCCCAAAATCAACAAAAACACTCCAAACAAAAAACAGGTTCCCAAAAATTATCAGATTCCTAATCTTCCATTTTGTCATAGCTCGTGGTTTCTTGTCTCTGGTTCTCAGAACTGATTCTTTTCCTCCTACACAACAACTCAAGTTTTATTATAGATGGGAATAGGTGGGAGCTTACTGCCTGCTCCTCCGTTGGCGTGTTCCTCACAGGAGACACCATAAAGATGTATGGACTTCCAACATCACCTTCTGACTGCTCCCTTCTTTTACTTTGAGGTTGATATACCACTTGTTCTTATTTAACTTTCAAAATGACAACTGACTGTTATTGATATTTTTGGTTCTTGGGTTTGGTTTGCTTTGAATTTGGTTCCAGTCTTATTTCTTGAAACTCCATTGTAGGTTGAGCTCAATCTTTCAGTCAGAACTTATATTTCCCTGTCAAAATCCACTCATAACATATAATCTAAATCATCATTTACTCGTATGGTTACAGATGATACAAAAATTCATATTGCTCAAGTTTGAGTTAATATTTAATTGTAGCCAGCAGTGGAATTCTATGGAAGCTGCTTTACAGATGTTAAAAGGTAAGGGATTTAGACTTTGGATAGTTTGTTTACCTGCTTTGCTAAAACAAGGAGTTTTAGTTTGGCATAGTAAACTCCTGGAATCTAAATGTCATTTAGAAATGTTAGATACATTTTTGCTGGTGGTAATAGATGTAACTATAATGAATGTTTGACAAGTTTTGATAGCAAATCACCCAACCTCTTCAAAAAAAGTGATAATAAACACAGGAGTGAAACAATTTATGGAACAGCAACTTTGCACCTCAAGGGAACAAGCTCTATTTCATATTAGTCCAAGTAATTTGTGAACGTACACATTTACCTTAGAAACCTGCAAGGTATCTTTTTAGGCAATCACTGTTTTCATATGTATTCATGAGTTTTTAGCCAGCTAACTAATCCCTGTACTCATGATGAATAACATATTCGCACGTTTAAACGTTAGTTGTATCACCACTGTCTTAATGAGGAAATACGTGCTCTACGCAGCTGTAGTGCCTAGAAGCTTGTAGCAGGAATAACTGAAAATATTCAAAGTCTCTCATGGTGGTGTTACTTAGGGATCATGTTCAAATACTCTTAGATATTAATGAGAGAAAAATTAAAATTTCCAGTCCTAAATTAGTAATTCAAGAATGAAATACTATACTGTATTTTCAGACTAAAAGGTAAGAAACTTTGTTGGAGAAAACTGGAAATGGAAATTTGTTGTCATTGTTATTTTGGTGATTGTACTCTGACATTACCAGATCTCTAAGGTTTGATATGCTGAAGCAGGGCTTACGTACATACACTCACAGAGCTCTAAAAAAATATAGCAGTAAAAAAATAGTATTTTAGTTCAAAATGAAAGTTTAGAAATATTTTCAAATCATCACATTACAATTTGAAGACAGTAATGCCTTACTGTTGCAGCTGTGTACTTTATAAAGGTATTGATTTATAGTATTGATTTTACTTCCAGAAAAGAGTATTGTACTTCTGGAAGAAAGCAGAGTTTGACATTCATAAGTGCATTCCATTTTCATATATATGTACCAAGGGAGGAGAGCTCTGGTTATAGAAGTCAATTCAGTTCTAGCTATCTGCCATTCAACTTACAAATATTTCCGTTATATTTTCAGGTGTCAAAAGCTAGGTAGTATGCTCCATTTCATTTTAAAGATGAGATTAAGAACAAAATATTGATGACCATCTGAATAACTTTGTAGGTTTTTTTCTTGCATATGTTCCAAAAATTTATCACTTTGAGAAATATTTACTAAAGTAGGCGTAAGTCTTTGAATGACTGATATTTATCCATGAATGAACCCAAACTAGAAAATTTGGTTACTTGTCAGACTCTGGAATAAGACTTTTCTACAGCAGAAACTCTGGAACATTTTTCTTGACTCCATTTATTTAAATTGCATCATCCAATAATAATTAGAACCGATATAAATTCTATCTTACTGATTTGTGATTAGCTCTTCAATAGGCAAGTATAAAATACCTGAATGTTGGTTGGGTTCATTCACTGAAGACTAAAAGTTCAGCAAGAACTTTGGCTTATCATTTTCAGGTGGCTCCTTCTTCAAGACATAAAGCAAGTCTTCCATTAGAGGAGGTTGTCCCTAGTTACCTTCAGGCAAGCAGAGGTACATCATCTCTTATGAATATAATATGTAGTCCATCGATCAAGAAACAGATCCATTTTCAATGGATCACCTTGCAGATCTTGAAGTCTATAGTACTTTCTTGACAAAGGTCAGGTAGGATAAAAATTAAGGAATGGAGAGGGGAAGCATGACGAATGATGCTTTCCAGTATTCCAGTTTTGAAGGCACTGAGAAAAGGAGGCAGGAAAAGATGGTTGGTAGGACAACAAGAAGCCCTTTTTAACACTCAAGCATAGAGTGTCTTCCCTCCCGTCTCTTCTGCCCCTTAAATACAGATTTGCTGGCTGCTCACAGAATATTATTCCTGCCTGAACGCCGATATTTACTGGCTCAGGCTTCCAGTGATTTTCCTGCAGCTGAGACAGTCACAAGCCCTTTTTTGCCAGGATCTGTCCAGAGCCTGCCATCATTGCAGCTGTAGGAGAGATGAGGTCCAAAGCCTCCTGCAGTGTCACGGAGGAGTGAAGACAAGAGGGAAGGAAGGGGCTTTTGCAAATACGTAGTTATGTTTGACTAATTGAAAGAAAAGTGTACTGTCTTGGAAATATTTAGAGAGTAATGGCTTCAGGTAAAATAAGCTGGAAATAAATATATTAGACTACATTACATCATAATAATGAAATTCATTTCTCCTAGGTATTTTATTTATGCTAAAAGACTTTACTTGCTTTCTTTTTATTTTCCCTTACTACTTTCTCATCTGTTTATACTTGTATGAAATGCAAGTAAAACAAAATACATAAATCAATAGACCTAATTATAAGAGACAAGTGTAGGTTGTACTTATTTCCACTGCTGGAGCCTGAGACTTTCAAGTTTGACATGTTTTCTGACGACTTATTTGTTCACATCTTCTATAAAATGTAGAATCTCCCCTGAGACATTCAAGGCAAAAAAGATGCCAAGGAATTATTGTGTTTCTGAGCTTCTTTGCAATGACTACAAATATAGTATAAATTAAACTATGTGGGGAAAAAGAAGCCAAACAAAACCTAAACCTGTATTGTTACTGGCAACAAAATAATTAGCTTTTTTTTTTTTTTTTTTGTATTTAGGCTTAAGTACCAGAAAAACCTGAAAAAATTATATGTGAAAGACAGGACCAAAAAAAAAGATATTGTCATTTAAAGTAATTAAATGTAATAATCCAAACCTTTCACTTTCCAAATTTTTCTCTTTATTCTTCAGAATAGTATGTCTTGTCCTACTTATTTATTTAACCAAGTTAGTACTTTAGTACTAGATGTTTGAACTGCATCTTTCCTGGTGAGAATAAACAGTCTCCAAGCCATGGTTGGTATGTATGTTTTTTGTATCAGAGATTGAGATCTTGTATCAGATCTAGGTGATGGGTACCTATGTAGATACATCTATTTTCTGAATTATTTTCATTGTCTTGGATTATTAAAAATGTTAAATCTTTCATTCTTTTTTCCTTATAATCTCTTATAAATAAATATTTTCCTATTTTTTCAAAGGAGGTAAACTTTCTCACTCATCTTCTATGATTGTCTATGATGCTGGCAGAGATTTGATAAAGAAATATTTCATATCACTTTCTTCAAAAAGAATACTGCTTATACTGGGTTTGGATCTAGAAACATAGAGGATTGGAGTTCTTTGGAGGTGAAATTCATTGACTCATTGAGTGCTTAGGAAGGTGAAGGAGAAAGGTACAGCAGAATGCTGGACAGGTATGCAAACCTGTATGTGGTTGGATCCAAGTCTGCTAGCCACATATTCCTATTCTTCTGAAAATCTGTTTTCAGCACAAGTGATATGTTGTGGGAGTTACGTACTCTCTGGAACATCTGGGTTTGCTATGGAAAACAGCATGATACTTTGCATAACCAGATAGATTACACCAAAACCGAATCAGACCTGGGAGGAATTGTGGGCTCCTGGGTATGTGTGAAATTGCTATTTCAACTTCTGTTGTCATCTTCTCTTAGGAATTGAATAACTCTCCCAGATCGCATGGCTATGGTATTCCTAACCAAAGCAAATCAAATTAAAAAATTTATAAATTTCAGGGTGAAGTTATTTTCCACAAACAAAAATAGCACACTCAAAAGGAGTTTATCTTTTTTTTTCATTGTGAATTACAATTTGAATGTCTTTTTCTTCCTGATGCTCCTTTCTGTGTAATGGAGCAAACTTACTTTTCTCCATAAATGGTAAAGTCAGAAGTATGATAGATCTTGTAGACCAGGAGTGAATATCCAAAATGTCTCCTGGTTTTGTGCTACAGAAAATGAAGTAGTTATACCATGTCTATGAAGAAAGATTATAATAGCTTGATATTCAAATTTTAAAAAAAAAATCATTAAATAAATGAACAAAATTCCCCTAAAAATTCATGGAAAGACTGTTTTCATGTTTATGTGCCTGTTAATTTTCATTTTGAAAGATATGTAATCAGATCTTAGTAAGTGTGAAATATATCTGTTGCACTTGGGCAGTAAAAAGATAGGCATATAAAATCCCTTTTCATCTTTGAAGATCTCTACAGTATACCTAATCACCTGAGCCTAGCTTTGAATGCCTTGCTTTTCTGGGTTTGAGTTACACCCCTGATATTATTTGACCATACGGTACTTTTTTTAGTTTTAGTATGTGAATATGTTCTTTGTTGTTTTTTTCCTAGAGTCAGAAAACAAGACTATAAATCCCAGTGGTGGAACTTGAAAAATTGGGTTTGTGTGGTTCAAATCTTTTGAAAATTCTATAAAGCAGCATGAGACATTGTTCTATTCAATTTCTAGCTATTGATCCAACTGAACGCTTGTTTGGAGATTGCCTTTGCAGCTTTATTTGAACAGAAGAAATACTTTTCTCTTTGGAGATAGGGTGTGTGGGGATTTCTTTTACAGTGACACATTTCATGTATACAGATTTCTCATGCTGAGGGCAATAAAATAGTTTTGCCCTTGAAGCTGAACATTACACCTCCAACTTGCACAGCTTATATGTGCGTTAATTACAAAAAGGATGGTGAACAGCTCACAACTGGGAAGATGAATGTCTTGACTACCAGAGGAAAATAGTTCTGATTAAACATGTGTCAACCAGGCTACCCTGTTTCTGTGTCAGGCTCCCTGTGATAAAGCCAACGTTGGAAGGAATTCAGACCTGAAAGGCTTGGATCCTGGGCCCAAGTCTACCATAAAGATGGAGCGATCTTTTGTTATGGGAGGTGATATGGGTTGGCCTAATGGCGCAGTAGCTATCCTACTGAGATAAAGGTCACGCGGATGTTCTTATCCAAAGGGCTTTATTTGTGTTTGCACCTGAAACGTAAGAGATTTTTCAGAAATAATGACAAACGCTAACTACATCTGCTTACACAATGTCTCTCTCGAATTTCCTTTCAAGGTGAGGGAAATCATCTAATGTTCCTATTTCTCTTTTCTTCTGCTTCACTATTATATTTTTCATGTCATGTACACTTCTTAAAGTTCATTTATGTTTATATGTGTGTATGTTTTATAAATATATACAGAGAGCTCTGTGAATTAAAAACTGATACAAGAGCAGAGAAAACACTATTTATGGTAAATCTGTAAAACGGACTCAGGAATTAAGGTAGTTCATGTGAAAATTCGGAGGTAGACTAGAGACAAGCATTAAAGCATGAACCCAAAATGCTGCTCCCTTAGTTGACTACAGTTACTCATTCTTGCTTTGTGTAAGATTTTAGATGTTTGGGTCTCAGGAAGAGGAAATAAGTAATCATTACACTGAAAATAATCTGTATGAAAGGTTCCCAGAACAGTGACTTTGGTCTCTTGTATTTGTAACTTCTTCCATGGTATTTGACCTGTGTATGAACTTGAAGACATTTGAAAGGTAGCCTGTTCAGATCCCCAGGAACTGTACCTCTAAATATTTTTTCTGACATGTAGGATAGGAAAGGGGTGGGCTTTTTTCCTTTAGAAAAATAAAGGTATCAATGCCTCATTGTCTCATGATGCTTAAACTTACCAATAGTAATGACATTTTGTGAGGAACTTCCCTGTGAGGATTTGTGTTTCATCTCTTCCTTTTTTGTTAATTGTGAAATCATATGTGCCCAGGATCTGAAGATCCTCAGCTCCTGAATTTGAATTTTCTTATTTGGACAATTTAAGTTTGCATTAGCTTAATCCTTTGGGATTTTTGGGGGCCTTTAGAAGCTTATTATAAGGCCACTAGGGTGGCTTTGGGCTGATGAAAATTTTTGGCAGTGACTTTGGAATTGGCCAAATTTAACATCTTGGCTGTCTGGCTTGGCTGAATTAATGTCTCTAAACAAAATTTCTAGCCTTCACTGGTACTTTCAGGGTTATTTTGATGTACAGAATTGCATTACATTACAAGCGTGATAAAAATACAATATTGACTTAGTGTTTCATACAGTCTTATAAAATGGTATTGATCCATCTTTAGTTTCGAAGGTCAGCATAAAGTTTACAAAGAGAAGTATATGAGGTTAGGAAACATTATGCAGTAGTTGCCCATTAAAGTATTAAAATGTGACCTGCTGTTGCAGGAGCTTTCAACAAATCTTTTAGTATTCTCATCAGTCCTAAGCTGCATACATATGACCTAGGTTTTTGCTAATAAAAATTAATATAATGTTGCACTGATTAGGATACTTTCCACTGTAATCATTCTTTCCTTGGAACAGCTCAATGTGCATTATTATACCTTTTCTTTAAAGCATGGGGTTATTTTATAATGCAGTAAATCTATTACAAACTTGTGAATGGAAAACATCTGATTCAAAGTGTTTCTTTTCCTACTGGTAGTGCTTGGTTCTTCCATAGTGACGATGTCCTTTGAAATGCATAACGACGTATGTATTTAGTCTCTCGAGATAGGCAAATATAAATAGACACCCTGAAAAGGAAAGTAAGTGAGAATTAGAAAATACTGCATTGAAAGTAAAACTGGAAATAGAACCCGCAGCTGTGAATTTGCTAAATAAAAAAATTATTAGGATTTAATTTGAAGCAAGCTTTGGAGACTTGCAGTCCTTTTATTGAGGACAGAAACAGTTGTGCTTGTGTCCAAGGTCGCTTTCCTGAACTAAAGTCTCTGTGATGTGCTCACTGAGCACAAAAAGTAGAAGAGGAAGGATAGCTGCGTGGTACATCTGTGCCGGTATCTTAGTTCTGATATGGAATCTGCTTTTGAAGTGAATCTGGCCATCCCCAGTTATGGCAATTTGATGTTGTCATGAGCTGCTTTCTGTCAGAGTAAGGGAAGATGCACTCCAGGAGCGTGCCCGAGGCACTCCACGAGTGGCCATTCGGTCTAAAACGTAGTCCACAAAATGCAGGTGCTGTTGTCACTGGATCCCTACCTGGTTTATCCTCTGTGTGCTCTCCTGTTTTTCCATACCAGTTCCAAGCATATACATAACCTATAGAGTAAATTTGAATGTTTTCTCAGTTCTCCCACTTTCTTCCTCTGTGATTTTATATCCACAGGTTTCTTGCACGTACTGTAATACAGACGTATCACACATGCCATTCAGTTGTCTGTGAAGGGTTTGGCTTTTTATTTTTTTAATAACTTGAGAATTGCTGATGATATAAACCAATTCTGTATCCCTTTTTTACTTATCTTAATGTCAAAAGCTCTTCTAAAGTGTATATATTGTATGATTGACAGTCTCAAGCTGGAAAAATATTTACATAAAAATGTATGCTTACAATATTTTACCTTCCTTACAAGCTAAAAAATATATTTTATTCAGTTTGTTAATGGATCATAATGTTGATTGCTTTTAAATATTTCTGCTGTCCTAGATCTCTAAAAAGAGATTTACAGTTGGGGGGGGGCTATTTTATTTTTTCAGTTTCTGGTGTTAATTTCTCCTATGTAAATTCCCTATTACAAGTAATTGTTTTGATAGTCAATATAACAGGGGGGGAAAAGAGAAGAATATTACCGTCTCCAGGATACTGACAAGACACTTTTTCAGAGCAACAACAACAACAAAAAAATCACAGGAAGAATAAAGGACTAAATATTTTTTCAATCCCTAGTCAGCCAGCAATAGTAATAATAAGTAAGCATCTCTATGAGAGCTCCAAGAAATTGCAGTTACAAACTGTGTATTATGCTATTTACTTTGCAAAGAAGGGAATGGCATACAGCAGAAGCCAACTTTCAGAAGCAAATGTAAAAACCATTAGATATCAGGGGTTACTCCTGGAGCCGCATCATTTTCTAACCATAGAAACAAACATATTTGGCTGTACCTTTAATGGTCTTGAAGGGAAAGGAGTAGGGATCTTGCCTTCAGACTAATACTGTGGGTTGCAAGGAGTAGGAGTCTAAATCTTGCTTCCATTTTGAATGCACAGGTCTTATGCTTACTGCTGTGATACTGCACTTCGGTATTACACCTAGATATTTTTGTAAAATGATAGGAGTTGTGCTACCCATGTATGTTATCTTGCTAAGTCAGTAAGAGTGCAACTCCCTATTGTGTTTGCTTATTTCTGTGTAGTCACATATCCTGCTGTATCTTAGTAACAGTTTGGTAGGGTTTTATTTAAAGGAATTTTCAGATGTGCTGAACTCCTGCTTTTTGTTTTGTTTTGGTCTACATGAATCAATACTCATAATTTGATGGATAGAAATGGGATTATTATTGAAAAAGTCAGTATCAAATATGTATCAGAAATAAATTTTATTAGATACTGAAACTATAAAAATCTTTACTGTAACTCATGATGAAAGATTTCATTATGTAGCCTCTGCTACTCTACTATTTGTGCTTAATACTTCTGACTTTCTCTTTCTTAATGAAATAGGTTTTTAGACAGTCCAAAGGTAGTTTAAGTTAACCTTGTGACTTCATTTCTGAGGTATTATTTCCATACTTTAACATGGTAATTTTCAATGAAGATTTTTCATCTGTTATAGAAATGGTAGATAGAGAGTATAGTTCATTAAACTGAAACTCATCTTTTACATTACATAATTCTGTCACTTTTTGAAAGGAGCTACATCATTTATAAGCATAAATTGTGAAGTATATAAAAATTTAACATTTGAAAACAGGTTTATGTCTGGTTCTGAAGATTGAAAACAGTATTCCTTTTTCGGATGAGTCTTTTAAGACATAAAAATTCAGCTCTCTTTTTTAGATCTATGACTATTTACCTGAATACAGGGGAAATAGATGCTGTTCCTACAGAAAAAGAAAAATTAACTCTTAAGAAATTTCTCAGATCATTGGAACTGAAGTATATAAGGTAGGAATTGGATGCTTTGGTTATCGACCTTCATGAAACCAGGGCTCTGCAGAACAAGAACTTTTTATGAAAGCAAGAATATAAGAGTATCTCTGAAAGTTGTTAAATTTTTACAGCAGCAGTGGAAGTTAGTGAAATGGTATCATCTTTGGCACTTTGCAGGAGAAACCCTGTATTCTGTGAGATTGATCACAAGTTGGACATGTTTATCAACCTTTGCTCGTCAAAGGTAGCATCAGCTGAAACCAATGGCAGATCCTGGGTTGTAACATTTAGTTCCAAGTAATACATTTAGTGAAAAACCCAGCTCTGTTTTTCATAGTTTCTTCCTCCTAGTTCTAGCCATAACCTTTACTCAACAAACGTATTTAAAACAAAATAGCCTCAAAAATGGAGAGGGAAAGACTTTAGCAAACCCTTTCTAGTAAACCTGTATAAGGTGTTTTATTACTGACTTTTATTTTAAAAGTGCAATTAAATAGACATATAATCAAGTGAGATAAGGAGCTGGTAATTGTATCGTACAGTTTTCTCTGTCTTAAGCTTCCAATATTTATCTCAAAGAAAAATGTAAAAGGATAAAAGGTAGCTTGCTTTTTGGCATATTTAACTTAATAAAATTGTTTGTAGTTGCACAAGATGCTATATTATTTACTATATTTGTGTTATATTTAGAAGAATGTCTAAATAGAAAATCTGAAGTGTTAAATATCTATCTAAGCTATTAAAATTTTTAACTATATATGATTAATAGCAGAACAGGGACAAAACTTTTATAGTCCTTGTTGATTTTGTTATCCTTGTAAAGTTTTGCACTTGAACTTAGTGTAGTAAGTACAATATTCACATAGGAGAGAATGTCAGCATATTGGCAGTGTTATAGTATTTTAATTCATTGTTTCCTTGCTTACGTGACTTTCTATAAAACCTGATTCATGTTGCCATGCTTCCTTTCACTCTACCAGCATTTTAGTGGGCCTAGAACAAAAGTATACCTTTGCCAAACTAGCAGTGTATATTTGACCCACACCCAGATTTTCCACAGAGAATATCATCCTGTGAGCCTGGAAGCAGGCATTTTTTGTAAAAAAGGTGAAAATTTAAGTTGCATGCGATGATATCGCTACCTACTGCTAATAATTTCATATATTATTAAATGGTTATTATAATTTGGTCATGCTCAAGTTTCAAAGAAAGCTCTAGTCATCAGGATGAATATTACTTTTATAACTTTCATTTGGGTTTGTATAACAGCAAAGGTCTTTTGACATACTATTCTTTTGCTTCACTATAGAATTCCTTTGTAAGGAAAATTCATTTTCCATTTAGGGCTGGTAAGACCTTCCCCATAGCATGTATGCTGGTTTTTTCAAATGGACTTGTATATTAAGCTTCAGACATTATATAAATTGACTGTTGAATGGTATTG
Organism: Balearica regulorum gibbericeps; assembly: GCF_011004875.1. NCBI lineage: Eukaryota > Metazoa > Chordata > Aves > Gruiformes > Gruidae > Balearica > Balearica regulorum. Next base: position 4,042,090 of record NC_046194.1, on the reverse strand, counting down.
GTTTGTTTGTTAGTCATTATTTTAAGTTATGATACAAATCTATGTTAATTGTTCAATACTCATAGATAAAAAATAAACGCTAGTCAGTCTCTTGTTTCTGAAATACTGTGCAATGAGAGAAATGAATTTATATGGTCATTCCAGATGTAGTAATACTAGTTAAAGGCATAATTTTTACTGTTCAGACTTTGTTGTTCTTCCCTTCCCTCACAAAGGAGTCTCCATAAACATAAAGCAATTATTATAGATATTTCTCATAAAGGTGGAGCTTTTATCTTTATCCAGGTTATCTGGTTTGTTCTCCATCTGCCTAACACAGTCGAAATCCCTGAAACTTTGTGTTACTATTCACATCATTCTGGGCCTTTTAATTCTGCTTTTTTTTTAAAGATTTTTTTAAATACATACTTCTAAGCACGTCCAAACAGAAATATTTGAAATCCAGAGTGGAACCGGTAGCCCATTTATTAATGCACAGGAGAGAATGAAAGGATATTTTCATGATTTTAGAGAAATTAATATTCAAAAAATTTGCCATAACATTAGATAATTTATATCATTACATTATATGAAAGAAAAATGTTTTTAGATTTCTGTGGTATGTAGAAGGGCTAGTTTGAAGTATTCACTGGATGTGGGATTATGATTTGCTTCGGGCTTGAAAATGGATCTTTGCATCTGTTGAGAAAATACATTAGTAAAACACATTAAGAAAACATAAAACATATTCATTGAGCTTTTATAGCAGAAAATATGCATGTATGTCTTGGTCTTATTTGATTCACTGGATAAGATAATGTAATGACATGAGTAATCAGCTGTGACACACAAGTGGGAAATAGTTTTGCAAGCAGTGTCTTGTTATGGTTATTTTACCAATGAGATATGTTGGAATAGAACTATTACTTTTTCAAAAAGTTGGAAATCTTCCTGACATACCAACATTTTCTATCCTCAAGTTTGCCAGAAATTTAGGCAACCAACTTTACGTCAAACTGATCACGGTTATTAAATCAAAGGAAATGTTTTCTTTCATTTAATTTCTTACACTTGTCATGTTTCATCAATTGCATCAAATTCTGGCCCTGGTTATCATGTCGTTGGCGTAATATGAGGCAGGTATCACTGTACTGAAGTTAAAGCTCTTACAGCAATGTAAAACTCTCAGGAAAAAGAAGAGAATTTAGATCCTTGTGTTAAGATTTCATGACTATTTAAACCAGCAGGCTATTTAACCATAACTTTTTTGGAAGTTCTATTCTGACCATTAGAAAACAGTTTTTACCATTAGAGTCATGCAACTGGAGTCAGAAGAGATTTACTTAAGTGCCAGTGAAGGCAAAAGCTGAGCAATACTGAAAAGGGAAATCTTCTTTGATATTGAAATTGGGCAGTACTGTGATGGGGTGCACAGAATATCTTGCTTCTCATTCTTCTTCAAAAATTATGTACTATCTGTTTGTACTGATGGGATCTGTAAAGCTCAGTCCATGTGAATAGCATCCCTGCATGACATGCTTTTCTGGAAAAAACATCAGACACTTCCCTGGATTTCTGAGGAGAGAGTGGACAGACAAGTTCTGTCACTCTCCCTGTGTAGACCAAGCGTCTTTAGAGCCTGACATGTCTTCCCATTCATCTTCTATCTTTCATTTCCTTCTTTTGCTCTTACACCCAGCTTTACTTTGTTTTAGTCTAATCATCACAGTCCTATGGTCTACTTTTGTCTGAATTCAGAGCTCATTGAAGAGTATGCGCATGCTCTTTTTGTTTTTCTTTCCTGAATGTTGGATACCCTATGTTCTCCTAGATTGCATTTTTGTAAACATGGCTGCTTAGAAATGATGTAGTCCTTAGCACTTACTGACAGAAATTTACACTTTTGCGGTAATCATCTTATCATAGATATCATAAATATTTTTAAATGAACTAGCAATCTTAGGCCAGTGACACGATGCTGTATATGTTTTATTTGATGACAGAAGACTCTCTTGCCTTAGGGAAGCATGATCTTAATTGCACTTTTTTGCTGGCCACATCTTCTCTCCTTTCTGTGACAGTGGACTTACTTTCTGGTTCGCAGCCTTGTAGACGCTGGAGACAGACATGCCCATCTCAATCTCATAGAATAAAATGAAAATCTTATTAAATTCTTAAGAATATAATCTCTGTTTTTCCATACTAATTGGTAAAATTGATCTTTTACAGGGCCTAAAAACAAAACCAAACCACCCAAAACTTCAAAACTAACATTAGGGATGTTTTTGCTCCTGGCAAAACAGGATTTGACCTATAAAAAAAGTATTCAGATAAAGAAAAGAGCCTTTAAAATCGCTGGAAGCCTGCTCCACTCCTTTAAATAGACTGGCCATCAGATGCAGACATGGTGCTGCTGAGTATGTGCTGGACACCGGAGTTCATACAGGTTTGTGTACAAGAGAATGTGTTCATTATCCTAATTGCCTGTCTCCATTTAGCTTATTTTCAAAAGAGTTTAAAGGAAAGTCTTACATTATTTATTTATATCTAAGTTCAGAGTGTTTTTTACAAGACACTGAGTGTCAGGACAAAACAACAGTGAACAATAAAAGGCAGTTTGCTGTGAAATTACATTTATGTTAAACCATATATATACTGACTTCAAAGGCAATGTCTGTCCTTCTGAAAGTATTTGCTGTCCTATCATTTCAAATTTACAGATGTGCAATGTCTGTAATAACGATATCAAAGACAAATCCTTAGCTCAGTACATTAAAAATGAATGATTACCGGATTGTTTTTTAAAGAAAAAATGCTTTCAAAATAAAATGTTAATTATCTGTGATCTTGTAAAAATGAAACAAAAAAACTTGATGCAGTGGTTGCAGCTGCTTTGTAATTTTAGTGGTCTGCAACAATAAAGCTACAGCTGTAAAAAAACAATACGGCATTTCTAATACAAATGAAAAAAAAAATTGTTTACTGCCAAAAGAACATTTTTATCTTACTTGGCTTTAAACATTTCTATGCGTAGGAAATTTCCGGTGAAGTGCATTTAATTCTAAACACAAAGCACTGAGCTACTATTTCTGAAAATTAGAAGAGAATCATGTGTTGGCCCTTAGTTGATCACAGAATGTTACGGAGACAATATGCCATACCCAAGGGTGTATTTGGACTGCCTTATTTATTTAAGAAAGACATACAGAGCTCAAGGTCGCTTCAGAAACTAGGCAGGGCTTTAAAATTGCTGGAGGGGAACATTGCCTGGAAGGAGGAGTGTGGAGGCAATATTAAAAAAATCCATATCTGATTTTTTAGCTGGCTATCCTACTAGAGTTTTTACAAGTAATAAAAAAGTTACAAAAATATGCACATCCATGTGTCCCCCCCTCATTGTAGTGAAGAGTTTTGTAATACTAGTGACATAAATAGTACTCTGATGATCTTTTTTCCCCCTGTCTTCCATCATAGCTAATGCTTAAAGTTTGTATATTAAGCACCTCAGGAAGTGACAACGCTGTAGTCCAAGAGTACATCCCATGCCAGTCCAGAGGCACAGCACTCCTGTGGCGTGCGGGCTCATCTGGACTGTTGCCCTTGGTTGGTACACAGAGGATGGGACCTCTTCCAAAAGAGGCCCAAGTATTTAGTCACAGCTGTCCATTTGCACAGTTGCATCTGCAAGGCCTGTAACCTGTTTCAGCAGGTAAGTTTTTTGCCCAGGTTCAGGTGGAGGGATGGTAGGATTGTTCTTTCCTCCTTTCCTGGAATATCATGACTTTTGCTTTCCTTAAACCTGAGTTTTTGCAGAATTTGCTTGTATTAGCAAGCATTTTTCTGGAAGCTTATGCATTTAATTGGCACATAGACTGTGAACCTGCCATGCTTGACATAGGACAGTTACAGTGGTTTTATGCTGTTACTCATCTAATAACAAGGAGTTAGAGGGTAAAGGTGGGGTTCTGATAAGGTCATACTGGCTGATGTTGAACTGCTGTTTGTTACAAATACTTTTGGTAATTGATGCAAAGTTGTATTTAACCTCCATCAGAATTTCTCGTGTTTTGTCTGTGATAATAGGCGCAGGTGTCTTCAGTAGCGGAGTGAGATGCTAGAAGCCATTTCTCTCTAGAAACTTGGGTGAGTGCAGGTTGGGACCTGGCACCTCTGGCACTTGAACAGCTCTGCAGAGGTGAGTTGGTGGGAGGCTTTGGACTTTGGGGAGTATCTGCATGGATTAGATTTTTCTCCTTTATAGTAAATGTAGCGGTCTGCCTTGAGTAGCAATCCCTATCTAGGCCACAGGTATTGTAATAAGAAAGGTAAAACAGGGCAAGTACTTTCCCTGTGGGTAGTATGTGTGTGGTGATACGTGGAAGTGCTGTCCAACCTCACTTTTGTGCCAGGCTGTCAGTCCTGTCACGAGGCTTTTAATCACTGTGCAGTGATGGTTTAGATATCTGTCACAAAACCAGAAGCATAATGATCTGTTTTATAGGTATGGCTATCTGAAGTGATCTTTTTGTTTGTGATTTAGTGAGAAAAAAGGAGATAGAGGCTATCTAGGAAACCGTGATGTAGAGGACTTGTCTCTCAGGATTTTTGCTATTTTAAAGTTTGTTTTTTCTACCTTGACTAGTTTAAGTGTTTTAATCTTTTGTAGTTACTAATAGAATGTTTATAGCAGATGTAGGTGTATTCTTAATCTGCTCTTTAATTATAAATTGAGGTATTATGTTTGATAGTTGGGAAATTCTGGATCAGAATTCACCGTGATTCTGGACACATAGCAAACAGCATTTCTTAATGACACTTATTATTAACAAGACCTCTCTGTGTCCTTGACTTTTTTGACACTGCCAATCAAAATTCATCTTCCCTTTGGGCATGTCTTGTGAGCTGCTCAGATTCAGAATAATTTATAATGAGTAAATCAAACAATCCTCTAACATGTTAATGGCCTTAATTTCCTTCTTCTCCTCAAGGTCTAAAGATTTGATTGCTGTGTTGAGAATATAAAAAAGAACATTATAAATTGCAACCTGTCAGAGATGGTCAGAATGAGAAAAGTGCTGATATAAAAAAAAAAAAATGTTAAAGGTGCATAAAAGTGGAACACTTCTGGCTCTTGTCCATACCATGCCTAGGAAATGTCTTCTCGATTTACATCATAGTAAATACTATTTATTTTCATGAAATGTGCACTATATGGCACTGAATCAAAGGAAGAAAAGATATAATAGATATGCTGTATTCTAGTATATTTGGAATAATTCTTGTCGTTGTAAAGCTGTAGAGGTATTTGCTTGCATTTTGTGTGTGAGGAAAACTGATGATCCAAAAGAAAATTACAAAAAAATTAATCTGTATCCTGGCAGTATGCAGGGTTTAGTTACAGCTCATAATATAAGCAGTATATCAGTGAAAATAAAACTGATGTATAAAAGCAATAATATTATGGGGCTTTGTCCAATAATTTTGTATCTGTTACAGTTTGTAACAGAGGCATTTATGGTGCTCATCACTTTATTTTTTGCATCAGCAGAATATCATTTTAATTCCATCTTGGAAGGCACTCTGGAAGTCATTTTTTCCAACCTCTTCTGCCCCTCACACACCTTGCAGCAGGGCAAATTGGGTCAGGGTACTCCAGCAAGTTTGAATGTCTTGAGGGATGGCAGTTCCTCAGCATCTTTGGTTCACGTGTCAGTGTTTGAGCACCCTCATGGTAGGAAGAAAAAAAAATAAATCCTATTTAATCAGAATTTTCTGTGCCCAGTATTTCCCATTGCTTTTGTCCTGTTGCTGCACACCTCTGTCTTCTCCACATCTTTCCAGTTGGTAGTTGTAAAGAGAAATAAGATCTCCTCTTAGCCTTCTCCTTCAGGCAGAACGAACCCAATTTTCTCAGGCTTTCCTCAGTTGTGGTTGCGTGGCCACGTGCTCTGCCGCTCGTAATCATCCTGGTGGCTTCTGTTGGATTGGCTCAAGGATGTCCGTGTCTTCCCTGGGAAGCTGAAAAGTGGGTGTAGTCCTCCAGAGGAGCTATCACACAGAAACACAGCAGAGCCCCTGGTCGTTGTTGAGGGCACCATTATACTAGACACTGCACAAGTGTGGGACAAAAGGATAGCTGGTTTGTGTCCCTATAAGCCTGGAATCTAAATGGCTAGTGATACTAAATGGAAGAAGACAGAGATGGCAGTACCAACAATGATGTAATCACCTTTAGTTGGCACAATATGTAGTGCCATTGCCGTATCAGCAGCCTAATAGTTGTTGGTTTACACATTAAGGGAAAAATCATTAGAGGTATCTGCGTGAGTCCCTTACAAACACAGACAGTAGATTACGTATGAAAATGTATGAAAATGTATGAATGCACCTGACTGGAAATGTAGCAATGGAGTGATTTATTAAGAGTCAGGAATAAGCATGTCAGAAGCGATCGGTAAAAGGGTGAGCTGACCTTGAAAGAGAAAGCAAACAAAAAATAGTTTTGGGAGGCAGAAGAAGGGATGACTGTAAACTAAGGCCAAGAGATTAATGATATAAACAGATCAACAGGTTAGAAACTTATCTTTGTAAAAATATTCTTACTGAATAAGGCAAAGGATGGCTCAGTACTCAAAGTGTTGACAGCCCAGTCACCTTAATGTTGAAAAGGAAAGACCAAGTCTTTGACGACTTGAAGCGACAATCTGTAGAATTTTGGATGTAGGGTATGTGAGAGTGTTTGGAGAAAGAAACTTGTCAAAGATGATGATGGAGTTGTGTGGTGGAGTGACAGTTATGTGTAGCCTTAATTACAGTAATTAAAAACACACAGAAAAATAAGCTATAAATGTGAATATGCTTGATGTATTATGGTGACAGTGTTCATAGGCTAGCTTATGAGATGTCTGTAAGACCCACTATCTTTACTGCATATTGCATGACAAATATAAATGAATGTGTCAAAAATTGACAGTACTTCTGTACTTGATACTCTATTTAGTGATTAACATACAAATTTATTTGTGTCTGTATTATATCCTGTATGTTTTAACCACAGTTTACCAGTTATTGGATGAAAACATCTTATTTGTATTTCTAGCTCTATATCAATTTATTGTGTATTGTGAAAGCTGAGTGACAATTTCTTTAAGATCTACGTTTAACTAGGAAGCTGTGTCTAATTCCATGATTCCAACTTCGTTTATGGATGCAGCTGGTTTTCATTTGTCTCCTTGAATTCATTACCCTTGTCAAAATTTATACTGATAAGGGTCAGAACATGTATCCCCATTATGAAAATCTTTGCCTTCAATTCTTTTTACTCTCATTTCAAGTAATCACAAAATAGACACAAGTTCAGTTAGCATTTATGATTTTCACATGTCTTATGTGAAAAAATTTCTGTGACCCTTGTACTTCCCACCTGCCCCGATGGTAACACCACAGTTATTTTCATGAGATCCTTTTTGTTACTGCATCATAGGAAATAGCACAGAAATAATTTTATTCCAAAATTTCCTCTTTCTTTCCTGAGGCCATTTAAAGATACCTGAATATTTGCATAGCTCTTATTATAATGACATGTTTTTAACTGTTTTCCAATTAAAGTAATAAAACTGTGTTCAAGGTAAATCAAAAGGAGCTGTTAGATATTTTGGATAATAAAATTCTCCTTCAGCAGGGTGTTTATGTTGCAGAGATTTTATTTTTCAGTTTACTGTTGTAAAATTAATTTGTTTCCATTTTCAACAAGGTTCTTCAGCATTCCATTTTGCTGACTTGAAGCCAGCCTGCTTCTTGCATCTGTGATGAGCAATTAAAACATATACTACATACTTTCTGAAGCCTTGAAAAATTAAACGTGGGATAATAGAGCAAAGGCTGCTTCTAGCATGGATGGGATAAGAACTACTTTAATGACAATTGATGTTTGTAATATTTTTAAGAAATCTGTTAATATTTTACTGAAATCCAAAAATAAATGAATCTGACAAGTTCAAGAGGAAAAAAGTCAAGTGAATGATACCCTATTTCATCTTTACATAGAAAACTTACAATTTCATGAGGTGATAGACTTGGAGGAAGCATTTTGGGAGCTTCATCCTACCATCGTTGTTTTTGAGACTAGAGGGTATTTTACAAGCATGCCCTATTGAGGAACAAACATTTTTGTGAGCAGCAAACCTCGTGACATTTGGTCTCTCATTCTTCAATTTTTTTTAGCAGTGAACCGCTATGACTACAGTGTTTCCCACAGTTGAAACATTGATCCTTTTCTCTCTTTTCTGTGTTGATAGTCTAGCATTTCAAAGGCCTGGCCTTAATCTTCACCAAGGGAGATACAGATAGTATCCATCTCCCTTATTGGGGTACCTATTGCAGTGGAGCACGAAGGAATTTAGTGTCTTTGAAAGTGTAGCCATGTCAATTTTTCTTGGACCTAACCTACATAGAGAAATATGTATGTGAAGCAGAAGGCTTGTGTACATGCACTCATAAAGTAAAATCTTGCAGGCATCACTTATATTTTTATTTATAATATAATATGCTGAGTTTTCTAACACACACACCCCCAAATATTCAACGTTAGGGCAAGAGGCAAAAAATGCTTAAAAAAAACCAAACCACCTTGATGATTCAAGCGTCAAATATTCTTTGTAATTTGTTGGATATATTGAAGCTAATACTTCTGCAACGTGCCAAACATAAAACACATTTTAGAATTTTAATAGTGTGTTACTGAGATAGTTTCAAAAAATGCAGCAACGCTATTACAATTTAGAACTAAGGGATTTTTCTAGGTTAGAATCTGTGCCACATAAATGTCACGTTTGACTTCAACAAAGATGTATGGTTATGCATAAACCCAGCTTCTTCCAGGAAGTGGCTAAATAGGAGTAATTACTATGTATCAAATGAAAGTATCTCTCTTTAAACTAGTTGCTTTTTCTACTGCAGTTATTGCTATGCTAAAATGCATCTTGTCCCTCCAAGCTCTTTGACTTTAATCATAATTCCATAGGATTTTCTTTTTACTTCCCTGAAATGATTGTGAATTATATATGTGACAGTCACTTATGGTACATTGAGGTCAACAAGAAACATCTTTTGCTAGAGTCATTCTACTGTATGTCTTGATTTCTGGGAAAATTTAGAACTGTTTTAATTTGTATGAAAGCTTGAGCAATCAAGCTTTCCCCAAATCCACATCTGTGTATATAACATGGGATGCTGCTACTGAGGATCCGTGTCGTCGTCCACAAAATAGTTATTTAACTTTATTTAAGTCTTACAGGATATAGCCATTGGTATTTGGAAACTTTCATTTTGACCCTTCCTTTTTGTATATTCAGGGTACCCCCTCACAGGGTTATGGAAGGCATTCTTTGTTTATCTTATACATGCTATATAGTGTGAAAAAAAATCCACAAAGAACTTGTGTGTATAAAGTTATTGGTGTTGCCACTTAAGTCTCATAGCTCCAATACAAGGTGATTCACATGTATCTATTATCTTCATGATCTCCTAATTAATCCCTGCCATGTTCCTTTGAGTTCCTGAGAGAAGAATGAGAAAAGTAGGTCACATTCAATTCTTTTCTTTCCAATAACAGTTACTTTTTTTTTCTTTTTTAGTATTTTAATGGTGGTTGGGTTTGGTTTTTTTTAATGTAAGAAAGATTGGTTGAAAATGTTACTCTGGTGAATTTTGTGTGCAAGCATTTTTGGATGAACTGAGGTCAGATCCCAGGTATTTGCCGGTGGGACCAGAGATTACATTTCCAGATAATTCTCACAAGTCCTCTAAAAATCCCAAACATTCCCATTAAAATATTTCCATGCTAGAGAGATAGAAGTTGAACTCCAAACATGAATTGGAGGCTTCCAAGAAACTAAATTTTCTAATTATTAAGTAAAATGCATTACATTGTTTAGGTCTGTCTTTACTGTTTTAATGCTTTTTAGTTGCGAGAATATACTGAGGTTACTTACACATGTCCTGTTTCCTCTTTTGTTTCTGTAAGGCTCCTTGACTGGTGCTTGTCAGAGACCAGATTCTAGGTTTGCTGTACTCTGCTTTCATATGATAGCACCAGTCTTGTAATGAGGATAGAGCAGGTCAGAATATTGCATTGAGTGGGCATCACGGTGCAGCTATTACAGGGCAGAAGTCGCTTTGGTAGAAATCTATGTGGAGTCTCGTATGAAGTTCTTATATTGCCATTACAGTGTCAAAGCAATCTCTAAGCTAGTCCACGGAGACCACATTATTATGTCATGATAGGAGATTACGCCTTTGCACTAAATGGTTTCAGAATGAGTCTACAGAGACTTAATTATATTGCCATTGCTGCTTGAGAGAATTGTTTAACAGTAAAGCACTTTCTGTGGAAGCTCACTTACAACGACAAAATAAAATGAAATTATGACATTGTATTTTCTGCTAAAAAAAAAAAAAAGAAAAGAAACAAATAAAGCAAAATCAATTATCATGTCAAATTAAACCAGAAATACATAGTAAATGCTGAATTTGCAGTCAAGCTAATTTAACTCTGACTTCCTGTAACTAAAATACACACATAAATAAGTTGTCTTTAAATTCCCACAGCAAATAATTATTTGTGAAAACTGTTTTTATTCATATAATAATACAGTAACTCTTAACAGTCAATTGTATGCCCTTGTAATAATGATATGACTGGTTTCTAAAGGATCAGCTCCTGTTCCAGACTATTTAATGAATCCGATGTTCCTAAGCAGAACTTCTGATTGAAGCGTTAAGTGGTCAGTAGTAGTTTAAATTATGAATTTATGCATGGTTCTAAATGTATGGCTGTTACCAAATTAATTTTAATACGTATTTTTGGTCTTTATCCAGATAGAGAACAAAGTTATTGCTATGAAAATTAGATTAATATTAATAACAATCTACACAAAACTTTTCCCAAGACAGAGGGCAAAACAAAGATGAAATCAATTCTTGCAAATGTTTATTTAGAGTGCCTTTCAGACTATGAAGATGTTATTCATTACCTGTTCTATAGATGCAGTGTCTCCTTTAAATTGGTATAGAAAATCGATGCTCTGAGTAGAAGAGACACTCTCCTCTATAAATCACAAGTATAGACTTTAGTGCTGTAAATTTAATTCAGAAAATGAAAACAAAACAAATATCTCTCTGCCATTTTTTTAGTTAATAAAGAAAAAGTGTAAAGGTTTTATAGAATACAAGCTTGAACTCAACAAAGATTCAGGCTATCCTGCAAGAAAAAATTCTAGAATTAAATTTATTAAATATTCGTATGTATGCATTTGCCTGTAAATAGACATTTCAATTTATATGTATGTTTAAACAAGTTTCAGTTTATAAAAATCTGCTAGAGTTTATAGTCATCAACTATAAAGTTGACTTCTGTGCATCTGTAGAAGTCTTCTGTCTCTTAAGTCTTCATCAGCTAAATGCAGGAAGCTGAAATGAGGCACAATTAGTTCTACAAATTGAAGAGTTGGAGAAAATTGGTTAGAGTTAATAAAGCTGGGGTTTAGAGAACAGTAAAGGGAATATAATACTCATCAAGTAATCAATCAGCCTTAGCACATACAGTGCTAATTCCGTCTAATATATCTATTTTGGTATTTCTAATGTATCTATCACTGTAGTGTCTAGATACCATGTGTCAGATATAGCAAGCCTCATTAAACATAGTACAAAACTTAAATTCAAAGTAAGGCAATAACTGTTTTCTGTGATGCCAACATTCAGTAATAAAGATGTAACCTAAAGAATTTCTTTGTCCGTAGTTATCGCGCATTAAATGCACATAGTTTCATCACTTCATCAGATACTGAAACATATATATTTATGTATTCACTTAAGGTAGTCTGAGAAATAAGATGAATGAAATCATTTATGACCTGTAAAAGTAATTGCTAAGGCATAGCCAAGTGTGGATTTTGCAACCGTAGAGCTCTGCTCAGTGTAAGCTGAGGCTAACGTAGGAATGTGATGACTTACCAGGGAGCTCCTGATCGCGTTGCTGTTGCACAGACTCACAGGTGACAAGGAGCAGCATTACTAAGACTAACAGATTAAGGAAGGCTGTGATAGCAGGAAAGGTTTGGTAATGATGTTTATGTAAAGGAAGAAGAAAGGCTGTATGTTGAAGGGTGGAAGAGTATGGAGGGAAGTGTTGGGAAGGAGATATTCTTACCTCTTGTGTTTGAAATTAACACAGTTATTGAGTAATAGCAAAATCACTATCATGGGATGACATGTAAGATTTCACATAATGGCAATGTAAAGACTAAGTTCTTCTCAAAGGAATATAGATGGAATATTATCATTTTAATTTAAAAAAAAAAAAAAAGAAAAAAATTAGGCTTGGCTAACAAAATTGGAAACTGCCCTTTAGGGACAAATCTGGAAATGATCAAGGACAGACTTTAGAAGAGTCCCTCCTTTAGCCTGTTTGCAGCAGTGTACTCAGAATTTCACTGAATGAAGATAACCGCCATTCTCATTAAAGCCCTGAACAGGGGGAAGAAAACCCCCTAATAATTACTTGACATCATTTGTGTAGGACAGTACTATCAAAGCAGCTGGGTTATTAAAAATATTTACGTGCACAAACATTAATTTTCACAAGAATCTCTCCTCCATCGTATTTTTCCTCTTCCCCCTCCAGCCAATTAACTAAATTGTGTTAAGGAATATATGCTCATAATAGATATGCTGTCATTTAAAACAAACACTCTGATCCATAGAAAGAATGACAAATGTTAGCTTTTACAGCCTCTTCACTTTCATAGTTAAATATTGTACTATACTCACTTATTGATCATTTGACGCACAGATCATACTCACTACAAGTAGATACCTGCGCTTTGCTGCTAATCTACCTGTAAATTATACACCTATATGATTCAGTGCTGAATAAGGTGGGTGGTACTTTGCAAGTTTGCAGTCTCTCTTTCCAATACCCGCCCAGAAGTCTCATCCCATCTCCCAAAGCTCTGCTAACTCAGATCGTCTTAGATTAAAATCCCTGGTCTGCAGTGGTGCAGCTCTGGTACTTCCACCATTCAGGACATCTCTGCTTAACACGGCGAGCCGGGACAGGAGCTTTGAGCTTAGTCCCTTAACGCTGCCAGAGGGCAGCACCAACAGCACCGCCCTGACTGCGGTCAGAATTCTTGCAGATAAATCCCCTTGGCTACTGTCAGAATTAAATCTGTGGTTTCTAATTTTCAGTGGTGTGGGGTTTGCTTCTGGAAGGGCACAACACATTTTGTGCAGTCTTAAACTTACTGTTCTATTTTTGTGTTTTGACGACTGGACTGGTCATTAAATAAAAGCCAAGCTATGGCACTTCTTCCAATGTTAGAGTAATATTGATCAATGGGAATACTGGAATAAGTTCAAGGAATGCCTACTTCATCATAAAATGTACATTTAAAAGCTTGTATTTTCCCTGTATTTCACAAATACAACGTGTACTGTAGTATGGCAATGGAATATTATCGTCAGATATTTTAAGAAGTAGACCTGACAAAGAATTCAGAACATTCAATTGGAGGAAAATCTGGAAGTTGTAAAGGACAGATGTAGTAAAATAGTATTTCTGTGACAATGAATTTGGCTTATAAAACATCCTTTGCAAACCTTTTAGGGTAGTGTGAATGTTCAGTAAATATAAAACCAATGTAATCGTCTAACTGAACTGAATCATTGAATGCAATAATTCTGTGTGCATTTTTTCTAGAATATGTTGACTTCACACTGAAATACAAGGAATTAACGTTGCTTCTTTCTGGTTGTTTCAGTCATCAGGACTTATTATTATTTTTAGATCCAAGAAGTTTGCCCGTGCTTTGCAAAGTATGCTCTTGCTACACATTGTACCAATGTTTTTCACTGACAGTATGAGCTCTTTGGATTCTGGGAAGAGAATAGATTCACTTATCTACCAAATCAGCAATTATGAGCTAGAGAACTACTGTTCTCCACTAGAGAGACAATAATGGCTGCTCCAATGTTCATTGAGATATGAATCTTTAAAATGAAAGAATTCCTGCCAGGAATCTAAATTTTACCTTTAGTGAAAGACTACTTAGGTTTGATTTCTTGTTTCCTTTTAGAATTGTCTTTTGCATTTAATCAACTGAATTAAATTGTGTGAGGAACACAGTTTTTCAAGACAAAAGATTTCATAATGATCCTACAGAAATATTCTGATCATTACCTCCTGAAATAAACAATCTTTCTGAAGCATTCAAAATTATTTTAGGAAAAATATTATAGAAGTCATTATGCATATAGCTCACATGTAAGTTATGTTAAAAAAGACTGCAAGGCCGATGACTGAAAACTGGGGAAATGCTAGAATTAAGGTTACTTGTACAAGTAAATTCATCCGGTGTCACTTCGAATGCATTATACAATACAATTTATCGTATACACAGTGATTAATGAAGTGGTTACCCAGTAGTTTAACTCCTTTCTTCATAGGCTCAAGGTTTAACCTGAATTCTCTTCCTAAATTTCAGGACCTTCATTTTGCAACCTGGTAGGATATTATGTCACGCTAGGTGTGAATGTACTCGAAACACTTGTTTCATTGGAAAACCTTAATTACATAAATAGGAGTTTGGCCACTAAATACTAATTTCTGCTCTGGATATTGTAGAATTCTAGATCCACAGGACAGCTCGTAGAAATCTGAGCAATAAAATACAACTTTCTTACTGCTTTTAACATGTGAGAATATAAACTTGGATTTAATTGCATAGTATAATTAGATTTTGCCCTAGTGTAACATCTATTCACTTTAAAATTGTACAAAACACTTTAAACTACTTAGAAAAATCTTCTCTGGGGTCAAAGAAAGGCATACTGCATTCATTCGAACGTACCTTTTCCAGAACCCCTGTCTTACAAGAAGTGCTATCTGATGGGAACGCTGTCCACCCTCTTCAGAGACTGACAATACTATTTTGGCATCCATAATGTTGGGGAAGTCAGATACAAAAATCTCTTGAAAGCCAAAGAGGGCTTTTCAACAAATGTTTCCTACTTGAATAAATGCTATTGAGAATGCAGAAGCTGTATAGACACAAAATCAGTTATTTGCCAAAGAAGCTTTAACTACATTACCCTTGAAATTTTATATATTTTAATGTATTGCTTTTAATACAAAACTCCCAACTTTACCCATAAAAGTCTAATTTCTGCCTGATAAACTCTCAAATTAGTTTCAGATAATTGCTTTTTCAGTCTTCTCACATACATCAACTGTCAATTTTTTACAGCTCACTGAGCCATTTCAAATTATGTCTGGTTTGTCTTGCAAAATAAAAAAGAGTGATTAAAGATGTTAAGTGTTTCTGTATCCAAACCTTTGTTTTTACTTTCTGTGTTACAAATATTTTTCATTTGACTTTTTTTTCATACATAATGTCTTCAAGATTCACGCTGAAAAGAAAAAGGACGAGTTGTGGTATGCTGCGCTGTATATTATATAATATGTTGTCTTTTTGTAATATGTTGTTTAATACTTATGTGTGAGTTGCACTTTCAGGTCCTGCCCTTTCTGATCCACAGTATCTGCGTGAGCTATGCTAACGTACATGCGGTTTGCAAACAGGCTCAGAGGTCTACGCAATCAATATATGATGGCGGACTTTGCACTTAGACTTTCAGTAAAATTTCTAAAATCGTGGCAAAAGAATGCATGCAATTTAACATCTCTTTGCTTCCATCAACAGACTGCTATTAGGATTTTTTCTGCATATTAGTCGTTTTATTTGTTGTACTCTTACATGTTTGTGCATTCTCTTTGTCGTTCTGCTGTCACTTTGTGTTGGCTCATTTAAACTCCTGAGACTTGCTTTTTCTTTGCCTTAGCGTACAATACCTGCAGTATGTTTGGATGTCACTTCTGATAATTGCGCTTCCTTCCATTTGTGATTTTATCAGTGTTTCAACTAAAAATTGAATAAAAGCATTATCAAATTAATTCCTTTGTAACGGTAGTAGCAGGGGCAGAAAACTGAACTGGCATAAAGAAAGGCTATGGTACGTGTTTTAAAGTGTTTCCATGGAGTCAGGACTCTTCTCGCTGACATACAAAAGTTCCTTCAAGCTCGATGTTCTTGTAATCAGAGCAGGTTATTAGGAGCTTTTCCTCTGGCATTTAATAGGCAGATATGCACTTCTAGAGGTCTCTTCATCAAATTCTAACCAGATTTATTTGTATTTATTATATAACAAAGAGATAATACCATCAAACAATGTGCTAAACTGACAAATAAATTTCTTAATTACACTTGTTTTCCATGGCTGTAACTCAGCAATTCTTACTCCAAAGTCTCTTAGTAGAATTATTACTGCTTTAATTTCTTTGGGACCACGACAGCACTTAGTCTCTAATCATTTCGGCTCTATCCACCTGACAAATACCCATGTATTAGCACAGTTTTCTGTGAAAAGCCTCCTGTTACCTTCTGTGTTTCAGGAACGACCTATGCGTTAGGCTACAAGTCTGACTCTGTTTGGGATTAGCAATCCCAAACATCCATCAGCTCTCTTCATTTTCACATCTTCACTCCTGCAACTTCTGAAAATTTTTTCTCCATATGCTCAATCTCTCCATCCCACTGGCCTTTCAAAGGACAGAGTTATTTCAGGACAATCTTTAGGTAATCTTGCAAGTTGTAAGCTTAAGCAGGTCTGAGAGGAAATTCAAGAACTTCATGGTGTGACTCAAGTCTGCGTAGACACTGGAGACTAGGAAAATAGGCGATATAAGCAACTCATGAAAAACGTTTGCTTATGTTGGTCTGAACTGTTGGTAGGAGTGCGCTGTGTCATCCTGCAAAGTGTTGAGGGTAGATCGGTGTGAAGGAGCAGGGCATCCCACGTGCATTTTGATTCACCTGTAGTTCGTGCTCTATACTGCGGAACACTAACGTGGGAATTACAGTAGCCCTAAATTCCTCCTTTTGCAATAATTCTGCTAATTCTAAAGAAGTTTTGGAACTACTTTGACTTGGACCTAAGACTTTGAACTGTTTGGGGTTTTTTTCCTGAAAGAGTAGGAATGGTGCTTTGTAGTCTACTAGAATATACCACTCTGGGATTTAACTGGGAAGAAGAAACTTTTTGGTTATGTATAATAACAGGGAAGTTGGTAGTGAATGTAAACATCACAATAAACACAAGCGTGAGAGAATCCTGTATTTATTTTTAACATTTTAAATATTTTCCACTCAATTTTGTTCTTGTAGACATTTAATAGAACCATAAAAGGAGACCAGTTGCTTTATTTTGAGAGATTAGTATAAACTTGGAAGAATGCAATGATAGTCAAAACATTATTGCCAAGTAAGTGGGGGATGAAATGTTACTTTATATTAAAAAAACCACCAAAACTTTTCTACAATTGTTTTTGGTTTGAAAAATGCTATATAATTCCTTTAGTAGAAACATAGATGTTACTTTTTTCTTTTTGCTTTATTAAAATATAAGCTAATTGTTGCCCATAGTTTGATCTTCATTATCTAACAATTACATTAATTGGGTGGTTAAACGTTTACTTAAGACATCCTATTTATCTTCTGCAGACAGCAGATATAGTTTGTAACAATAGTTACAACGTAAGAGACTGCAAATGGTCCAAATTCCTTTCTCTATCCTAAAATGTACCATAGGGAACCTGTCACTTTATAGTGAGAATATTCTGTGATTTTATATCAATTACTTAAACATTGGCACACCTTGTCTCATGGTTTTTAAGTAATTTGGAAAGTATTTTCCCTTCAGTATACTTAGGAACAATTTTTTTTAAAAAAGAGATACTTTAGGTGATGGTTCAGATGATGCATTGGTTCGTGATGACACACACATCTAATCTCTGCTTCTTAACCTGTATTCTCTGGTTCCAAGCGCCAGTGTGATTAATGATTTTTGTTGCCAATCTCATATAAAGTGTGACTGGAGATTTCAGAATTTAAAAAAAAATATTAATGTCATACACAAAGGCAGAATCATCAGTCTGAGACTTTGCTAACTGCAAAAATTAACCAAACCAGCAAATTCCAGTTTGTGCATACATCAGCAATATAAACTTAGTATGAATTTTTACTGTATATTAAAGCATATTTTCTAAACGTGCTCTTCCAATATCCTGATTTGTAATAAAAATAAAATGTTATAAAATTTGACATTACCTGTTTTCAGAAATTCTGAATTTCACCAAAATTTAGTGAGTCTTTTTTTCTGAAACGGTATTTAGGAAGAAATAGAAGAAAATCTTCTGGGTTTCAAATAGAAGTTATCCATATTCCTGTATTCATACCTGTGAGTATTGCTTTATGGTAATTCCTTTTGGTAGTTGGTAATTCCTTATAGTAGCTGTTGGGTTTGGGTTCCAAAACTGTGAGTATGCTATATGTGGCAGAATAATTCCAACAATGCATGCAAAATGTAAGCCAGAACTGAGTATTGTCACATGTTAGTCAACAGAAATGATAATCTCTTAAAGATTTTTCTGCAAAAAATGATAGGTAATAAAGTATATATTTTGTTTGTGAATTCTTTACTACTCATTCTTTAAAAGGGAAATGGATGCAGAGTTTATCTTTCAGGCCTTAGTATTTCTGCTCTTATTCTCTCCCCTCTGCTTTTAGTGCATAGCAACACATAATAGCATCGTGAAGATGTTTTCTTTTGCACTTCTTTCATCTCTATATGGTAGAAACAAGCTTCCCTAATCATTATTTTTCTCTTCCGTGTTGTTGCAAAATATAAGAATATTTTTCTTGTACTGCTTTTAATCGCTTTTCTCCTTTTGTGTTGTGTAATATTTTGTGCATTTACAGTATATTTTATCAGAGAGCACAAAGATCATTAATTTAACAGTCTTGCTGTGAATATACATTACATAAATAGCATGAAAATGGTGAGATTTTCAACTCTTATTTTTAAAGAAATGTGAATCTAATAAGCATCTGCTAATTCGTGTGAAGGCTTACTGGGTAAGTACTAAGTTATAAAAAGCACTCATAACAGTAATCTTAACTGTTAGTATTGTTTGGAACACAGATGATGAGAATTTTCTGATGGAACAGCTTTAAATTGACTGTCAAAAAAACAACTAATCACTATGATGAATAATAATTTAGAATAAGATCATTGCAAGTTTAAGAATTATCTTTATTTCTTACCATGACTGATATGGTTTATGCATATAATATCTCGTATGTTAACAAGATAAAAAGAACGGGGACAGCCAGTTTGCACTTCGTGTGTACTCAGCATTTGGGTTGCAATGAGCATAGGCTAAACACCATAACTAATACTTCTCCTTTCTCTAGAGATAAGAACTGAAAGGAGATTACAGTCCAATTATCTGGGATTATGCAATATGTTTAATTTTAGCATTATGCGTCTGCATAAAAGAAAAAAAAACCAAAACCTCGTGATGATTCTGGCTAATATAGCAGTAGTCTTCCATTCTACTTGTTACGTGAGGTAGCTTGTTAGATTTATAATTAACAGGAAAATACCTAAAATGTCTTATGATAAAAACTGAAGCTGATTCTGAGTTAAGTCAAAATAAACAGATATTTCTTAATACAATGGAAAAGGAACCCTTTATGGAGAGTTTTCTGAGAGGTTATTGTCCATTCTTGCCCATAGGGTTTGTTTGATTAGAGGGTGTTTTTGGGGGTGGTTGGGTTTTTTTCCAAAGAAGTAGATCATTGCCTGTAGAAGTTCTCCCTAATTCAGAGGAATTTAAGCACAATATGGAGTCATGGTCATAGAAGAACTACAGCTTTAAGAGTAACCTCTAAAATGTTATGATAATTACTTCTTTAATCCTTCTCCTTTTAACAGTTTTCCTTGTTGCATATCTGCAAATATACGGCATTATTATAATAAACAACTCAGAGTTCTCCACGGGGATACTGTTACCCCTTTAGAATGGAATAAATAATATAAATTTTAATGATATTTTAACAAATGCTGTGATGCTTATTCATATACATAATGGGCTACCACACTGGGAAAAGTGAGTATAAAGGAGGATAAAAGATATTCCTGGTAGAATTTTCATGACACAGAATTATTAGAGAATGGACATTTTTTTTAGCGTTTCTAATTTGGCTTCCATTTCTAGCAGATGGCAAATTTTATTCTTTAGAATTCAATTATCCAAGTAGCTAATTAGAATTTTGAGATATTAGAAGTATAGAGCCTTAATCATAAAATCTTTTGGAGCAGCAAGTTTTTGCACGATGTATTTATAATAGTATGGCTTGTCCTTACACGATGTAGGCCAAACCCCCCTGAAATGTAAGGGCAATTTAGGGTGACGCATACGGATAATGATTTCCTCCTAAAGAACACTAAAATCTTTAGTATGTTGTGCCTGTTGGAAATTCACTCTCTTGCTGACTATAGTTGCCTCTAATTTAAGAAGACCAGAGACTTCTACTGTAGAGAATTATAGAATATTGCTCTTTAGGGTTTTCATGAATAATGAAAAATTATCTATTATATGGAGCTGAATAAACTTTAGGGTGCTTGGAGTAATTTTCAAATAAAATTTGAAATCAAGATGTTTATCCATTCATTGCATTCAGCTGTGAGAGGAAAAATATGGATCAGTATAAATCATAAAATACTCAGTAAATGTGAACACCTTCTGCAAGTCTTCATAGATGGTTAAAATGGAAAATACAGGATTATCCTGTCTTTAAGTACTCTAATTATTAAATCAGCATTTCTGATGCAGAAATCCTCAATATTAGAAAAATATTTGATTCAGTGTGATATTAAATCCCCAAGTAGTAAGAAAAATACGAGTGCACTAATCTTTCCCTTAAGAGGCAAACTAGTAAAGTGAGATGTTGTTACTAGTGAAAATGAAAATTATTTTTATCTTATTGCATAAATGTGTGAGACGCTTTCATTTATCTTTATTGTCTGGTTCTTTTTGAAAAGAAAGATCAGATTCCAGAGGCATCTCACTGAGAAAATGATAGCTGGTAACATCAAACAGTGACTGTGTAGGAAAAGCAGCATAATTTGCACAGCTTCATTACAGCCATCTTTTCTGTGAGTTGATCTCGACTCCGCCTTGCAGGCTTCTGCAATTTTCTTCACCTACCAGATGCTGACCTTTCCTTTCTGTGCCTTGAAGCAAAATTGCTCGCAGGTAGGGGACCACAGCGTTGCTCCTCACAGAGACAAACAATAGCCAAAGCAAGAACCGTGCAGCCACTTGCCAGCCTACTAACTTCTCCTGGCCACATGTCTGAGTCTCACCTTTCAAAGCTTCTCTGAAATAACTTATGGCAAAGCGACCATTTTAAGCAAAAGCCCGAGGAAAAGGTTGTCATTCCAGCAAACGCGCCAGAGACGCGGGTTGCCTTTTATTCTTAATTATAATAAATCAACTTCATAAGTTTATAGCCAGTATGGAACTGGAAATTTATGAAATATCTGCAAGAGGCTTTCAAAGTATCAGAATTTATGTTTATAGGAAACAGGACTGATGTGTGCATGTGCAGACATGGGTGTGTGAGCACGTGTTTGTGTGTCCTAAGTAGATGGATTTCATAATGTGAATCTTTTCCAAGGCCTCTTCCAAAGGCAGATATGGCTAGCACACTCTTCAGGTTTTCCCTGTCCCAAAAAAGGAGAATCAGAATGCTAGATTTGCCAGGTTTCTGAGGTAGAGTATTTGTGTTAGATCCAAGTTCAAGATTTGGACAGATTGCAGTCTGATCTTTACTAAATAAAATTAAATTCTCTGTAGATGCAAATTAAGTGTATTGGGTTGGAACGTAGTCTGTTGCCAACTAAAATGTTTGGTTTTAATTAACATAAATCTGCATGTGCGTAGTCTTCATCTTGGCAAATTATGACTGTAAAAGTAGGAAATATAGAAGTGGTAAATAGTGGCTTTTAAGCCACACCAAAAAAATATCCCTTATACAAAAGCATTATTAAAATTTAAGAAAAGACGTAAGTTAAATGAGAATTGTTATTGATAAGAACAGCCAAAACCTTTACAAAAGTAAGGAATTGGAAAAAGTTTCGAGAAAATGGAGGGAAAACAATTTTTTCCTTTTTAATCCCAATACATTTTTTTATCAGCCTCTTACAAAAGCTAAAAATTCAATATGAAAGCCATCTGTGTGGGCAGGAACACCAGTTGCCAGATGAAAACTTTACACCTACTTAGACTACTCTGTGAATGGAAAACTCTTGAGTAAATAACTATTTTTAATGACTCTCTATTTATTCTGGCAGAATATTTATAAGCATTTTTTGGTTTGGTCATAACACTATTTTTGAAGTGTCCATGTATATA
This sequence comes from Balearica regulorum gibbericeps, assembly GCF_011004875.1. Classification (NCBI taxonomy): domain Eukaryota; kingdom Metazoa; phylum Chordata; class Aves; order Gruiformes; family Gruidae; genus Balearica; species Balearica regulorum. The sequence continues at coordinate 4,019,730 of NC_046194.1, read as the reverse complement.
CTGAGAAGAGTTTTCTAGAACTCTTGAAAGCTAGTACTTTTCTATTTCAGATGAATTAATCAGTTATAATTTTGTCCCGTGCCATTGGTGTGTTTATTGATGGGATACAAACTCTTGACTTTGAAATACAGTGATTGAAAATATGATTTAGAAAGCATGCTCTCTGTTCATTAATTCTAACAAACTTAATCTGTCAGATGTTCATAGAAAGCAAATGCTGTGGATGATTAATTTCAGATTGCAAATTAGTAGGAATATTTTTTTTTTCAATTTTTTTGGTGATTAGTTCTGGATAATCAATACCTACTGGCAATTATCTTAGGTAATGAAACTGTCAATTTTTGCTTCCCTAATTTATTTTGGCAGTAATTTCTGTCAGAGTTTTGTTTATTTTTTTAATTAAAATTTAAACAAAGATTTTTTTAATGGGAAATCTTGGCCTTTTGCTTACTCTGAATTAATGTCTGTACAAAATAATGGAACAAGATTTTAATTACTATTTGACTTACATGTGAGTTTGGCCAACGATTAGGCCCATAATTTTGAACAGATTTTAGAAGTGAAATTGCTGAAGCAGATATTGCTGTGATATTTACCAAACTCTCAGTATTCTGAAAAATCCTTTTGGTTTCTTTCTGTTTATGTTCCTAGGAAAGAAACTAAATTCTGCTGTGGCTTTATGTTTTGTTTTTTCTAACAGATAGCTGTCTGGCTTTTCTGTGAATTAATATGCAGACCAAGGCAAATTATTTACGTTGCATATGGTTCCTATTCCCACTTACAGATTTGTCCCTCCCCTACTTTCCCCTCTTCTTTTCTTCCAAATAGTCGCCAAGTCATTACTTTCATGAATGCAAGATGAGCTTTCACAGGGAAGGAATTCTGGCATTCCCGAATGTTTTTCTGGGATCAAACTTTCCACCAGGAATTTGAGCATTTCCCTCTTTTTGTTTCTATTCTAACAAAAAGGACCAAAAAGGATCTCCATGATAGCAAGGAGTTACACATACACATGTATATATACACATAAGCGAGCAAGTGATTTTTTCAGGTATCTGTCTTGTATGAAATAAAAGGCCAAACAATTGAAACTTACTTGCTGCAAAAATACTGATATTTTTATTTATGTTTTATAAAGTCTGAATTTTCATCTGATTTTTAAGCAAGTTCCAGTTTAATAGACAGGATTATAAGGCTTCAGGTTCCAGGGGGAAATAATAGGCAGTAGAAGGGAAGTTTGGAGTTAAGAAATTTCTTGACTTTACTGTTAGGAAAGCATATAATAATCATCACTAATGTCACCACTAAAGATCACAAGTCACCACTGAATTGTGTGATTGTTTTTATACACACTGCCTGTGCCTTTGAAGACAGTACCTATAATTAGGCAGTACAAGGAAAGTGCATGTTTTTTAAAAAAAAATGAAGTTGTTTAAGAGCTGATGCTGAAGTAAGTTCAAATATAAAAAGTAGATTTAAAATAACACTTTGCTGTAATGAGTAGAAATCATGACAGGAGAATAAAGCATAAGAAAATATCCTTGGGGCATAAGTGAAATGATTAGAAATATCATTAAAGCTAAAGCATCTGTTTGAATCCTTTGTGAGACACCCAATTCACCCACATGCACACATAAACGAGGGCTCAGTTTACTAATGCTGCAGTTTGAACACTAAATATAACATGCTTTGCATTTAAAGAACATACAGATTAAATATGAGATGCCTGTAATACAAGGGAGCCTGCAGTAATGATACGCTGTGGATTTAAAGATCGTATGTAAACAGGCAGATGTCCAAAGCGAGCAAATGTTCGTTACAGAAAATTTCACATCAGGCATCTATTTTATACCACTAAAGTAAAATAAAGAGTATTTTTTAAAGGTTTGTAGGGAAAACAAAATTTATTAGCAAAGATCTGCAGCAAGGTGGCAAATGCCATCCTGATAATCTGTTGGAGGACGATACAGCAGGCATGGGGCACCTGCACTGAGCAGGGCAGGTCCCCTCTGACGTTAGGGTGAGGCTGAGACAGAGCCCTGCCATGCAGGAGAACGTCTTCATTCGACTGGAAGAAACTGGGGACTGCACGCACACACCCGCAAAGGAGAAAACCACAATGGACATACAAGTTCTGTTTTATGCATGTCGATGTTTAACGCACATACCTTTGCTTTCTTGTTCCAAATAGAGTCCAGTTTAATCCTTTTTGCAGAACATACAAGCGTATGAATCTCTACTCAGATCTGTAGTATTATTTTAAGTCATTAGTATCCCAGATAGCACTGCCTGTTGCCATTAATGTTCTCCACTCACATGGGATGTCTGTACAGACCCCAGTTCATTATACAGCCAATTCTTGTCTGATTATCAGCTACTTTATTACCGATTTTTAATTATTTCATTAATTTAGAACAGAACTTGAAAGATCATTTCAGAATGAGATTTTTTGTGCCTTTTTCTATGGATGATTACCACAAAGGTAGTTAAATAGACAAGATATAAAAATGAAGGAAGAGTAAAAACACATAGAAAAGTTTAAATTCTTTTCAAACTTACCATAGAAGTCATTGAAAGAAGAGAGGAGATCATCTATGGGGTCTCCTGGGAGTATCTAATTTGAGAAGAAAAACCAACACCATAGATTCAGAAATTCAGTATTTTTCCACCAGCTTTAATCTTAATTTAAAGGTCAGTGTACGTGTCTGTCCTTAATTGCAGCTGGTCAGGTAAATCAAGACAACGAATACTTAGTATATTCTGATAAAACTGAAAAAAAGGCACAGATTTTGTCTCCATTTTCAGGGAAAAAAAGTCCACATTGGATGTAAAATCACTAATGTCTGGATGTCGTTATAAATTCATTGCATGGCAGTACCACAAGGCATGCTTAGGCCTCTTCAGATTTTCTAGATAAATAATACTTGGTTTTAGTATACTTAGAATTTTCACATAATGTCTTTTACGAAAAATTAATTCCTCTTTGTGTGAATGCACAGGAATGGTAACTGTAGAGTCTTTATCCACCTTCTCCTTGTCTGCCCCTTCATTAGTGAACAGCTGAAGATTATCTGATCCGGCCTCCTACTTGAAGAAGGATCAGATCTTGACGAGCCAAATACTGAAGATCTCCAGAGGTCAGATTCCACCACTCCTAGTGCTTCACCACATCTCCTTGTGGTTCAGTAAAACCAGAATGAAAGTTAATGGCAGCGAACAGGAAAAAAAGGTAAGCCTTCATGATTCTCAAGCTGCTTGGAGACAGAAGGCTGTTTCTGGCAGTCTCTGCTGAGTTGGACCTCTTTATATATTACTCTACTGGAAGAGAGTTTGACTTCCACTCCCTCCCTTCTCCTTTACAGTGGCAGTCCCTCTCTCCGAAGATATGGCTTGAAAGTGCAACGTCGCAGTGTGATGTTATTATCTGGAAATGAACAAGGTAAGGATAGCACGCTTTGAAAGAAAATCATTGCATTAGAAATACAGGAAAATAATACCCAGCTAAAGCATTTCAGAAATTCCTCCTCTAAGCTTTTCTAAAAATTTTCACTGAAGTGAATGCAAAGGCTCCGACTGGTTTTAGTAAGAGCTGCAAAAGGGTTCTGAAAGAGCAGTGTCTTCCTTGAAATAGCTTAATGTATGAGGCAATGATATGAGCTGTACAGAAAGCTTGTAGATGGATCCTATTCAAGTAGATCCAGACTGATTTTTACCCCTTCCTCTACGTTTAAAACAGTTCATTGGTTTAAAATAACAGCACATATTTTTCGAGTAGGTGTTCTTAATTCTGTACCTTTAAGAAGAATTTCTAAAAAATGAAAACACTTAGCCAGTTTCCTAGTCTTCAAAGATAAAAAGACTTCATCTATGTCTTATCTTTAAAAATGTATGTTAATCCCTAAGAGTTCCTGCACATGAATGATGGCTCTCAAAGCTAGTGAAAGGATAGCTAGAAAATTCCTCTTGGTCATGGTTAAACCTCTTTGCACAGCAAACCCAAAAGAGTTTAAGAATGCATTTACCCTGATTTTTGGATCTGCTGAAGTCCCTCTGCTGATATAGAATTCTAATAAGATTTAATCACAGTTCTGTAAATTTCTTTCAAAAGGTCAGCGGAATAATGATTCCTTTCCCCTAATGGTTTAATGCTTTTGTAACGTGTTTGTCAAACATGACAAGAAAATAGAGGTATTCTTGCATGCAAATTCCCAGATTCAAGGGTGGATTATTGTACTAATGCAAGTGAAGAGTTACATTTCCTTTTTTTGATAATAAATATATAATTTGTAGTGTTACAGGCTATCAAAGTGACCAATCCTTCATACCCTGTTGTGAAGTAAGGCACATTAATAGTTGATTTCATTGGAGTCCTGCATGCAGTGACAAACGGTTCTGTGCTGCCAATCACCAGCAGCTGCAGAACGTATTTCAGAACTCCGTATATGTTCCACCTATGCTCTATAACTGGTTCTACCCTGCTATTGGGGCTGCATTTCTTTAGTGATCGGGAATTGGTCATCTGTGATTTATGTTTATTGAGTTGGGGCTTCTGGTATTAATTGTACCATGTACCTCAAGCCTCTGCTCTCCTCGTTTTGTGCTGGACCTTTTGGCAACCTCTGCTACAGCTTCTGATTTTCTTCAACAGCCTTTGAGATCTGACTTCCCAATAACATGAAGGCTTATTGAAACAGCCTAGTCATACATACACCCTTATCCTAGGGTCATGGAATAGTTCTCTCTAGAAAGTAATAGTGCATTAAAATATACATTTATATGTGTAGTCATAAAATGCGTTGTAACTGCTTGTTTTTAATATCTGTTAGTTACAGCAGTATCATTGCTATGTTATCAAAATTGCCTTATAACAGCATGACAAAATATTGTTTACTACTACTACAAGCAGACCACACAGCAATTCAAGTTTCTTGCCTCGGTAATTCTTCATTACTGTTGTGCTAGGTCTTTTTTGCACGCTGTATCCAATACTAGGATACGTGTTGGTTATATCCTTCACTAGTTCAAAGATGTGATTGCACGAGTTATGGAAATTTCCCATGTGCTTCTTACATTCTAGGCTTGGGTTCAGGTTCCTGCCAATCTTCTAACAAGAGAGAGCAAACAACAGTCCCAGGAGCATCATGATGGAAAAATCAAAAGGGGTACAAGTTGTTTTCTGTTTAGTTTTTTACAGTCTTGTGAAGCGTTACAGACCTTTGCACACACATAATACACGTGACTTTGGGCTGGTTCCTAGTAGCATAAAAGCTGACAAAAATGCAATCCACAGCATTGCTTGTTCTGTGGACAGAGAATTAAAATTTCCTAAACTGTCATTTTTTCAGTCATTAAAACTGACTTGAAAGAAATTAGATGAACAGAAGTAATCTTTGTGTTTATATAGGATATATTAAAGGATCTTCAATAGTGGTGTCACTTCCAGGCATTCGTGTAATAACTGCATGAAAATAAAAATAAACAATGCTAATAAACTTTGGTATAAGAGTGCAGCCGCTCTCTGATACATTTAGGCCGGAATCCTGAAGGCTATAATAATTATACTTAAGTGTTCCCAGAGTATTTATATGTGTTTCTTTGAAAAGGAACAGATTTTTGCCCTTAAGGCCCACTCAAGTTGCAATGATTTTAATTAGCTAGACACACATAGCTTAATTCAACGTATTCTACATGCACTTTTAGGAATGTTTAAATCAGCTAACAACTCTCCATAATCAAGGAGCGGAAGGTGTATGTGTAGTGATATGGATTTAATGGAACAATTCTCTTAACTCAGACAGGGGACTCTGATTCTGGGGCAGACGTGATTAAAGTATAGTCTATATCTTTGAAGAAACCACAGGTTGAGCCAGCTTAGGGTAAAGGGCATTGATCAGATCTAATTGACTCAGGCAGGCATGACAGGTTTGGGCTTTTTAGTCAAGATTCCTGACTGAACCAAGTTTCTCTAAGGGACATAAATCAGATCTGTATAGCAATTTTCTCATGTCCTTCTGCTGGCTTCCCTTTAGTTTTTCAAGTCTTTTGTGAGATACAGGGCCACGGATTTTTCAAAAGAGCTGTAATTCCCACGTTGCTGTATTTGCAGGTGTGTGTGACACTAAGCTATTTGTTTTGGTCCCTTCTTGCCCTATTTTATCAACACTCAGCTTTAAAGGTGTGCATGAGAATGATAAATTAGACCCTGGCTGAGAAAGGACAATTGTACTCCCAAAAACATGACAGGATGGGTATGTCTGGGTGTTCTTACACCATTTTGTGATTGGAGCTGCTTCTCTTCCCCTCTGTTCCTTACTCTTCTGACCTCTTCAGCCTCACCACTGGAGCTTTGCTCACACTTTCTGTGTGAAGGTTATTTGATAAACTCTCAGAAAAAATATATATGACTCTAAAGAGGTTCTTTAGCATCAGACAGAAAGACCTTCCTGCCTTCCTCTTTCTTTTTCTGGGCTATGGCTTTCACATCCTAAGACAGCCTGCCTAGGGAGCACTCACTCCAGGTGCATCACAAAAAATAATTCCTGCTTTCAGACTTTTGCACATCGTCATACACTTAAAGCTGTGATTTTTTTATTTTTTTTTTTCTGTACTTCCTAACTTATTTAACAGTCATGTCTCCTAAACAAAGCAAATAAACATAAAAAAATTAGTTTAGGCCAGCCCTTCATAACTGTCTGGATGAAGAAGAGCAGTTCCTGGACCTCAGTTGCAAGGTTTGGGCATTATATGTTACTCATGAAAAAAGAAGGTCTCTTTTTCTTTACAAAGCTGAAAATACCACTGGAGTGGTGACCAAGAACTATGCAGAATAAAAGTTTATCTGGCAGTTTTAAGTTAGATTATTTTAGCAGGATTTCAGGGTATCACCTGATGCAACAATACAATACAGTCATCATTTACACAGACAGAAAGGTTTTCTTTCTGCTGTCTCCTGTTTGGTAATAGTAACAGCCTATAAATCACATTATAAAATACAAACATGAATGAGAGAAGCAGAAATAGGGGTAGCTGTAATCTCAGTAGATTTGTTATCTTTTGATTACGGATCAAAAATTGAACCTGTCGTGGACTTTAGAGTCTTTAATTTTAAAATGGAACATTTAGTTTGTTACATTTCAAAGAAACAACATAATTTCTTTAAATTTGTATAGACTTCCTTCATATAATTATAGTATATTAAACTGTAAGAGAATCTAGAGACATTGTTCTGAAGAGCTGTATGTCCTCTAAGATTGCTTTGTTTACTGGGAAATCATAGCACAGAAATGTTTTTGGTTATCACAGTCACATTAGCATCAACAAGACAATTGAAATAAATCCCAGGTCAGCGTTCTTATTATGTTCTCTAAATTTACAATTAGCATTTCTGTTGGATTTTTCTTTTGTTATTATTATAGATTGGGTATTTTTTCATATAGATGATTGTATGGGTAGTACCTCTCATAATTATACTTAGGTGTATGAGACATTCTGAGAGAAGGAACAAAGGATCTCCTTTAATCTGGATAGGTTACAAATCAGGTTTGTGTTTGTAAGCCATATTTTAAGTTGGATTAGTTTTCAGAAAGAGAGAGAGGAGAAAAAAAAAAAAAAGAGGTGCTTTGAAGTGTTTGGTTATGGTCCGTGTTCTTAAACAGATACGTGTCTTACTGTCACAAAGTTGATTAAAGTAAAGCTCAGCGAATGCCATTCCTGTCTCTGTGGTCCATGTTAAACAGAACGCTTTAAAATGTATGCACTCAATTGTCAATGGTATTAGCATCCTCCAGATCTCAGCTTCACAGGATTGAAGCTTGACAACACAGATTTTCTGAGTCTATCTGCTTTGATAGTAGACAGTATTAGCAACCTGTGATGTGCCAAGCCTGATAGTACACGGCAACGCCAAGCTGTGAAGGGACGGATACTAATGTGCTCTGTATGTGTATGAACCTTAGAGCTGAGTAAAGTAGGTGCCTCTGAGAACTTCCTGGCGAGGTCAGCGTTCAAAAGGGGCTTGAATGAATAAAACTCTTGGGATTTTGATCTGTGTATTTTGGGTTTGGATCAGACTTAAAACAGGATTATGGATTTTGAATTAGATCTGTTAATCTACACATAGTCTAAACTGAGATTGAAGTCTCTGCACTGATACCTGAGGAGTTTTGATTTTATTTTTTTTTTAGTGCCATAAATGTTCTAGTTTTGACCTACATACTACACTCATACCAATTCTCTCTCATTTCCTCTATAATTCTTATAAAGTAATCTCAGGAGGATGTAGGAGCAGGACATTTAAAAGAGTTTATGTACAATTATTACTTTTTCTAATTAAAATAATTTACACATGTATAGTTATTAATATGATTAAAGGAAAAATCCAAAAATACCCTTTTAATCACTAGAGCGTGACTCCATAGACCTTTTCTGCTTTATAAGAATTGAATGAGATCTATAAAGCTCAGAAATTAATGAGCCTCTTAGAGCTTTTTTAGAAAAAGGCATTTTCATTTTGGTAAAAAGGCAAATAATCTAAGAGGAAAAAAAATGTTCTTAGTATACTTCAGTATGAATTGATTAAAAGAAAAAGAGTATAAGAGATCAGTATTATTGGTAGCTATATCCTCTTTATTGTGCTGTAGATTGATGAGATTGGCTCTGGTCTGTTCAGTCCCTAATAGCCCTAAAGAGACCAGAGCCAATCTCATCACGTCCAACCATTTAGGGTCCAAATTTCAACACCGCGTCAGCGCTACACTTTCATGTGATTGGACATTAAACACTGCAATTTTGCTTTTGTCTTAGCAAATACATACCCAAAAGAAACAAACACCTTGGGGGTATCCCTGACCCAGTGTGGGTCACCCAGACATTTTGTGATTTTGACCTACACTGACATGGCTGCAGCCTCCGGCTACTAAATCCCTCCAAGTTCTGCCCAACAGCTCTCATGCATCAACTCAGTGAGCACTGGTAGGTAAATCAACTGAGTGCTCATGGGTGAATGTAGTAAGTCCTGCAATTTTTGCCCAGTTATCCAGAGCTAAAATAGCAGTGTGGTTTGCAAATAGTTATTACTTAAATGGGTCTGCGGATTAGATATTTAGAATCATAGAATGGTTTGGGTTGGAAAGGGACCTTAAAGATCATCTAGTTCCAACCCCCTGCTGCAGGCAGGGACACCCTCCACTAGCCCAGGTTGCCCAAAGCCCCATCCAATCCGGCCTTGAACACTGCCAGGGATGGGGCCTCCACAGCCTCTCTGGGCAACCTGTGCCAGGGCCTCGCTACCCTCACAGTAAAGAATTTCTTTCTAACATCTAATCTAAATCGACCCTCCTTCAGCCCATCGACCCATGTTTATATTTAGAGGAGGAAAAGTAAAATATGCAGTAGCACAAAGATGCAAAAGCAGTTTGTCCTGATAGATGTTGCCTTTGAAGTATTTATGAATTAATGGCATCATAGCTAATCCTTGAAATGGCTTGGACTATTGGTTTGTGAGACTAGGACGTACTACATTCACAAGGAAACTAGTTCCATGGACATTTAATAGATGTCTTGCAATACCTATTTCTTCAGTAATGCAAATATTATTACAATCTTGGCAACTCTCATTAAAGATAATTCTTGATTTGAAAGATTTACTCGAGGTGAATTCTCTTCCTGGTTATTGTTCCATATATCCTGATGAGTTTAAATGTCATGCTTCTCAACTCAGAGAATGGCTATTGGCGTACTCTAAAGCCTTCAGAACCTTTGGATTTTAAGAAAAGTCTTTCTAAATGATGTATTTTATATCTTAAGACACAGTCAGAAGCAGTGAAATCTTTTTTGTTGAAAACTAGGGTTAACACAGAGACCTGCAGGTGTAATGCCGGTTAAAAAATGCACTAAAGCTGATGAGGTACTGAATGTGATAGTCAAATGAGGACTGTGCAAACATGATTAATAGCAAATCTGTTGGTATGGGAACTTCAAATGTGTGACTTAGGATTCCAACGAATAAATTAATTTTAAAATATAGGAATACATAAGATATTAATAAAAATTGACTATACTCTTCCAGTTTCCCACTTTTAGAACTTCTTAATGAGTTAAACTTAGCCTTTTTCCTGAAGCTGCATGTTAATTGAAGATAGTATAAAAATTACAAGTGCATCCGAATTATGCTTTCACAGCATAATTTTATTCACAGTGAAATTTCTTTTCAAAATATTGTATACCTTTGTGTTACAGTAGCACATGTCTCAAAAGTTTGAAGAGCTTTGTTCGAGAGAAAAATAATTTTAAACAATTTTTATTTGAATATGCAGAATTGCATTGAAGTATAAATTATCTGCTCATGAATTTAATGAAGGCCAGAAGAACTTTTTGCATTTTGGTGTAAATATTTCTTGGAAGAAATGGAAAAATATTTTGGGGAAGCTAAAAAGTCAGTTGAATATTTTACAGGTGCACATGTGAAATCATTTAAAGGTAGTGCTTTAGTCTTAAAATTGATCTACATTAAGAGAAAAGGTATGATATGGTTAAATGAGACCTGATTTAAGTGAAAGGGTTTGTTCGGTGTTGAACAAAATGCTTTAATGTTGCTACATCATCCAAAATGTCTTTTTCCTGGTCCAGTTAGCATGTTTACTTAAATGGATATTATTTAACTCTTATCTGCATATGAAGTTTAGAATTTACAGCTTAAATGCTCTCTAAAACAAAATACACGAAGGAATTGCATGTTCCCTTTTCGCGTATTGCGTGTATTCAGCGGAATGTGTCATCGTTGGTGTAAATATAGCCGTATCCATTCCTATAAGTAATTGTAAGATACACCATCTTTTCCTCTGTTATCCAATAAAGCCAAAGGTATATATTGGATGCTATAATAATGGTCTGAAAGCTACAGAAATTGAATTTCAGCCCCCTATTATGATGGAATATAATAACAGAATTTACCTACGTGAATTTTCATTTCTTAACTGAATTGTGGCTCTTGTGGAATTAAGGCTGAAGCCAGTATTGCTGTTGCATGGAGATACCATTGTATTCATGGTTCTGTTAGGCTTTGTATCAGGCTTTCTGGTTTGTGGTTATTCATTGGTTCTGGAATATTATTAAAAAATGAAATGTAAATATTTGTAATTCCTGAAAGGCAATATAATTCTTTCCTACTAGCCTGGCTATTGCTTCATCATTGCCCACTCTAAAAGATGAATAGTCTTCTATTCATCTTTTAGTATCTTTTTACCAGCTGTCTGGACACTTACAGACTCTAATTCTCTTTTTATTGCCAGCACACACTCGATGAAAATAGTAGCAGAGTATTGCAAATTGAAAGTGTTTCTGTAAGTCTGGCATGGGGTTTCAACAGCTCCAGTTAGTTATAGTTACAAAACTTTTAACTATACTGAATTTAGCTTTTTTAGTACAAAATAAAAATCATGTTCCAGTAGTGAGTGAGAAGCAGAGACAGCGTATCACTATTTTTGTTTCATGCTAACACTTACAATACTATTTAGCAAAGCTTGCACTTTCATTTGAACATGTAAAGAAAATAAATTAGGAAGGAAACCTATAACTACCGTGTCAGCTGCTAGAAGAATTTTGAAGAATCACCTGGCATGCATTTTCAAACCAGCAGTCTTTATTAGTGTTTCCAGACAGCAATGTCAATTAAAATTCTCTTCTTTACAGATCTGATGCCATTCCCATTTTTAACACTTGGCTAAGAAGAAATTGGATCCATGGATAAAGGTCAGATCTGTGGTTAGCAGCATTTTAATGTATGATCCCCTTTATGTGTGTACATTCAGAAATATCTAGCCTGGAAAAGTGCAAAAAAGAGATGTGTTTTCCTGAGGGCACTATCCATTCAAGTAATCATGACTGCACTTCAGTGAACAAAGAAATACACTCTCTGTGATGCCTAATTAGTATAGTGTCACGCAACTAAATGCTTAAATAGAAAGTAAATATTTCGCATAAGCAAATAAAAAAACTTTAATATTTTTTTCAGTTAGCCAGATAACTCTGCAGGGAAGGGTATCATCACAAGATCATTCTCCTTTCTTCTCCAAATTTTAATGTTCCATTTGATGCAACACGTTTTAAATTTTACCTTTTTTATGTAAAAAAGATCTCTTAATTTACAGAGAATTTCCACAGGTCAGCATACTTGAAGATCAAAGTTCTGTTCTGTTTTCTTTTCCAGCAGGAGATTTTATGTAAGATGATGTAAGCAGGGCATACCAGATTGCCTCCCTCAAAATGATCATATTAATTGATTCTTACAGAGTTTTTACTAATATAATTAATTTAATGACTACATTATTATTAAAAAAAAAAATTAGGACAATCTGTGAGGGTTACACCATGAGCCCAACAGTGGAGTATTGTTAGTACTGTGTCTTCTGGCGACGTTTAAAGTCGTTGAAGAAGATGCATTGCCCTGAGCTGTAGGATGGAGCCTGAGTTAGTGGTGGTGTCTGGCAATGAAGTTAACGGGATTACTGCTCACAGACGGCTCAGGCAGAGAGGAACACATCGCTTCCGACACCTGCCCAACGCTGGAGGCCTGGGAATTAGCCAGGTTGCTCAGCAGGTTCCTCTTCTGAATTTTGGTGCTGCCATCAGACAGTAGGAGGGGGGAGAAAATTCTCCATCACAGAGATAACTGTATTGGAGAGAACTTTTTGTGCGTTGGGTCAAGCAAAGCACCGATTCATGAGTGAGAGAGACTGCCTGAGCAATGGAAGGCTTTTACAGAGTAATTACTTTCAACAGTTATTGTAAAGATAGGCTTTTTAAGAAGCAGACTGATGTTTGTGTTCAAGGGCAGTAAGGAAAAAGGAAGAAAAAAAAAAATAGATATTACAAGAAGAGTAAGAGTCTCTGCAGTGGTTTTCCTGATAGGAAGATTTGCAAATGCACACAAAAGCAATACTAAAGAAAGGAAAGGTATTGACGGGAAAGGAAAAGAAAATGAATTAAAAGTGTCGATATTTCCCTTAAGTAATTAAATAAGAGCATTCTTGTTCCTCATCCATTCTGGGGGGAGGGAGATTGTGGTTTGCTGCAGTGCCATAAATTATAGGAAGGCAAGTTAGTCTCCGGTTTCATGGATTCAGAGACAAACGGGGCTCAGGGCGCGTGCTAACCCATTCCAGTCAGCTGTACAGTCTGCCTTCTGCAAACTGTCAGCCAGATCCCGAATCAGATCCAGACAAAAAATAGCAATTTTGTTTATGTTTAAATTTTAATCTGCATCATGTTCAGGATCCGGTGAACATCTAACGGTGAAGAGTGTAGTGATGGGGCTGGAATGAGTGGCACAGGAGGCGGCAGAAACTCGTTAATGACATTATGAGCCAAATCTTTTGTGTGTTTTTTAGGCGTGTAAAAAAGGTATTTTTCCACATAGCAGTTACGTACTTTAATTCAAATTGCAATGAGGTGAGGAGGGTATGGGCCACATCCTGCCCACAGTTTGCACTTGTTCAGTTCTCAGCATATTCAAGAGGAACTTATTTTGTTTACCCACGCATAGCATAGAGACACTGGGATTAGAAATGCTCACAGACTGGTTTACAGCCGTGCTTGTGTAATCCCTATAGAATGTAAGAAAACAATTTAAAACGAAGATTGTTTCTGTTACACTGATGTAGATGAAGTTTGTCTTTGTAATCCGCAAACTAGATTACTTGCATGCCAGCAAATAGGGTTTTTTTCTTTTTTTCTGTAAAATATGAAAAATGTTAACGTCAGTCACTTCAGTTCCTGAAAAAACTTTCCAAGTCTGAAATTCTGTTGTGTAAATTAATAGCACAGTTCACTAGAGAAAGATATTTTAAATGTATTTTAACATCATATAGAAGTAGACAACCTGCAAGGTAACATATTTTCTTCTGGCAAATATGTGTCAAATTAGCTGAACAGGTTTTAACAAGTGTGTCCTGATTCCTTCAGGAACTAAGAATATAGTTGTTAGAGTCTCAAAGCAAATTAAGCACCCAGCTCCCCTTAAAAACAGAAATAGGTAATAAAAGTTATTCTGCTCTTCAAGATTTGAATGAACTTGAAAATGCCATCTGGTTCTTAAAGAAAAATAAAACATTTTAGTTGCTGCATTGTATGTGCTTGCCCACCGGCTTTGTCTTGTGAGTTTTCTTTCAAGAACAGACATTAATTGTTTCCTGTGGTCTTGAAAGTATCTGAACTTTTGTTCCAAAATACACTTCGTCTTTCATGGAAAAAGAACTGCTAATTGCATTGCTATGTCAACAGCTTAACCATTTATTTTAAGCTTAGCAAAATTTAAGATTATGGAAAACATAGAGTTCAGCTGCATTGAGTTGGCTATCAAGTCGGTGTTTAACTGTACGTATGCAAAATGTTGTTTTCCTTCCCTGATCAATCATGGGAGAAGTAAATTACTGGAATATAAATGAGTATTTAAAAGATAAAACAGAAAACTATAAAACAGACTGTGCAGCAGCGTTACACAGTGGTTGGCTGTTTCTGATAGCAGGCACCCCAAACAGGGGAGAAGAGAAAGGAGAATAGTGCTTTGGGTAAGGTTGCTGCGTGCCCTTCCTATAAACTCCGCTAATTGTGAAGACACCGGCACTACACTGTATGATTTGTAGAAGGATATGTAGAACGATTTCTAACAGTGTTAAGGATTCAGGAGATGCTGGGGAAGACAAAGGTAACCTCTGCCTCCTTGACTAGGTGAGGTGCTGGGACGCCTTTGCACTGAAAACAGTGCTGTTGATCCTTCGGTTAGAGAAAAAGAGAGAAAGCTTCTTGATCTGCGTTTGTTGGAAATGCATTAATAAGTCAAAGACAAAAATACATACAAAAAGTTTTTCATAATCCTTTGGAAGTAGAAACTACACTCAGGAGATAAAATACAGTTGTTGTTTTAGGGAAGTTTGAGTTGCCACTCGGCTCACGTGCATCCCTCTGGTGTGTGATTGCCTGTCTCACGTTGACTCTACAGAATGTCAGTACCTACCAGTTCTCAGCTAGGTGACAAAAACTTTTCTAAAAAATGTTCAAGACTGACTCATCCAGTCATTCTTGTACATTTTTGGGTCTCTTTTGTTATACGGATAAGTACTACATTTCCTATTAAAAAGATGGGTAAAGAATTTGGACACAATATTACAGTATTGTCAGCTTATGCCACATACAGGTTAAAGTAATAATATTTCTCTTTTTCTTATTTCATATTTCTTGAGAAACAATCAACTCCCGGGATTGCACATTTCAAAATAATTGGCCAATATGACTTGACAGATGTGATCAGAGCAGAAGGATCATTACCAGATGTGATGAGCCTTATCTTCTGTCTGAATAAAACAAAGATTACAGAGTACTTGCAAGGACAAAGGAAAAGTAGTAGCTATCTATGGATATTTTCAGAAGGAAGAAAAAAAAAAGGGTAGGATATGGACTTTAAAATTAGCAAAGTTTCCTACAGTCTGTATCATTGAAGTTCATATACAGTGTTTCTGTATTCATTTATTATTGTTAGTCAAGATTTTCTCTTGCTATGTAGTTGTACTACGTCCCGTAGCTGTATTAGCTGCCAGTTTAATAAGGATGCTTTTCATCTCTCACCCATGACGATACTACGAAATAGTGAAGTGTCATTCCTAGGAAAGACATATCTGAACTGCATTTTATTCAGCCTTTTAGATTGACAGTGATTAATAATCGTCCCACACAGGGTAAACTTCATCTAGACAATCTTTTTTGTGTTCGCTCATGAGAGTATCGTGCGAGACTGTAAAACACTAAGGTCATGATGAATTATATAGTCTGTTTTTCTCTTACCCCCAAGACCTGTCACTATACTGAAAGAAAAATTAAAAAAAATTAAAAAATGATGGGTTAGAAATGATTCATTCTGGGAAAAACATGTGGAGTCTTATGTGTTTTATTGGTATCATCCAGATGTCTTAGAAATGGGTTCTGTGCCTATTCCAGAAGCTGAACTCAAGAAAGTAGGTCTATATTTAGACCTTAGATTTTTGTCTTTTAAAAATTTGTTTCCGCTTTTATCGACCTTCTCTAAACTGTTTAACTGCTCTAAGGAGCATTTCATCAGGCTATGTTTATATTCATCACACATAAATCGTATGCTGGAGCAAAACTGAATACAGAGAAAAATAACAAATTAACTGTTGGGTTCAAACACTTTACAAAACCTGACTGTGAATAAATGACAACACGAAACTTAATAGTTTCTTTTTTACCAAAACAAAATTATCTTCCCATTAGAAACAACTCATTGTAATTGGCCAGACTGGAGAGTAAGCTGCTCATTTTTTTCTAATAAAATACCTATGAATCTGTAATGTTTTTTTATGTTTCTTTGGTTCTCACTGTATGCTCATAAAGCATTATACTCAAATATATTTTATTCACTATAGGAATAATTTGCTTTATGGCTTATTTTAGGAATAAAGTTTTAGGAAAAAAAGTACATTAAAAGTATTTTTTGTATATCATGTCCCCTGAATTAGATAGCCTAGAATAAATTTTCATCAGATGTGAGGTATATCCACATTTTAGATCTTGATAAAAAAATTAAGACCTGATTGTTCTAATACTAGTTCTCAAACCCCAAACTGTCCAATCTAATTTCATGAGCATGGACAATAGTCCTTGTCTTCCAATAACATGTGGGGTTTTTTAATAGAAAAATTAATGTTTCATTGAATTTATACACATGGAAGATGAAGTAAATGTGGTTTAAAATGTGTGTAATTACACTGAATGAACAATTTAGAAGAGATTGATCTGTCACCCACTTTAATCTTTAAAATAAATGTGATCTAATGATGTTTTGTAAAATTACATTTTAAACTACTACATCAAAATATGTATCAGATAAACATGAGGATAAAAATGTACTGCTTCTGAATAACTCAATTACAGTAATTTGAAAATAAATCAGGCAATTTTGACTACATTATTGTATAAAGACTTTTAAAAAATACATTAGTAGGAAAGATCAAACGGGCTAAGAGTAGGCATGAAAGAATATGTAGGGTAAATGTTGATGTTGCAGGTTGGAAGGTACCTGTGGCTTTTTTAGCAGTACATACAAATAAGCTTGATGGACAGAAACAGAATAAATACGAAATCTGCAGCGCACATCTATAATAGTATTTTATGATCCATTTTTAAAATATGCACGTCTTACTAGGTTCCGCAATTCTGCCTCATAGGCCGTTTGCAAGTTACAACTAAACGACAACTCTCCTAATGTTCTTCAACTGGCAGTTCATGTAAATTCCGGGTTTAGCATAATTTATGGCAGATATCGCCACTTTTTGGGAACACGGGTGAATTAAAAAGCGAAGGTCATGAGAGGGACACTCAGTTGATGATTCTTGTTATTGCATCGTGTACCCCCAAAAGTGAGCAATTTGAAACAGATTACATAATGGTTAAGGAAAAAGCAGCTATTTACAACTGCACATCTTCTGCGTGCTTGTGACCAAGCTGGCTCTGTGACGACTGTCCACGAAGAGAATCGCCTTCTTGCGTTTCTCCTCGGGTGTTTGCCGGTCGTCGTAGCTGTATTAGCTTGAGCAGAATGAAGCAGGTCGTACGTTGCGTGCTACTGCTTGCTCTGTTATTTTGTGGTATTTGGGGAGGGAGGCGTTTTAGCACGATGTCGTAGAGTGATGTTGATTGCAACAGCTTTTTAATTCTGTCAGTATTCATAATGATATTTTAAATTATACCCGATTTTAAGTAGATGCATAATTGTCAGGCACTTAAACATATGCTTAAGTACATTCCTGGAGCTGGGCCTAATGACCTAACCTCTCCCCATGAAAGTCAATGGTAACATAAGCCATTTGTGGGTAGTACTGCAGGATATAGCTTTTAACAGCTAACTATTAAAAAAATTGAATTTTAACCTTGTCCTGCTAATAAAAAGGGAAAACTATTACTAGGGCTGTATTTATTCCACAAATGAAAATGCAGTTTATCACTCTGATGCTGATGTACATCTTTGGACATCCCCTCCCTAACATTTTTTAAACATCAACATATCTCCCAGTAAGTCAGCTAATGTTTCTTGCAGGTCTAAATCACTGAGTAGCACTTAATTTTAAGAATGAAGTCTCTTCTTGAATTACTTTTTAAATGATATTGAAAACCAAACATAAAGAGTCAGTCTAACAGACTGTGCAATTTAAGATGCCTGTATGCCTTGATCCTTTTAAAATGCTAGAAGCTGGTAGATTTTTTTTTTTTTGGGTGTATTTTTTGGTGGTGTTTTTTTTTTTTTTTCTGAAACACATGCAATCTGTGCCACTGTTGTGTGCATCCTTTGACTTTGGCTATGGCTACCCGCTGCCTGTTAGTCTGTATGTCGCAGTGTGACAATAGCAGAGAATACACCCAGGGAACACGCGGTGTTCAAATTTAGAGTAGCATCGCTATTCAGTAATAAACTTGGAGACAGCACAGCTGCTTTAAGTTCACTAAAGGGATGGAGTGCACACACAGCGCTTTCGGTCTGCTTTTGCAATTGTGGGCCGTATTTCTGCCCTTGTGTTTTGCATTACTGTTTCATCCTCTTCCGGAAACAATGTGCGATATAACAGCTGTGGTAGTTTAAAGGCTCAATTTTTATTTTTCTTCAATCAAAAAAAAAAAAATTTGAAAAATTATGATGAGTGTCTTCAAGCAGCGAGCACAGCTTAACTTTTTACATTAATTCTTTGGACAGACCTAGAGATATAAATCAGTACAGGTGGCATCTGGCTGTCAGCTTCACAGGTGTGAGCCGTGTGTTTTGCAGATCCGTGTGTGTAGATCCTCGATGCTGGAGGTGGGGGGGGCTGTTCCTGTTTGCCCCTCAGTTCTCTTTCCCCACTTCTCAGGCAATTATTTTTGGCGGGGGGGGGGGGGGGGGGGGGGGGGAGCCAAACCAAAGTAATAAAGTAGATTGGCAAGCATGCTTCAGACTTGAATTCAGAAATAGTGACTGCTCAGAGCATTAAAGTACAGCTTATACGTATAGAGGAAAAGCTAATTATAATAGTGTTGATTTAACAAATGAAGAATTTTCTCTTAGTAGAATATATTAAAGTCTCATTCATGTACATACAAAAAAAGTTGTATATAATTTCCTGTCATACAACTTTTCAGTAACATCTTGACACACAGGATGCCTTCCAGTGAACAGAAGTGTTTCAGAATCTGCCACTTCTGCTGAGCTGTGTTGTCAGAAATCAAACGATGTCACGTCTTCCACCTCGAGAGGAGGCATGTCATAAATCACAATAGAATCTAGTGCTGCTTGTGTTTTTATTTTCACGCTGTTCTGTGCTCTCATATTTGCTGTCATAACGTGCTTAACTGTCCTAACATATATAACTGTTACTTTAGATTAGATTTAAACTAGTATAAATTTATCTGAAGAATACTTGTCTCGTTATATGAAGATTATCGACATCTTAGCCCTGTTCACGGGCAATAACCTGATACAGAGAAGAGTGAGGTCTACTCAAAACACACACACTCCTCCATAAAATAATGCAAGGTCACAAAATCTGCTGAATGGGTGATCTTACACTTTGATACAAATTAGTCTGCTAGTTGTGAAAGATGTTCACTAGGTCTCTGTATCAACTGAACTTCTAAAGAGTCCCTTACATTTTTCTCATTATGTGAAAAATCAAAATATCTAGCGAAATGGGGCACTGAGAGCATAAATGAAACACAGGACTACAACTTCTAGCTTTCGTGGACCCTGTATAGTATGATTAGACCAAGTACACGTAACTACGTTTTGCCTGTAATGCACTTTGCAAAGCAGCGTGGTGACCGCGTGTAGTCTCTCGAGTGAAGCAGCAGGTTTACTTTTTTGGAACTACATGTCCAGCTCTAATTCAGATTCTTATTTGCAGTCTCGCTTTGAAAAAAAGAATACCAGATTTTCTTGGAAATCCGTGCAAACAACCTACAGAACTTTGATTTTAAAGGAAAATGTTAATTTCTCATTAATTACCAGAAGTAAACGATATACGGACTGTTATAACTGGTCTCGTTATGGCCTGGTTTTTTTCAGTGCAAATGCTTCGGAAGAACATAGCTGTAGGCTGTCTTACGTGAGGAATTTTTTTTTTTTTAGTCTTTTTTTGACTAAGTGGATTGAGTTACAAAAAGCAAAGATGTAATGATTGTAAATTACTGGAAACTGTAAGCATCTGAAGCATGTTGACTGTAGGCTGTGAATGTATTACTATAATGGAAAATGCTAGGAGTAAAAATTTTCATTTATATTATTGGTTAATAGCTTTGGCAATTTTTATTGTACAACAGTTATGTTTTTAATTGTGAGATGCATCCTGAACAATGCTAGGCAATAAAAAATAGGAAGCTGTGCTTCTATCAAGTATGACTCACTTAATAAGCTTGGATTTAACATTGATTTATTCAGGCCTTGTATTTATCCCTTGTGGTAACTTTTACTGTTCCAGATACTAATAAGTTAGGCTTTTGTACATGTTGCTTCATGATTCTCCTTTGAAGGTTCAAGGAGAAATCTGCAGAGCTGTTGATATTTGTAAGTTCAGTTTGCGAAGCTTTGACATCCAGAACTCTTTCATGAGAAAAATCCGTGTGCCTTACAGTGATGTCTTCGGTGCTTTCTGGCGAGATAGACTTCTGTTTTATTCCTTGGTCAGATTACCCATGAGGCATACCATGGAAATGCCACATTTCTGCAGAAAATACTTAGGTAATATGCTAGACATAAAGTGAAATGACATCAAATTGCTTCTTTGAAAAGATGGAAGATGCATAAATTTGTGTCTACAGTACAGACATTTCATTCCCTTTTGATCTTGCTGGAGCATCTCTTTACCTTCACCTTTTTTCTCTGGAAATCTCAGCTTAAAACTTTCTTTTCCTTCTGACTGGCACTCTTTCTTGTTCTTTCTGTTCTTGCTTTGTATTGTTTTCTGCCAGAGCAGAAAGGAACGTTGGCTCCTTGCCTTCAAGCGCTCCTGAGAGTGGAGTTTCTGATCACTTCAACAGGCTTCTTCTCGCCACTCTTGGACTCACAAGATATCAAAGGATATAAAGCATTTACAAAGAGAACGCGTTAGAAGCTGACACCTTTAATCAGCAGTTATGGAAATGCAGAATGTAATTTTAATTGCCTCTGCTGATCACTGGCACTGAATGAGAGAGACAGCGTTACCAAACGGACAGTGGGCAGTCCTAACCTGCACAGCAGCAGTAAATGCTCAGCCGTTTGGGGAGATGCCTTGTGAAGTGCTGCATGAGCATTGCATTCTGATGTGTACAACAAAGCTGAGGAAATGTGAAACTCTAAGGCTGTTGGAGAAAATTGGATGTCAAATATTTTGACATCAACATAGGAGACAGCTAGAGAAGAGGCTCTGTGTACAGGTGACACTTGAGAACTGATTTGTAGTTGCAAGGGGGCCTCACAGAGAACGCATTGCTTTGTGCCTGGAGAACACCAACCCCCCACTCCAAATGTCGGCACCTGTCTCGTAGCAAGTCCTGACGGTTTAGCAGGAGTCAGTCCTCATCATTCGAGTCCATTAATCACATTTCAGGAGGCCAATTTCCTACAGCTGATCTCCATTTCTTCCAGGGATTCTAGACAGATTTAATTTTTTCCCTGAATGCATTAACCTGAAGGAGCAGTCTACTTAATTAAAACAGATATTGTTTCACTTTCTTTAAATATGCAAATGTCTTTATTAGACTAGGTGTCATGTGCTGTACTTTCCTGCTTAATTAATCTCAACCCCAGCTTAATTTGCCTCAATGGGAATAAAACTCTCCCACTTTCTTTGGGTGACTTACATCAATACATTAGTTGCAACAGGCTTGTTTTCCTGAGTAGTCTCTTTCACTGTGTGGAATAGATAATCTATATGTAAATGTACTTTGTGGAAACATCTAAAGACGTATGTATGTATGTAAGTCGCTTTAGCTTTTAGTTCACTGTGTGGGGTTACAGTGAGTTTGGGGAGGTGGATCCCTCCCAGCACAGGGTTGCAGCAGCATTGCAGGTCTCGGTGCTCTCTGTAGGTCTGGGCCTAATGAGGGATGGAGGGTTTCATCTTTTAGATTGCCTTAGTTCCCACCTAACTAAAGATAGGAACCAAGTTCTAATTTTCTAAATTTTGGGAATATCTTTGATGTGTAGAAATAGTGGAATAGGAAAAGTAGAATAGGAATAGGAAGAATAGTGGAATAGATATAGTAGAATAGGATTCCTGAAGGAAAAGGTAAATCCAAAAGGTAACTGTAGGACTTTATTTTGCTTAAACTTTTCTGTTACTCAGGTAATATTTCACTACTGTAGTTGTTCGATTCTTGAGCAAGTAAAAGGGCAAGATACACCAGTGTTCAGGCTGCAGTGTTGTTCAACTGACTGTCACCTATTGCAGAGTGTTTCCTGAAAGCGCTGGCTGATGGTTTTTGATCTTTTCAGGCATTACAGCGGTGCTGAGCTAGCTGAACTGTACAAGCTGTCTTTAACTAGGACATGCCATATGCTGCCGTCCCTGAGAAATACCACGCTAAGCTCTTCTACGCACAGCTAGCACAGTGCATTATCTGCTATGGGTATGATATTCTCCGTGGCTTTTTTTTCTCTCCAGGATGAATTGATTGTTTGAGCTATTATGAGACTTGATGTTTCCGTATGTTTTAACCAAAGGCATTCACTCCTGTGCTGTCTGTGCCATTCAGAACCGGAATACAGAAAGGAACACAGTTCTTCTCGGTCTTGCCTCTGCTTAGCTCTGTTCCACAGTCATGGAGATGGTTTTATAGTTAACATTCATTCATGTCTCACTGTCTGTTTCCTGTTTGGTCTGTTTGTGACTTCTGCACCTTGACTTTGCAGTTATAACTATTCTGATCACAATTTTTTTTTTCCCTTTGTTTATGTATGTTAATATCTTATACTATAGGAAATGCTTTGGTTTGATCTATCAGCTGTCGTATTTGATGGTATTGCCTTTTGACTCCTCTTTTTCGTGATACCCAGGCATCTTATTTCTGGTCTCTCTTTTCTCTGTTTATGCACTCGTTTTTGCACATTTTGGTGTACTTCTGCAGGTACCTCTGATAGCTAGAAAATTCATTAATGATCTAAAGCAACTAGACCCTTATAAAGAGTCATTGGTGAAGGCATAGTCTATTCCATGCATTTGACAAAAACAAAAAGTTATTCTTTCCTTTGTGTAACGTTAAGGTTTAAAATATGTCGTACATGTAGGAAGTCAAAAAAATTCATTGTGCAATCCATTACTTTCACAAGTATGTCACACTGAACTGTGTATCGCAGTATTGTTCTGTCACGTAACAGTTTTGGACAAATTTATTGCGTGCTGTTAACTTTGTAGTTCCATATAGCACTAGATGCATAATTATGACTTAGTTTACATGATAATGGAGAATATTTGCATGAAATAAATGTCTTAGATGGCAATTTTATTTGAGTAACTACATTGCAAGGCCAGATTCTGATGCTATTTACATTTTAACAAATCTGGAAGAGATGATAGAAGTGGATTAACACTAATGTAACTGAGATGAATTTGTGGACCACATTTCCTGCTTCACATACATGAAAAATCCTGGTGGTGTCAATATTATTCACATGAAGATTTAAGTATTTGTAAAGCTTCTAGAAAATAAACTTAATTAAATATCTAATGATGAATCATAACTTTAGAGTGAAATAAATTGCTTCAATATCTTCCTGAGCTGACAAGAAATTTATATCAATAAATGGAACTACTTTACTTTGACCTTATTTTTGAATTTAATTGTGTTGAAATTCCAATTAAACAAATCTAAAACCGCATACTTTGACAGCATGCTTTATTGGTATCCAATCTGTGTAAATACTTTCACTCTGAATTGTTAATTTGTCAGAGATCAGTTACGTGGCAGACAGTAATTTGTTAGGTTTAAAATTAATTGGAGAAACAAATCACTGAGCTACTAATAGTGGTTACTGGGGTTTTTATTTGACCCCCTTAGTTGTCTCTCCCTTGGAATTACTCTGCATATTAAACTGCTAATTAATACAGTAATACTTTAGCTTAGTTTGCACAGTTGTTGGCTCTGAACTTCTTGTGAACTTCTCAGCCAGTTTTCCAAAAGGAATTTTCTATTTCTGTTTTGTTTGGAGTAACATTATGCCTTGTGTGAGAGTATCTTCCTGGCAGCTGCCTGCCTTTTGGGGACGGTAGGCACTGTAATACTACAGTTCATTGCAGGTGATCAGGTTTTGTCTGTATGTGGAATTTTCAAATTGAATACATTAAAAATACTGGAATTTGAGGTTTCCATAGCCTTTCCTCACCACATCAGAAAATCACCAAGAGAGCATAGATCGCAGTTCAAGGTCATTAATCTGTTTAGATTTTAATTTGTCTCTTAGTAATCTATCCTATGTACAGACCCTACTGAATGGGCTCTCCTCCTGCCCAAGGGAACATAACCGTTACCTATGAGCTACACCTGCCTTTTAGATCTGAGTTATATCTAAACTCCCTTTCATTTCCTTTTTCCTAAACTGATTGGGAGCCGGTGTAACTGGACAGATTCTGCACAGGTGACCAGTTTATACTTTCAACCTTTTCTGGCACAAAAAAACTGCTTGACTGCATCACTGCTGAGTATTTCATCACCCTAAGATAATTCTACACATTTGTGAAGGAGAAAATGTTAACCTCTTTCTTTATGAGTAGCAGCATGTAAATCAAGTTTTTACCACTCTTAATATGGAAGAGTTATTCTACATAAACTGGTAGTAAATTATTTCAATGTTACATAGATTAGAAGGGTCATTTCATTTTACAAACCACAAATCCTTAGAACTGTGGAAAATTTGGAAGCCTTGGCTGGGAGGGAGACTTCAAGCTACCAGGATAAATCATTTCTAGTTCAACAAAGTTTTCAGGAGCTGCACAAGTAATGGATTCATTTTTGTTGCTATTAATTGAAATCTTTGTGAAAATATTCTACACTATACATTTTCTCTGGTAATATTTTTTTTTTCCCCCAGGAAAGAATATTACAGATCCAAATAGTTCTTTAAGTTAAATGTTATATTGTGGTCAATACTATAATAATAGTTGCCTATATCTACCTTTGTGTCCTTTTAGGAACTGCAAAAGTATGAAGTTTTGTATGGACTTAGAGGAAAGCAGTGGTGTTCTTTGAAAGATCCCCATTCTTCTGTCCAGCTGGAAAGAGGAAGGTGGGTGTAAGGTGAAAGAATAAGTCCTGGGTTTACTTACGGCTTTTGTGTCCCTATGGAAAAACTAGAAAAGCCTTTTCCACTTGAAGCCTTCTAATAAGTTTTATAAGGAGCTTTCACCTTCCTGCACTAGATTTCTTGTTTAAATCTGTTGGATGCTCTGTATTGTCGTTTTTTGTGGGCCACAAAGGAATTCTTACCTTCATGCCATCACTGCTTGACAGATATTCTAGATGAAATACTTGTCTGATGTAAATCATATTTTAGAACTGGAACTATGTGATGCAGTTTTATTATTATTAGGATTGTGTACTGTAGATGTGAATCATGGAGGAAGATATCTATTGCACTGTCGCAGCTTTCTATTCTCAATAGATGTTACACATGTAAAATAAGCTGTGAAATGCAAGATATATAATGACATATTAGACAGGCATTTGAAGATAATGCTCTAAAAGCTAAGTAAACCACTTCTTTCACAAGTTGTCATTTTCTTGCCTATAGTAACTGTGGAGAGAATCTTCTCCCTTAGCAGACCTCTGAGAAGGGTACAGCTGTCACCAAGGAAAGGCGACCAAATTGGTGAAGGGAGGAAGGAAAGTCTGACAAGAAATTTCTATAGAGTCTAGGATGGCCAAGTGTATGGAAAACAGCAGGAGAACTTACAAGTATCATTGTTCTGCTTCTAAGGATGATGAGAGTTTGTTCGGATCTAGTTTTCAGTGTAATCCTTGTCATATTGCTTGGGTGTAAATTATCCGTATACCTATACACCAAAACCTATACCAAAGTACTGTGGCTAAAGATGATCTTACATTGCCTTACGTTCTAATAAACATACTAAAACTTGTTAATTTTCCAGAGACACCTAATGTTTAGCAAAAAGAATGTATAGAAGCATTTAGCATTCTCTGTGAATCTTAAAATTCAATATATATATCTTTGTGTAGTTGTAGAGGTCTTGCTTGATACAGAAGAGAGAGAATTTAGTGGCAGTGACTCGTTCCCAAATTTCTGAAAATTCTTTGATCTTCCAGTGAATTAAAAAAGCAAAATAACCCCAAATAAACTGGTATAATGGGGGGTTTTGGTGGTGGTGGTAAAATGTTCTGTCTTCGGGAAATACAAAAATAGAAATGAAACTTACATATCTGTAAACAAGTGGAAGTCATTTATTGATTTAGAGTTGTATATAATGGCATGGGAGAGACCAAACCAAGTAGAAGTTTGCTTCCACTTATAGTAAGTAAAAAATAAATAATAGAAGTCAATGTTGGAGAAATAGAAGTAAATAACCCATGTTAGAAAAGAGCATGAACTTTGATAACTGTCTGTGAGCTCTGTCAGTCCCTCAGCTGGAGAGCATCATCCTGTTAGTGGATTTGGGTTTCAAGCATACATTATAGCAGTACTGGAAACAAAAGCCAAGGAAGTTTCAGTCCCATTTATTTTAATCTTCCTTGTGAAGGAATTTATACTAATGGAACACAATTACATTAGCCCACAAGATTTTAGAGGAGAACTGATATATAAATCCATTCTATATCATTTGTAGTTGTCTAACTAATTAGCAATTATAAATATTTCTCTCTGGATTAATTGCTTAGATAGCATTCAGAATGTAAGTCTTTTAACATAACATTTATATTATTCAGACTGAAAAACCTACTTTGATTTTAGCCTTGGCTGACTGTGCACCTAGGTTGCTCAACCAAACTATTGTAAATGATCCATTCCTATCCAACTTTTATTCCAGTCGTATGTCATTTATACAAATCATTTCTTACTCTTTTGACTTAAACTTGATCTTAGTCCTAATTGTCTTAGGAGGCATTTAAAAAACAAAAAAACCAACACAAAATATTGCTTTCAAATAGATAAATAAAATTTGGTTTTGCCACTGAAATGTCAGAGATCTTCAATGCTCTATGAAGATCCACTAAGGAAACTTAGGTGTATGTACAGTGTTTCTAGGCATAAGACTCTTCTGTATACCCTGTCTGGTTGTCTCTTCACTCTGTATTTGCTTCTGTTTGGATTATTTAAATCAGCTTTCATTAAATCCACGTCTTAATCTTCATAACGCAAAATCCTTCTGAAGAGTAATGCATTATTTATGCAGCCAAACAAGACTTTTGAAAGATTGTATAGGTGACACCCTATTACTATTTAAAAAATAAAGGTGCTAAATTATAGTCCATCTGCTATTTAGTAAAGAGCCTCCAACTGCAGAAAGTTGTTGTCAAGACCTTTCTTTATAAAAGGCAAAAGCATTCAAAATGCAGTTTAGCAAAGGACTCGACTAGAAGTGGGAATGCACTGTTGTTTAACTTTTTGTACTAGCTCCAGAGACGTGCTTGTAAAGCCTGACCTGTCTTGGCATTGGAGTTGTTGGCTCCTCTCCTGGGAGCGCTCAGTTCATCACTGGAGAAACCACAGTCTCTGAAAGTGAACTACGATCGGGTGAGGAGGGGGACCGAAAGGCAGCGAACGTGACAGAAAAGGCAGGAGTGACAGTGGTGCGGCCAGCCCCATCCTCACTTTTAGTTGGCATCAGCCCCTCTGAAGCCTCGGGGGTTTGAAAGTACGACTGTGCTTCTGGGAAGGAGTAAGAAGTAAACACGAAATAAAAGTCTGAGTAACCCTGTTGCAAGAGCAATATACGTAAAACTAGCCACGGAGACAAGTTAGCTTCCAAGATGCTTTTGCATCACTTATTTTCTAACGTTGCTTGTGTAAGCTGCCCTTTGGAACCCTGCTCGTGTGCTTGCGTGAAACGGACCACGTACAAATAACTTTGACGTTTTTGGAGTCTTCTTACTTTTTCTGATACCATAAGTATTTCATCCTAGTCACGATAGCACTGAAGTTCCCCAGACTTTAGCACACATCAGCTGTAAGGAAGGGGGAGGAGGTCAGAGAAAGTCTCAAGAAATGGCACACTTCAGTCTTCCCTTTGTTTTCTGACTGTCCCTTTGTGTACTAGCTATCGGGAATAAAGAGCAAATATTGCTGAGGGAAATGAAATTGTGGTGTATTTCAATGTAAAATGAGGATTGTATGGCACAGTAATAAAATACTATGGGAAGTGGTGGAGGCAAACATGCATCATAACTGCTATACAGATTAACGTCTGCAAATCGAGTAAAAGAAACCTAGTATTTTTTTCCCAAACAGTTGTATTGAGGAAAATACATTACCCAATTAAGATGAAAGGGATAACAATCTCGGTGAATTGTTATTGTAGAAAATAAAGAACAGTACATTAATGGAACTTAATTTTATTATTATATGTATTTAAATTGCCTTTTATATACAACTATATATTTATTTGAAATAGATTTAAATACAAACATAAACATGTTGTAACAGTTTCCAAAGCTTTATAATCAGAAAGAAAATAATGTTAATGAAATATTCCATTCCTTTCAGTGCTAGGAAAAACTGATCTATCATATCTATGTTGCAATTTCTGTTGCCTCCAGCCTAATTGAGCCCTCCACAACGGGAGTGCCTTACTGGCGTACAGCAAGGCTCTGGAGGAAAAGCAAAAAGTCATTCCTGAAATGGGGAGGAGGAGGAGTGTGTGTGTGCACGTAACATGTAGGTACAGAATTATTCTCATCTGAGCAAAACCCAAGTGTGTTTTGGTCAGCACTAGGAGTGAAACAAATGGAGTCGCAAAAGGACCGTCAATACTCTCCTTCATATTTTTAAGGTTTGTTTGGTTTTCTTGTGTTTTGGTTTTAGACAACATCCAGTTTCATTTTGTTTTCTTGTGATTGTCTTTCCCAGTTGGTCCCCGGCTTTCAGGCAGCAGCAGAGTCTCCCTTTGGTTATGTGCCGTGTTTTTACAGTCTTGTTCAGAGTTTAGCAAAAAAAATATAAAGGCCTTGGCAAATAAAACTGTAGGCCTTCTATTTGTCAGTAATAGTAATTACTGAAGAGTTGAAATACAGTGACTGTCAACTTGTCACCAAAGCAACTGGTCACACTGGGGACGCGTGTTGGCTCCATTTAGTACGAATCCAATGCACCTCACTATGGGCACGTGGGGGGGGGTTAAAGTAGTTGAAAACCACAGTCTGCCATGGGGAGAGCAGGATCCAGAGCTGATGTGATGCTCCTGGCTGTCAGTGCACTGGTTTGTCTGGAAGATGAAGCTGTCAAAGCCCCCACGACCAAGGAAAGGAACTAAACCCGGCTCTAGGCACGTGGTAAGTGAAGAAAGGAGGATCTGAGCCTAACTGGTGCAGAACCTACTTTGGTAAAAATAATCACTGTTAAAAATGTCTATGGCTAACTTCTGGGACTTGACCATAAACTGGGTTTCAGTTTTCCTTTTTGATTTTAAATGATTGCAAGACATTTTCAGTTTCCTTTAAGTACTGTTTTTTGAATAAGAGCAACTTGTTTTTGTTTAAAAACTCTGTAGCTGACTAAGGTTGAAGTTATGATGTGTGAAGAAATCAGCGTGAGGTAATTTATGTAGAATTTGTCAAATCTGATTTAAAACAATATACAGAAATATAGATATATGTTCTCATATAAGTACCTAAAGAAATGCTGGGTCGAAGTTGATTCCTTTTTTTTCATTTACATATCTTGTGATTGTATGCAAAAATAACGCAGACCGCGTGTATTATATACATATATAATTATATGCACATATATGTAAGATATCTCTCCTGTTTTTCTTAAGAACTTATGTGAAGAAATATTAGATTTGCAAAATACAATTATTTTGTGTTCAAGAAAACGATGAGCCACTTTTTCTTTTTTTTTTATATATTGCCATTCTTTCATATTTTGGGACACTATAATTATTTTTGCTATTTAGTGCATGAAAGCAATATTGTGCTAAAAATGCAACTGCCTCTGTGTGTCATGTATTGACATGTTCTCTTTTAATTTTAAAGTAGTATTTTTGATAAAACATTAATTTTTTTTCTCTACTCAAAAGACATGCTTTCCCCAAAGCCATATTTTTCAATAACTTCTGACAGCTATCAATATTTCCCAGTATTAGAAACATTTCTGGACAAGGTCTTTTGGAGTGTAGAATATCAGTCAATATTTTTTACCTGGATACATGCTGACTTTTTCAAAGAAAGCATGACTTTTCTTAACAAAAGGTATGTTGACTCATTAAAGGTATCTTATTTATTCAGGTGTCTTCTAATATATTTTTTTATTATTATTAACAAATTCTGCTAGTTTGCGTGATAAGGAAGCCAGGCTTTCTTGCTGTAATCTTCCATGTCTCTGCCTCAGTTGTCTTTGTGGAAAATCGGTGTCGTATTTACGTCTCGCACTAAAGTATCTTTGTCTGTTACTGAGACAGTTTTGAGTTAAATTGCAGTGAATAATTCAACTGTTTCATGCTTGAATTCTTTTAGAACTCCTGGGTAAAATACTGTCCAGAGTTGGAGATTACTCTTCAAAATTCTGCTGAATTTGCTCTGTAGCCTTTTCTACCAGGACTTTATTTTATGATACATATTGGAGTTAGCACAGTGGGAAGCTGCATGCCAGATCCAGCCTTTTTAGGACACCGAGCCTCCTGGCTGCTGTAACTTCTCAGAGAGGGGTGAGATAAGAAGGTTCTTCCACTGAAATACAAAAAGCATTGCATGTGTAGGAACATGGTAAAATTTACTAGGAATGCAGACTCAGATATATGTCTATTATTTATGACTGAGCTAGTGTTAACTGATCAACCGTGCATCCATTACTGTCCTGGTCTGTAGTTGCCAAGAAAGTTCTCTTTCATCTGTTTCAGTGATTCTGACATTTTATTCTGAACAAGACTTTCTGGGCTTTTTTTGGTTTATTTTCTGGTGGGGGAAGATGTCCTGTAAATGTTGTGCAGGGGGATTCAATAGATTTGGTGAAACGAAAAACTTGTAGGGGTTTTTTTTTATTTATGTTCCTGTAGGTTTTTTGGTAATATGAAAGAAGTCATATCATAGTTGAGTAACTAAAATAACACTTTGATAGGAAACAGTAACTCTGTGGTTTACCAAAGAAAGATTAGAAAGGAGTTGGTGAACCTAGGTTGCTTGAGATGGAACATCTAACCAACTGTCTACTAGTTGGTTAGATATCACTCTGAAACTCAAGGCAGAATTTGTTATGTCTGATATAATGCAAGATGATGTCATTAGCGCTCTTCCTGTAATTAAATACAATACATTTATAATTAGGGAGAAACAGGATACAAGAAATGGGAGTTGTCTCTAGTTAATTCAGCATTAAAATATGATACAAATAAAATATGCTTCAAGCTTAGCTATCACTAAAAACAGCATAAAGTGATAGTTTATTCACTGTTTTTCTAGATAAACAGCCTACTCCATAGTCATATAACAGCAGCTGTTTCACAGGAATAGTCTCATCAAAATTCTGACAGTAGTAATTTTAAAAAAATGCTTAAATTATTATTTCTTGGTTCCTCATCAGAAAAATGTCGCACTTTGTATATTTATGATACGATGCTTGTATAAGCAGAATATGAGATGTGGAACAGCATAATTTGAAGTAGGTTCCTGTGCTACTTAAGAAAATCGTGCAAGTTGCCTTTCAACTGGAAATTTAAGAGAATTGACAAGAGTTACAGTGGTGCCCCGCATACATTTCTGAATGTACCAATCTGAGGCAAAAGTAGTACGACCCAGTCCTTGCTACATCGTTCCTCAGTCAAATACTCTGGACCAGATGTTTCATAATCCTCTGTACCTATGTGATTGAATTTCAAATTTGGCAAGCTTGTGTATCAACATCCTGGAATAATAACACCTTTCATTGTCTTTTGTCCTGTTTGCATTTGCAGATTATGCTAATACTTGACAAGAATGTATATAAAGAATGAATTTCTGTGATAGCAGTCTCAAGATTTTTCCCCCTTGCATAATGAATGTTTCTAAAATCAGAACATCAATTTCATTGTACTTGAGAAAATAAACTTATTTTAGGAGTAGTTATTTCTGTCCAAAAGGAAAATACCAATGTGGTGAGATAACTTGGATGGAATATTATTCCTATACGAAGTTCCATCTTTTGGCAAGAGATAACAAGAGCCATTCTATGTGTTAGTGTTAAACCTCTTTGCCAATATATTTAATTGTTTATTCAGATTCTTTGGAACCTCACACATTTTCCCTTCATGCAATTTCTACATAGAAACAATGGTTAAAGGTTCAATTGATTCATTGACAAACAATTTAAAAATCAGTATCCAGCAGCAATACAATCCAAGCCTTTGGCTGTCTGTAGTTAGTACAAAAAGTTTCTTTTTGTCTTACTGCTTATTTCCTTTCTTTGTACTTTGTAATTTAATCAGGGTATGATTGGATTGCCTGTAAAGTTACTGCTCAGCATTATAACACACATACTTCTTTCATACTTTGAGTACAGAGCGAGAATAAATACTAGCCAGGGGGTTTTGTAGGATGGTAGAAAAGGTAAATTGACCCTACAAAAGTGCCTGGAAACTATCTTTAAGTGTATCTTAATTACTGTATGTGTCAGTGACCATTTGTGGTTCTGCATTCCTACATCTTTAAGGCATCCAGTGTTACTGTAGTGTCGCAGTGTGTACCCTCTCCGTTACAGTGAATCCATTTTTGCAGGAGAACCTATCCGTAGATTAAAAGTAGAAACGTCTCCGCTGTATGTTACTATTTTGGCTTGATCTGTCTCTGAAAGGACTGCCTAAGTTCTTGAACCATGCATACTCCTTCATATTTGTTTTGCTCATTGATTTTCCTTTTTTTTTCTTTTTTTTTTTTTTTAAATCTTCACAGATTATTTATTCTTTCACAGTACCTGTTTTTGTTTGGTTCTTTTCTTTCTATCACACTCCTGATATTTGACACTACTGAAAAAGAAAATTATTCTGCTAAAATAACTTGTGGGGTTTTTTTTTTTTTTTTTTTGTGTATTCTCACTATGAATTTTCTGGAAAGTATGTTAACTTTCTGTATCTTGCGCATCATACTGTGGGTCTTGCATTACTACTGCATGTTTTACATAACTTAATGCTCTCTGCTGCATGCTGTTCTCATTTCCTTCTTTCTTAAACTTTTGCATTCCAGGTAATCAATTTTCTTAGTTATTCCTTTCATTACCTCCTTCATTCTATTCTTCTGTTAAACTATTTCTGCTTTGGTCCTTTCTTCCTTCTGTGCTCACTTCCTATTCCAATCTTTTCTTTCCCTTAATAAACTCACACAGTTCTTTTGGGCTTCTCTGTATGAGGGTATATGTAGTTTCTTTGTATACCACGAACAGTGTTATAAGGTAATGACTTATTCATGTTAGAATTGTAGATTACAAAGTAGGCGTGCCCGTATCATGCAAATGTGTGTTAATAAGAGGGCAGTTCGAATAGACCATAGAAAATATAAAGATACTACTGTGTCTCATACATACAGGGATTGCTTTGTTTTCTTTCCTTTAAAGCCCTGGTGCTAAGGAGAGAGTGTTTCTGGACACAGGACAGAGAAAAAAATGGTCACTGCTTATTAATAGTGATTGTATAACTGGAAAGAATAATGAATCCACCAATTCTCTGGCTGAACTGCTGAGCTTGTTTAATGGTGAATGTTTAATGTATGCAAAATGCATTAGAAGCTGCCGATGCTAATAGCAATTGTACTTGAACTCAAGTGTATTGATGATACAGGTCTAAGGACTAATTTGATCTCCTTTAAAATTATTGAGACTGGCTTATGTGGAAGGAAAGATGTCTCTGCTGCATCAATCCCTGCTAGTCTGAAATTAAATTAAGTTAGGGACCTACATGTTCTTTGAGATTCAAGGCTACGAGGTCTAACTTTGGACTGTGCCATTATTTGTCTGGTTTGAAATATATTAGTCCTTTCTCCTAAATATAAAAATGTAGACATAGGAAACTTCTAATTGTGCCACCACATTCAGCATAACCTAGTGCTCTTTGAAATCCACAGTAGCAGTGGTGATGAATCAGGTTGGTTTTGATGGCAAAACTATTTTATCTCCATATCCAACATTATGACAGATCACTGTACTCATTATTTGTTACTAAACACTGATTTAATATGCATTTAACCTGCTACATCACTTCAGTTGTATATTTAAAAAAGAAAATCACTGAATTCTCATGATGAATGATTTGCACTTTTGTGTTTTTACTGGTTTCAGTCATGATCATTTGTTTTTCAGAGAAGGATAGTTTTCAACCCGATCAGCTGGTGGAACTTTAATTTAAAAACATTAAAGCAAGCCATCTATGATGGCTGCTACATCTACATTCATTTAATGGAGCTTTTAGCTGTATCACCGTATTATTGGTTTCCTTTTTTTAAGTACTTAGAATGTATTATTGCTTTAATGCACTTCATGGAACATTGCAAAACTCTTACTTAAATTATTTTACTAATGCTAAGCAAGGGTTGCTGCATTATTAAACACCAGAGGGTAGGCAAATTAGTATAAACATGAATTTAAAGCACATTCTTCAGGTACCTGAATGTTTATACATCACAGCAATAACACAGAAATTTATAGTAGTGCAACATTACTAGCAGAGTGTATTATAAATATAAGTTCAGATTTTAGTATAGCTCAAAGTCATATTTAGTTTCAACTCTATCCTCATTTCTGATACATAATTTCATCCCTAAATTAGCTTAATTAAGTATTTAAACTGCAGAAAGTAGTACACGCTCTTAAAAAGCAAAGCATTAGTCAAGTTGATTCTACACATGCTACAGCTATTGGTGGCCTGTTGTTCAGAACCACCAAAAAGCTCCACAGCTTTCTCATTGCGGATGACAGGTTATCATGTCTTTCATCTGATCTTCTCACATAAAGAAACTCAACTCCATATTTTCCTCAGCTGTATTTTCTAAAATTCTTATTACCCTTTCTGCTCTCCTCCAGTTTCTTTCCACTGGCCAGTATCTTTCTTAAGATCTGGTTTTTCAAGACTGGATAGGGTATTCTGGATCCATCTGTAGCATCGTGTTTACCAGAGTAATTAGCTCTTGTGTCCTAAATCCAACTTCATTCTGGGATAACGTATCCCAGAAAAGTTTTCCCTTTATCACACCATTGACTTGTATTTGTCTTGTGATGAATTGATCAGTAAAATCTCCCAGTACTATTCTGCCATACAGATAATTACTCCCCATTTTATCTTTTCATTATCCCTTAGAAACAATTAAACAACAGTATTTGTAATACTGTTAAATAGTAATACTAAAAATGTCATGCAGGGAAATGAAGAACATAATAAAAAATAATGTTTTTATTAACAGCAGTAAAAGTAAATGTCAATAAATAGTGTAACCACCATGTATTTCACCTTTAAACTGGTAGAGGGCTTCTGCACAACCTATTAGACAGATATGTTTTTAAAAAAAAACAACCTTACATATCTTCATAGTATTTTGTACATTCAAACATTTGATGCTGTTAAAGTTAATATATATGCTAATAAAATTCTTAATTATATTAACACATAAGCTCCTAATACATATTTTAAAGAGATATTTTTTCTTTAAAGGTGATAGTGCATTTTTACAAAGTAGTACTTTAGAAAAAATAATATTCTCTACCATTCTCTTTATAATCCTGCATTATGAATTTTTTTTTATATGCAAAAGATAGTGTTAATCATGGAATATATTCTAAAACTGTAATTAGCTGCACAAAGACTCTTGGTTACTATCTATTTAGGATGTCTCTAGCTCCAAAATTTTAATGCTTCAGTTTTAGCCAGAATAGAAGATCCTCTACTATGGAAGATCTGTTGTACATAGGGAAATGAGTAATAATCAGTACACCACCTTCAAAGGGAAAAAATTGCTTGAGAAGCTAATGTGAAGCGGGGATTGTATCTACTCAAAGGGAAAGAAAACGCACATATCAATCATATAAAGTGCAAAAAGGTTAACAAGTGATATACCTTGGATTTCACAACGCACAGAATCTTCAACTGTCCCGCAATACCTCTAGAGCCAAGCTTTCACTGTTCATGAAAACCAGGCATAGCCACCGTTTACAAAAATTAGCCATAACTTTAGATGTAAGCTATCTGGAAAAGACCCAAGCAGAAGATAAATTTGGAAATCAAAGGCACAATTTTGCAGGGATTCTTCATGCATCATATTTAAGGAATGAATCCCAGTGTACTGCAAAGAACTTGAATGGTGCAGTAGCCAAATGTGAATCTGCAGAGACGTCTCTCTCTGCATTCTTCTGCAGGTAGAGCCTGCAGTTAGAACAACCAGCTGCAATTGCTGGCTAATGAAAAATAATAAAAAATACAGTTCCTGACAGTATTAGGTCACTAAATTAGGTTCCAAATAATTAGCCATTATAGTTTCATCTAATAATTACAAATGATGTAATAATTAATACTACTCTGTAGTAAAGGGGTCACTAGCTTGCATAACCCAGGCTGTGCTTTGTAGGAAGTTCGGTGATGGCAAGTTTCAGTTAAAACATCATCAGAATAACAATCTGTTACCACAAGACCTGTGGCTGCTATGCATTGATAGTTAAGTCTGTCTAGATCTACGAGCGAGGCAGACAAAGGAGTGGCAAAGGCACTTTGCCAAGATGCAGGTGGCATTATATATGAAATCGATACAAACTCAGGACAGCACTGGAGCAAGAACGAAGACATCTGCAGAGTAACACCTGATAGTGTCTTCCATGAGCAGATGAGGCCAAGGTCTATGGAAACTTGGAAAGAACACTACCGACCTGGCCAGATGAAAGTGAGATAAAAATAAGGTACCTGAAATAAAGGACAAATGAAATGTCACTAACAGACTAGAGGTAATGTTATGCAGGGAGAAAATACATTTTTCCACCCACACAAGCAAAAAACTGGCTTGAAAATTGCTGTGTTTGAATATCACCAAGCAGGCCACAGGCAAATCAAGGTTCTGTTAATCCCTTCCTCTGCCATAGTGTGCAATGCAAAACAAAATCATTTGACAGAAAAAAGTAGTTTACGTGAATCTGATGGGAAGCACCCAGCTTACAGAAAGAGCAAGGGAAAGAATATGGGATTTTAACTGTAAGCACTTACTCAGCTCTTGGGTTGCAGTATGTCTCTGAACAGTTCTCTTGATTAAAAATTAGGTTAATTTTAGAAAAGCTTTGCCCCTTATCTCATTACTTAGTACATAATATTGGGGGGGGGGTGTATTGAAAAAAAGGAAGAAAGTAGTATCAGCCTTTACCAAACTATGGGCTTTCTCAGAATCCACCAGTTTCTGCTGTTGGCTCTGACATTTAACTCTTTAATTTCATTCTATGACAGAAAAGCAAAAAGCATTGATTGCTTCACTAGTATACTTTTCTCCTGAAAAGAAAAGAATTTGATTGTTCTCAGAGTTGCAGAGCTGAGGTAGCATTTTTTCACCTTCTTTCTTGTTTTGATATTGAATTGTTTTGGTGTTAGGTTGTTTGTCTGCTTGAAGTCCACTATTGTCTTTTCTTTGTGTTAATGCTGTATATGTGTATACGATGAAAGTACAAAGGGAACTTTGCAGGGCTAGTTGCAAAACCCACTAGCTAAGTTCTGATGAAAAAATGCTTAGCTGTTTTCCTCTATTGCTGATTTTAGTTTGTTCAGTTACTTAGCTACAGCTAGATATGAATATTCCTTTTAAAACAGAATTTTCATGATATGTTTTTTAAAAAAGGAACTCCCAACTGAGTGAACTGTGAATACTAAGGAACAGGTTAAAATAATGAAAGCTAAGGAACAGGTTAAAAAAAAAATCCTTTAGTGTAAAACTCATCACTTTCTTAATTAGTTTCAGGATATTCAAAGATGATGAGCTATATGTCAAGTAAGAAAGCAGACCTGTACAGACTCAGGAAATTAAAAGGAATTTAATCTCAGCAATATCTTTTACAAACAAGAATATCATGTCAGAGATTCCTGAAAAATGTCTTGTCATTGGTGTATATATTGAGAATTCTAATTTATAAATAGAGGCTGTCATAAATTGACGAGTAGCAGAGTGCCTTGTGATTGGATTCCCCTTGATAGTCAGCAATACCAAAAGAGAGGCATGGTCTAAAATTCCTAATACCGTTCTTAAATTTGGTAGTTCATAAAGCACTATATTATGATAAGCTATCTATGAATTAATCAGAAGTCAGTGAACACTAACAGCATTGATTTCATTTCATAAAAAAGGGCTCATTAACATGTTGGCTTCTGATCTTTTGACAGCAATGATATTGCTGTGGAGGGTTTGGGGTGGTGTTTGGTTGGTTTTGTTTTTCTTTTATCAAATAGCTAATCATCATCAAGGATGCTTGATTTTCTTAAAGTGTCTTTAACTTTGAAATTTGAGCGCTGTATTTTCCTAATTTAGTCTGTAATGTAAAAGCTTATATGTCCAAATTACCTGGAATGTGTGTTCTGTAAGGTATTAGAAAGAAGAGTGGCAGAGGACAGACTGGAATTCAAGTTTATTCTTTGAATTGAAATCTATAGAAAAACAAGTAGTATCTGCATAGATGCCAAATTTACCACCGATGATGAGAGACAGTGTAGTGAATCCACACTTACAAGTCACCCAACATAAAATCTTAGTGGCTGAATAATAGAAATTTTCTGTCCATAATACTGTGAGATGTGCAGATGGTTGAAAAATGATATGTGATCTCATGCAGTGCATGCTGAGTTAACAAGAGAATTTCATTCAAGAAAAATAGTACATTTTAGTTCCACTATATGTGTGATTATGTTTTCTTCATACCCATGGAGAATCCCTGATGTTAGAAAGCAAACTATGATAGCCCATTAACATGTCCTCTTTTAAATAATTTATTTAAATGCAAGAACCTCACATTTTTGTGAAGATAACTTACATACACAGCAAAGATAATAGCTGCAGTTGGATATTATCGGGTTTGGTTTTTCCATAGAATTGTGAGCGGAAAAACCGAATAAAAGTACAACTCATTTCTCTGCTGTGAACAGTCTTTGGGCCCAAACACCATTACTGATAAAACAAAATGCTGTCAGAATAAGAAGTGTAGGGCAGAAACAGGTACGAGTCATTTATTGTCTTCTTCCCAGTCTTCCTCACCAGAAAACCTACTGCACCTGGCTTCGTTTAAGATTCCCGTCTATCAGAAACAAATTGCAATCGTTACATTGACAGTACTTCGTAGTATATGGTGCTCTTTTAGAGTCTTGTAGAACTCGAATCCCATCTTTTATAAATTTTATTTATAGTTCTATGAATACTTTTGTTTGTGTCTTGTACAATAATGGATATGGTACCCCTTAAAATGACAGAAGTCTGATTTGTTTGCATACAAAAGTATGTCTTTTGGTTACAGTAATGAAAGGATCCCTTGACATATTAAAATGACTTTTAAATATATGGAAACAGTTTTGTTGTAATCAATTAAAAATAAATTTCCTTTGAAAAGTACTCTAAATAATATTTTCATCAAGGTTTTATGAAAACTTGAAAGATACTTTCCCCTTCACTCTCCCAGGTTTTGAGAGTGGATTTTATATAGTCTATAAAATTTATAATACTTTAATGGAAAATGCAAATGCAGGGATCTGGAGAGTAGAAAGCAAGTATTTAATTTGCTTCATTTGAAACTTTGGGCTATGTCAAAAATTAAAGAGAGAGATTATGGTAAATTATATTACGGTGACAAATGATCATCTGGTCTTTCCAAATGACCCTCCCACGTGTGACGATTTAGGTGATGAGATTTCATTTGTCCATTCATGGGAGGAGATTAACCTATGTGAAAGTGTTCGTGATGTTAGGGGAAGCATTGAATGTTTAAGTTTCAAAATCTTCTGCTTGAAAAGGTGATAAACTGATGTAGAGAGAGTTATTTGGCCCTGACAAAGGCCTCTGGCATCTATCAGTCCAGAGGTATATCTGTTAAGAAGGCTTTCTCCAGAACACTTGTCCTTACTCATCCTGTTCTTCAAACACTGAAGTGAGGCCTGTTGAAGTCTGTGATATTACTGAGGACTTCTTTCTGTCCTTGGTAACACCAGGGGTTATCCAGAATATTTCAGTAGATTATCCCAGATGCGCTGCATTTGGTGTTTTCTCTCCTAATCAGATGATCACTCCAACTTTAGTATCTCCAAGAATAAGCAGACAACAGTCAGAAAATGCCTATGATTCTTTTCAGCTTCAGGTCACACTTTTGAAGGTGCACAAGCTGCTTAGCAGCTGCTTAGTATTTTTTTCCTTCTGGTGAATTTATCGGCCCAAAATTTTTTGGGATAACTATTTAAAGGAATCCAATCTCTCATTGCTTCATCATGGTCATTGCAGCATCCATGTAGGTCTCTTCCTGGGGCTTTCAGTTTTATGTGAGCTCATTAGGATGTTTTCCTCTGTCAAAGATCCACAGTAGTAATTAGATAGTGGTACTGTTGTGTGTTCCTACAGATCTTCTCTTTGAATCTTTAGGTATGTACTGACACCCACTTTCAAAGAAAAGGGCATTTTAGTTATCCTCACAGAGATTAAATTCTCTAGTCTCAAGGTATAAGTAAGCCCAGCCCATCCAAGGTGACTTGAATGGAGTCTACACATTATTATGTCTGGTAAAAGACCTTTAATATTCTGAAAAAAAGTGTGATTTCATGGCAGAAAGTGCTTTTACTTCCAATTTCTGGAAACCTTTATATTTATTAGATTTGTTAAGCAATCAAATTTTTTAAGGTGTTCATAAGTCAGTGTCCTTTCTAGGGGTAGAGTTTGGATGCTTGTTCTAGGTGTGTTATCTGTCATCATCTCTACTTTACACTTTGGAAAAACAAAAGACTGTATTTTCACAGAACAGTCTTGTTCAGAAAGATCAGAAGACTTGGTATTTTTCAGATTGCTTAAAAGTTATGCCTTTGACGCTGCTTTGACTGAATTTTTCATTTTCTGTGACCTGAATGTGTGCAAGTTATAGCAATCTTCTTCTTTCTGCTATGTGACCTGCATCTAAGAAAAAACTCTCCGTTCACACTGTTGAAGGTGGTGGGCGTTTGGAAAATGATATAAAATCCGGAGGCTAAGGAAGCCCAGGTGCTTTGGGATAGATTGGTTGCACATCACAAGTTGAATCGTTTCAGCCATCATGGCAGAATGGTTGTTGCCTCTTGTATGCCAAGATAAAGTTCTGAGGTAGTGAGGGATGCAGCCTCTTGCTGCTATTGTCACTTAACAGAATATTGCTGCCTGATAGAAAAGAAGTATCGTAAGCTGACCAAGGACAAGAATCAATCACTTTAGCAGACAGAATATGCTTAGACAAGCTTTTCTAAATACTACTACTTTTTTTTTTTTTTTTTTTTAAGGGGAGTTACAGAAAGAAGGGAGCTGCCCAGAGTGTTGTTTCTTTTTTTTTTCCCTTGTGCATACACCTTTTCTCCTGTTTCACATACTTCCTTTTTTAAGCAGAGAAATGTTTAGGCTTGGTTTGCATCTTTTACTACAATAGCTGCCAACTTAGAACACCTTAGAAGTCTCTTCAAATGTGAGTGAAATACCAGCAGTATACAAAGATATCTTTGTTGCTTTCAAGCAAAAGCAGTACTCTGCGTTGAATGTAGATGCCATTTAATGAAGTCAATCTTTCCAACATCATCTTTTCAGCTTTTTTTGTATAGTTTGACTTAACATTGGTAACTGTCAAAAAAACCCTCAACAAAATATAAGGAGGGGAGGCAATCTGACATAGCTGAATGTGGAAACTTTTTATGTAAGAGTTGCTAGTACATCTGCATCCAGTTACCAGTATCTACTGATTTTGAGAATGATACGTTAGACTTTCAGTCTTTTCTATAATTGGTTATATTTGGTTTTGGGGTGGCAAGGCAGTGGCAAACACTGGACATATACCACTCTCTGTCACCCTGGGCTTCAGAGGGCTTTGGATAAAGCTGTAATACATTCTGGGCATCATGAATGAGGAGATCCTGTAAGCAGGGAGAAAATAGACAGCTCTTCATCCCAAAATATCATTTGCTTATAAATATGAGATAGCTAGAAAAGAACAAAAAAAATTATTTCCTTTGAAAATAAATTTTTAGCTCTGCCTGCATAATGGAAAGTGTGGCATTCAAAAATATCCTAGAACATGGAATTTAGCTCAAAATATGCAAGGCATCAGATAATACTGTAAAAAATGAGAATATATGCGTGGTGTAACAGTAATTTACATCTCCATAACAGTTCTCTCTAGATTCTCAAATTCCCTAATGCCTGTGAAATACTTTAGATTGTCCATGTCAGTGAGCTGGAAATTATCATTATCGTGATGTACTTGTGAATAAAGCAAGACATGAAGATGTAATGCAATTTGTATAATGTCCTAAAAAGTGTATGGCAGAGAAAAGAACAGAATTTTTATCTACTGATTCCAGGGTTTATGCTCTAATAACAAGGCGATTTTCATAGCACACTAATAGGGTATAAGGTGCTCATGTATGTGCACAAGCTAATATATTCTAAATTTGTTTCTATTATCAGACTGTGTGATTATGTTGGTAGAATATGATAATAGATGTATAATTACTTGTGAAAAAGAATCCTAAACAATTGGCACAAACTACTTTTCTGAAGAGTTTTCTGGTTTTAGATGTATTGACAATCCATTTTTGTTCCCTTTTCGAACACTTAAAACCCAAGTTGTTCTGTGAACAGAGGAGGTATTTAATTCTGTTGCCCACAGAATTTTAATCAGCATCATCTGAGTACCCTCCATCTTCATTATGTGCCAAAAATTTATTTTCTAGGCTGATCTGTTGCACCTTATTGCCATCTGAACTTTATGTAGGAGACTGCCTTTTTTATCTAACCAGACCAATTCATCTACATTTTAGCAGAGAATAAAGTGGCCTGAGTTCTTTTTCTGACTTTATTAGTGACACTCCGAATTTCCTCACTTGAGTCATTTGTAAATAACTATATTTTTAAAAGAACTTGAAAAGTCATCCAAATTTTATTATCGTCTCTGATTCTGAATCAATTTAGTTTCAAGAAAGTTGAGTTTTGATAGTGGTTCAAATTTTATTGAGACCCATTGCTGCAAAAGGGTGGATTCCTGTATCTCACAAAAAGAATATAGCCTGGACTCAACATATTGGGAAAATGTCAACATTCTGCTTAAAAGCAATGTTCAAAACATTTTCTTGATGTTTACAAATTCCAAGAAACATTCTCTCAAGTAAGAAAAATTATGGATTACCATTTAAACTGAAATTAGCTTCTCTCAAATAGAACTTAAGCAACAAGTTACTATGAATTAAAGGTAATAAACTTCCGTTTAGTATCATTTTGAAATGGAAGACGTAACATGTTTGAAAAATGTTAACGTCCTTCACCTAGTTACTGACATTATTTCTGTCTGGGAACAGCATGTAGCATACCACGTACCACTGCTTGTCTTCTCCGGTTAAAAAAACTTCTTCGCGTTTTGCCTATCTGATTCTCTAAACACTAAAAAACTTTTCTTCTTCACTTTGTGTGCAGAGTAGTTTCTGCCAGAACACAAAGGGAAAAAACAGTCCTCTAGAAATGAGTATCTGTAGTTTTCACTACCCTGATTAGTCTAGAAACATATTATGTGAGTCTCAGAAGTCAAAGTCATATAAAAAGTTCATTGCTCAGTGTGTAAAAAGGGATCTGATATGTACTGGTAATCCACACTGATGCGTGTGACGTCATCTCTGGTTCACTGAACCATGATTTTCTGTTATAAGACTAACTGCTATTTTCAATTCTTTATGGCAACTGCTAGTACGGACAAGCCACAATTCAGTTGCCAGCGTAAACAGTGAGAGTTTCAAGATGCAAAACAGGAACTGGTGGAATGATTTGTTCTTCCCTCTTTAATTCCTTAACATTATCTAACATGGTTTGATGAGTGCAGTACAGTTGCTTATAGGAGTAACCCCATTATGTGATAACAGCAAACTAATCACTGTTAACAAAGTGCTTTCTCCTTAACAGGTATAGATAATTAGTTCCTTAACTGTCACAAACCAGCTCTTCATATTGAAAGAGATCTTCACATGGAAATTTTCCTTCTGTTCTTGCTCAAGAGGGCCAGTATTTCAGAGGGGGCAAAAGGACGATTGTAATGACTTTTTCCATTGATGTATTCTAGCTTGTGTGGAATCAC
This sequence comes from Balearica regulorum gibbericeps, assembly GCF_011004875.1. Taxonomy (NCBI): domain Eukaryota; kingdom Metazoa; phylum Chordata; class Aves; order Gruiformes; family Gruidae; genus Balearica; species Balearica regulorum. The sequence continues at coordinate 3,975,251 of NC_046194.1, read as the reverse complement.
AAGTCACTACTGTGATTAAAAGAAAAACGTTGTCCCCGGACTTCCCAAGAAAACCCCCAGAAACTCTCTGCACAGGAGACTGAAATGACATGCAATAGCAAAAGGTCAATGAGCACAAGGCGTTCTGACTTCCGAACTGGAAATTTTAAGGGTTCCTGTAAAGAATGAGAGAGGACAAAACATGTTCTTCTATTCCATTATTGCAGTAAACAAACCAAAGGGGAATTCTTAAACACATTTGGGTTTTGCAAGGTTGAACTAAAAAGGATTTGACATTTTCAGCTATCTTGCTGTTGCTTCATGATGGTAGATACAAAAATGTATCTTGAGAGGCGGGCAAGAGTTGACGCAAATGTTGCAGAAAAGTTTCTTCCCTGCCAATAAAGTTTGTATTCTATGTTTAACATACTAATTAAAAAGAAAACATCAGAGTTTCCCATGAAGTGAGTGAGGCTACTTCCGTGAAGTAAGTAAGGTGAATCTGCTAGAACGATTATTTTCTGAGGACTAACAATATATGACATATGACGTGAGCCTCTGTTGGTCACTGTAGTAATCTCTGATGCTTTATGATCCTCCGTAAAGACCCTTTTAGCAATTTTAAAGAAAGCTAAATAAAAATGCTTTTAGGTCAAAAACCCAGCCTATGCAAACATAGAGAGAAAAGATAAAGTTTTTCTTTATCTTATAAACTGTTTGAATTGTTTCTGTTCACAGATCTGAAAAATATTACTGAGAACAGGAAAGCAATTCTCTGCACTAAAAAAAAAAAGCAAAAAGGAAGTATTAACTTATTTGTAAACAAAGTATCCAATTGCTTTCTAGGTCTTTTTTGATCTTTTACACTGATTTATTTGGAGCTTGCTCAGAATGTTTGTCCTTTTCTTGGGAGGTTAAGTGCCTCTCTGGACTGGTGAAATTCTTCAGATTTTTTTCCAAGAGAGCAATATTTTTCCCAGCAAAATTAACCACTAAACTTTTTGCAGTTTATTTTCATGTAGGAATAAGAGAACAAATGTATACCTTTTTAAGATTTTGTTACATTTTGTTAGAATCAGAATTTAGTTTATATAAGTAATACTAATTACTAAAAACTAAGTAGTCTATCTGTCGGTGTTTAAGAGGTGATTGGACAATGCCCTTAATAATGTGCTTTAACTTTTGGTCAGCCCTGAAGTAAGCAGTCTAGTTGGACTAGAAGATCATTGCAGGTCCCTTCCAACTGAAATTCCATTCTATCCTATTGCTATTCCATTTCTATTGGGGTTGCATGGCAAGGTTTTGGTACGGGGGGGGGGGGGCGGGCAGGACTGCAGAGGTGGCTTCTGTGAGAAGCTGCTAGAAGCTTCCCCTATGTCCAACAGAGCCGATGCCGACTGGCTCCGAGATGGACATGCCGCTGGCCAAGGCTGAGCCCACGAGCGATGGTGGTAGCGCCTCTGGGGTAACACAGTGAAGAAGGGGGGAAAAAACTACGCAAGAGAAAACTGCACCGGAGAGAGGAGTGAGATGTGAGAGGAACAACTCTGCAAACACCAAGGTCAGTGCAGAAGGAGGGGAGGAGGTGCCTCAGGTGTTCAAGTTCTGTTCAGTCTGGTGTGGACAGAATATTGTGTTAAATTTCAGCTCTGACATAAGAGTTGCTTGGATATGGGATTTAGGGGGGGATGGGGGAAGGGGATTACTGTTTTCACCCCTGAGTCTGTAGAAATTTACGGCTGAGTATGATTTAGTCCCACGTCATATCAGAAGTCAATGACATAAACACTGATCTTGGACATAACCTTATTTTTCAACTTCATTGCAGATGTCATACCAGAATATTTCATGCCCTAATTTCTTTCATTTTACTGTGCAAAGGTCTTCTGAATAATTCTAGAAAGAGATTTGACCTTAGATCTCAGCTGAGATGCTGTACCTTTTGAGTTTAAAACCTAAATATTTTAAAACCCTCCTCTCCCAATATAGCTAAATGAGACATTTTACCTATCAGAACAGAAAATGTTAGTCCTCAATAGTTATTCTTTACAGTCTTGTAGAAATGGCACTCCGTGATTTCATATTCATTGTGTCATATTGATTTCTGGTGCCATTTCAGTTTGCAAATTATTTTTCTTTCACTGCAGGCACTCACATTTAAGCTGGTTTTTTTCATTTTATACATAATAGGCCAAATTATGACCTCATGCTTACTTTTGCCATTGAATTGTCTTGAGGCTGTGCCCTCCAGAACACTAGTAAGAATTCATTTGCAGTGATTGAGCAATGCTTATATGATGTCAATAGTAAATTACTTTAATACAACACAAGACACAAAGCAGTAGCTATTGCTGACCACTCACAATCAGTAGTTTAAGTTATTTTTCTTCCCTTCAGGCAGTGGGCTTGATCGTATACCCTGTATCAAAACAGCAATTTCAGTATACTATTTCTTGTACTGAAGTATCACTTTTTAATTAGTCATAAATTGAGAAGTCAGAGAAAGAAACCATCTCTGCATGATTTTATGTCTGGTTGTGGATTGTAGTTCTGTGGTTGGAGGAAAGTTTGTTAGCCCACCAGGAGTCCTCTACATCAGTTTTCTTGTAGTGAACCAATTGGAAAGCTTTCACAGCCATATTTCAAGTTATACTTCAGAGGAGGGGAAAAAAAAAAGGGAACAGTGATGATAATTATAAAAATGGGTGAGGACTGACTTGAAGAAAGAGTTTATTTGATTACCACAATAAAGAGATCCGTTTGCTAACTAGAAGCATATCATTAGTAGAAGTTTTCCATTCACTTCATTTGTAAAATAAAAAAAAATAAGAATTTATTCAGAACTAACATTTTCTTTTATCTTGATAATCAAAAGACCTCTTGCTAAAGTAAAAATGACACTTGACATCTCAAAGCAAATGCAAAGATGAAGTGGAATAAAAACATTGCATACTCAATTTGAATAAAAGAATTCATAATAATTAAAAAAGTAATTTGAAGCTAATTATTCTTAGGCATAATGTTCACTTTACTTTTGCAAATTATTCTACTGAAGTCACCATACCATATGTATAAAAATAATAATTTTTGCTTGACATCAGAATTACCAATTTATGGCACGCAAGAACTGTTTTCAATGGTGGCTTAGTCTTTCTAAACACGTTACAACATAATGGGACTTGTGTACTTCTGTAGTGACTTTCAAAGTCACATAATCTCCTAAAGACAGTGATAGATGCTGAGGAGGATTCTGAAGAGCATCCAGCTTGCTGTAGGCTAGGCACAGAGAGAAAGAGGTTGTTCCTTGAGCTGGATTTGCCAGGTGACAGTTACACCATAACGAAAAAATTGTTGGCCAGATTGACCCATCTGCCTTCTGGTCTTTGTTGGCTGCCAGAATAATGGGAGAATCTGGCCCAGTAACTGGAACATATTAGTTACTCTCACTCTGTCTTCTTGGCAGGCAGATGTTCTATTAATTAATTTTTTCTGTAGTAATTCATCACAGAATATTTAAGTCTCGTGGCTTGTGATTTGGAAAAGGAATACTCATTTTCCTAGTTCATGAGGCAGAAACAGAACAGGACCAGATGGTCCATGTGGCAACACTAGGTATCAATGAATAGCTACATCTAGATTGCCTCAATCTACTGCACGTTGTTCAAAAACGCTCTGTGTGCCTCTGTGTGTAGGTTTTCCCAGTTCTCAGAGCTTTATAGTTAGACCACAGTAAGAAATATTGATCACACCAGCAGCAATGTGTCTAAACATTGGCAGCATCTACCGTTTGCTTATGATTGGCTTTGAGTCCCAAAGTCACAAGTAGTTTCTTCTAGTTTATGAAATAAAATTGCCTGTAGGACATGCTGCTGGTTTTTTCCTCCTTTGCTCTGTGGAGCAGCTCATTTTGCTGAACAACGTGCGAGAATCAGCAGTATTGTTAGGCATGATTATCAAACAAAAAAGAAGACTCTTGCAACTGAACCATAATAGCTACTCCGACAGGTTGTCATCTACTTGCTTCTCTCAATTCAGAAAGAGCTTAGAAAATGGTACTATGTAGTATCGTTAACAAAGTTTTTTCTCTTCTCCCTCAACAAATATGACAGCCACTCAGCTGTAGTATCTGGGATAATGACCTTGACAGGAAAGACTTTTGACATTCAGTCACTGAAAATTAACAAAGTACATATTTGCAGGTGATTTCATATAATCTGTTACAATAACAGTGAAACTTTTGCTTTTTGGCATGCTATTTGTATATTAGCCACAGCACAATTTTTCAACATACAAGGTTTTTTTTCTTTCTACACTAAAAAAATTACAATTGAAATCTAAGAAACCAGCAATTAAAAAGACCCACTAAAATCAAAACATATCCATAAAAGAGTTTTTACTTTTTACTCTTGATTAAAATTAGGTAATTAATTTTGACATTATTTTTTTTTATATATTTTTTATTTTCAAGCTTAGGCCAGATATGTCACATACCACTTTGGCTGCTGAAGTATTTCCCGTATTTTTGGCCCTTTTTCTCCACCTGCATCTGCCTGCAATGAAAATTTTACGAAGAAATGGAAGCCACCAAAACCCACCAAGAATATATTAGCTGAATTGAGAGTTGGAATAGAACCACCTACGCTGTAAAGTACCATCATCTTAATTATGTTTCACTTATACAGCATGAGTTTGTAGATTATTTTTATAAGATCTTACTCTCCAGCTGTGTTTTACTCTTGCAACCTGATATTAAATCTTTTCTGTTCTAATCTGCTTTTAACATTCAAATTCCTACATAATTTTCTACAATTTACAAATTTGAAATTGATTATTGCTGGCACTGAAATGTAAAAGTTAATTACTTCTCTGGGAGAAAAAACCAAAAGCATAAGATTAAAATGAAATCATGTGATGGATTTCATTTGTGGAAGTTAATTCATATTCATTGTTGCTTACATTTGCATAAACAGAGGTTGCGCTTACCATTCTACAGAACACAGGTACAGTTAATATTTCCAAGCTATTCTGCATTTTTCCAGTGGCTTTTCTCTTTTTGTCTGGACTGAAGTAATATAATTAATTGAAAAATAAAAGAAGGCATCCAAGAATGATGATATTAGATTACTGTTTCCCAATTCGTACAAATTATGTACCTCTATAATCACAGCGCTCCATCTTGCAATCCCTGGTGGAACACCCAGAGTTACATTGACCTGGTGAGACCTTGGGCTGGCCTGCATTGCTGTCTGCTAATATTCATGGAAAGTGCTTGGGGAAAGTAAATTAAAATTAATTCCAAATTTGGGGATTCAATTACGGTATCTTAGTTTGTTAGGTTATCCCTAGAGCTTCATGGAAACCAAGGCTTCTGCTCTGCCACCTGAAACTCGGGTCTCTTTGATGCGCTCTCTGTTTTATTGCTGTTTGAGTGGAACCGTGAAGCTTCTTCCCTGTGAGATGTTTAAGGGTCTAACAGAAGACAGGTTATCTAATGGATGATATAGCTGATTATGCTACTTGTGAAAATCCTGCTGGATTTTAAATGTTTCTGTCATTTGACCCATTCATTCTGCCTCTCCTAGGCACAGATAACTTTGTGCTGCCACAGAGAAATTTCTGTGTGCAGGAAATATAAGAGTCACTTTTTTAAGGTGCAGGAAGCAAGAGATTTCTCTCAAAAAAGTGGTAAACTATTCTGGAAAGGGTGTTTCCATTGGAATTTTAGATGCCTGCAACATTCGGGGATTGCCAGAAAGGAAGTTTGGTCTGAATAGAACAGAGCGTGTAATTCCTTTAGCTGAAGGAGAAATATTATATATGCATAAACATAGCGTGTTGTTTAAATGCGATAATGTATCTGTGGCATGCTGCTTTTTCCTCCTTTCTTCTCAAGGATGTTCTTTTAAGCAGTCTGGTTAGGTGGAAATCTCTAGAGGGAGGAAAGGTTGCTCACATGTCTGTAGGAGGTAGGGAACAAGCTCAAGGGAGAGAAAAATTAAGAGACTACAGGTTTGGGCAGGCAAATATTCGCAGTAGAGAGCTGGGAGCCTGCTTGCAACTCATGCTGAGACTGAGTGCGTGAGGAGCTGGGAAAAGGCAGCCAGGCCACAGAAGTGACAAGAAGAATTTCCTGGGGACTCTGCAGAGTTTACTGCATCTCAGAAAGTCACTGAGTTGACTGCGGCCAAGTCTGAAAGCAAGAATTACCTGCAGGGACACAAGGAGCATTGAGAGCATTATGTTTCTCCCTTCTACTTATATGCTTTCCTAGTCTCTTTGAATTTTCCGTGTTGTTTGGTTTTGTGTTTGTTTTGGTTGTTTTTAAAAAAAAGTCTCTTCGTAGTTTATTTTCTAGTAAAACCTTTGTTGTTACTCTGATTAGGATTAAAAGTGGTTTAGTCTTCCTTGCAGAGAAATTATAAATAGAGCGACCTCAACATGGACAGGAGTATCACTAGTAAGATTTAAATATGAAAATCATAAACATGCTCTCTTCTGTACATTGCTAAATATGCACAGACTTGAGATTTACTTTGTTAAATGGCTATAGTAGAAAAAATCATGGGTGACATAGGAAAACTGTTGAACTGCACTCTAAATCCATTAATTCTAGTATTAAAGTCTTTTGGTAATTGAGACTAAAACTTGAACTTTCTCAAAGGCCAAATTTCATTTAAAGTGGAAATACTAAATAACTCCAGGGGGGGAAAAGTGTCATTCAGAAAGAGTGCAGAACAACTATGCAAAAAGTAAATTTGACACTGTCTTTTCTGCACAAAAATATGTTATTCTAAGAGAAGGAGATAGACAGATGTCATGCACTCCATTATATTTTCACAATAAGGTAATGCATATGATTGAAAATATTGCAAGAAAAGGAGAATAATTTTACAGAAGTGATTTCAGGAACTCCCTTGGATTCACAAGTTAGGATTTTGCTGTAATAAGTGATAATGCAAAATACATTCTTCTGTAGCAGCAGTACTGCTAGACAACTTCCACAAAGATGTTAATAGGATTTTCAGACTCTTTCATGTCCAAAAACAATGGCTGAAGTCCAAGATTTACTCAGTTGGCTTCTAAACTGTGTGTAAAAATACTTCCTAAACCTTGCTAGCACCATACCCCAAGTGTCAGCTACTTCCTCATACTGTAATCTTCATTAATTCACTTTAAATGGTATTTAGGATTACTGCATGGGGGTTTTTTTTTTAAAAAAAAAAAAATGTTTGGAGATGCTTAAAGCTTTATGCAAAAGATACAACTCCTCAATAAGTAACCTCATCCACCATGGCTGCTCATACTGGATATATTTACGCACACTTCTCTGTCTGCAGATGAAGTTTTCAAATACGGGGAGTATATTGAATGCAAGCCACTGTAAAAAGACTTTTTTATTAAACTATGATACTCATCTGATTTTAATGTAATCCATCAAATTATTCTATTTTGTCCCTTCAGCTGCTCAAATACTTAATCTTTTTCTAAGGCGCTGAAATATTAAAGTGTATTTTAACAGGAGTCCAACCTTAAAGTAGAATATGCTTAAACTCACTCTAAATTAACTCGGAAAAGTCTCTCAGTCTTTCCTAATAATCTGTAAACTCTGTTAGAGGAGCTGTAGAAGAGCGAATCCTCCTGACAGAAGCCTAGCCCATAGGTTGTTACCAGTACCAATAAAAAGCCACTGAGATGATTCAATTGACTGAAATGCATTTTAAAAGTGCTGCTGGCTGATCTAATCTGAGCAGTTTGTGCCATTTTTTTAATTTCCTTTGTAATAATTCTTTTTATGAATTTATTGTTAATCATAAATGTTTTTAAGTGGTTATACTTGATGGTGCACCAAAGTTCCTTCAGTATGCTTACTCTGCCATCTATAGGGGACGTTTCTTTCCCCCCCGCCCCAGTCCGTACAGCTACGTGTAATAACACGGCATATACAAAAGTTGTGGTTTCTGACATTTATTCTTACTATTTCAGTTGTGGACTGCCAAATAATGTGCATGTAAGAAGGGGGTGGGGTGGGGTGGGTGGTAGGTTAGGAAAACAGCGCTCTTCTGACCCAGATACTAGAAACTGGATTTTTCAAAGCAGGTGAATGGACACTCAACATCATACCTTAATAAATCAATATCCGGGCAGCGTGCTTCATCAGCCCAGCTGCTGATGCAGAGGGCAATGTCGTGTTGGTCAACAGGTTAAGGGGAAGTACATGCAAAGAATATTCCCTTACGTCCACAAAATAGTTTCTAGGTGCTGTTAAAAATTGTACTACTTCATTCTGAAAGGCTTGGTTCCTCCCAAGTTAACATTTTTTCCACCTCGACCAGTTTTAACTAGGTGGTCAGCCACAGAGTTTCCTCAAAAGAGATCTAGAGAAGGACTTAAACTGGTTTAACTCTATTTTATTCTTGTCTCTGATCCACTGGAATTCAAGTTCCACTCAATCTACAGTTTTCCAATAAACTATATAATATATATATATAAAATATTGTCATATAAGAATATGAATATATATTCTTACAATAATACATAAAATTAATTATACAAAATGAGACATATTGGTGAGATACACTAAACTGCAAAAGAATGCAAGTATATATGGATGTTCATAATGCAGTAAAATATATTCAAGGCTTCAGTACCTTTTAGAAAAAAAAAACAGAGAATCTATTTTGTAGCTAAGGCAGACCTGTGTCATTATGGTTGGATATCTTCATTGCCAACCAATATGTTCACAAGGTATTCAAATATCTGACACTTAAAAAATCCTTTTCCTTTCATTTCCTGAAATCAAGGGGCATGCGCATCTTCTAAAAGGGAGCAGTGGTTTCTCATTTAAAGTATATGAACTAATAATATCAAAATATGCAGTGTAGATTCTATGTTTTTTCTTGGAAAGAAAGTCTTTTGGTAATTGAGACTAAAACTTTCTTGGAAAGAAAATTATTTCTTTACTTTTCTAATGGCTGGAAGTCTAGTCTACTAATTTTTAAATAATGTTCACTTTGCAAAATTTTTAATAGCCAGTATTGTACATACATATGTATATAAAAAAGATTTGTTTGTTTGCCAGGCTTTTACAATTTTTTGATAGAATGTATGGAAAGTTGCACAAAGGAAAAGAAACAAGGTGAATTTCAAAATCAGAATTTCAACACACACTACTCTGGCTTCGATACTATCACTTTTCTGTGGCTATTATTATTGAATGCTTTACCTTTTGATAAGTCATGCTCCACTATCACATATATCTGTAGCAGGATTACTCTTGGGAAAAATGGAAGAACCGGGAGATGGAAACCTTAAATAACTGGCTTTCCTGGGTTTAATTCTCTAAGTATAGACAAAAGATGGAGATTTTATGTTATCTTAAGGTAGTAGGCAAGCTTTTACATTTTCCATTCTTGCTACATCTATTGAACAAATTCAATTTCTTGTGATGTCCTTTAAAAATACTAAATTATTAGTAGTGTTCACATTTCAACGTAGAGGAAAATATCTTTAAAATTAGTATGTCTTCTTCTTACAAAACAATGCTATTTCTTTCAAAGCAAGGAAGTCTAGACAAAAATTGGGGGATTACGAATGAACTGAAACCTTTTTCATAATCTGCATAAAGTTTCTGGAAAGAAATAGCTAAACAAATTGTATCTTCTCATCTATGAAATCAATATTTTTGGATTGTAATGAGAATTGCTTTCCATTTCTCATCCAATTCATCTCAGATTAAATAATAATAGAAGACAGAAAAGAAATCCTGCTGATTTTGGTTACAATCTCATACTATTAAAGTACAATATCTTGTGACAAAGGAACAGTTTTCAGGAGTAGGGCTTCTAATACCATATGAATTTCAAAGTAATGCACAGTTGTGATCAATGAGCTATCGATACCCATCTGTCCTTCTGTAAAGATGACCTTTGTAACTCTCAGGGGCAATGCTGCACACCGTCATGTAGCAAGAGTGTGTGTGGATACACTATTAGTACAGATGAAAAAAGCTTCAATTATCGTCATGTCTTGGCGCTAGTACAGCATGATTGTGAGATGTCCTATGATAAAGAATTTGGGGATTTTTTTTTTTTTTTTGCATGAAAAGTGTAAGTAAACAATGCTTATTTGAAGACATCTAAAGCTGTTCGAAGTGAAGTAGTAATCTGCTGTCCCATCTTAAAAAAATCTCAACAGTCCCTTGGCCAGACAACCTGGGAGCTTTTGGAACCCGAAGACTGTATACTGGAAAGAGAGAGTCAGGTGTTCCTTGATCCAAGGGTCTCTGTTCAAATCCCGTTGAGTTTATTTTTCCAGGGTTTTTTTGTTTGAGGTTTGGGTTTTTTTGAGGCTAGCTTATTTCATTAGTTGATCTTCCCCCGTCTCTTGCATTCCTTTTGTACTTCTGTGTTGTTTTAGGTGATTTAAATTATTCAGTGGAAGCTGTTCACCTCGCTATTTGTTTTGCTTTAGGTTCAATCTACGGTTACTTATACTAACCTTTGCTCACACCATCTAGAGGCTAGTTGGTCTACAACTTAATGCTTATATTTTAGCAAGCTCGATTATTGGAATTTTTGTCTCTTATCACAATATTTATTTTTCTGAGTTTTACTTTAGAGTTTAAACTTCCTTTTCTTGTAAAAACTGAGGCTTATTTTTTTCAAATTTTGCAATTTCATGCACTTCATGATCGTAAGACATCAGAAAATGGAAGAGAGATAAGTTATCATTGTGCTGGTAAAACACATAAGCACATTCTCATACACACAAAGGAAAAATAAACAAAGATGATGAAAATAAGGTACAACTTAGCTATTAATTTGTTACTGATAGCTTTTATTTGCAGTGTTTTCCTTTTGTAGCTAATACTATGTAGGATTTTGGGGGTTTGGCTTTTTTTTTCTTAAAAGTTTAATTTGCCCTTCAATTAAAAAAGGTTGAGAAATACTGTCTTCATATACTCCAAAGTCTGAAAATATGTTAACCCTTTCACTGTACATGGCCAGTGGACCCATTTCATAATGATATTGGGATAAGGAAATGTTACATTTCTTAAGCATAAAACTTGTTTTGTGTTTCTTCTGAAATTAAGGATAATAACTTGTTCTTACAAAGTAAGCATTGAGATTTTTGTCTCTGCTAGAAAATAATTGCAGGAATAACCTCGCTGCTAATATATTGTTACATAATACCATTCTTGTATTGATTAGCCCTTATTACTGTTGTCATGTGTATAACAATTGAGTTCCAAGTATTGAACCTTTATGCATAATTGCTTGTTTCCTTTACCTTTCCCATTTTATCTTCCTTAATATTAACAACTTCTGGTTTTATTTTTTCCTGCAATTTCTCCAAAATCCTCCCAACATTATCACTTTCTAGAAGTGATTCTTTTCTGGAATCAAAGTTATTGTTAAATGCCAAGGGGAGTGGTGCTGCTTCAAAAGAATTTTGTATATAAATCTCAAAGAATGCAATGTTGGAATGAATTTAATGTTTAACTTCAATGTATTGAAAACATAGCAAGAAATTAAAGTGGATTTGTAGCAGTTTTCTACTTTGCATACCTTGGCATTGTTTGTTGGTTCAATCCTGCTGTTTTAAAGAAGTCTAGGTGGATCCAAAATCATAGCTATTTATAATTCAGTCTGACTTGCAGTGCATTTTTCAATTTGCCAGCTGGCAGTTGATTTCTGCAATCCTACTAGAAATTCTCTGTTGATGGAAATATAACTGTGCCCATACTTTTTTTTCCAAATAAAAGCTATTAATGAAAAATAGACAGTGACACAACAGAGCACCTGAGTGGTGTAGAAATGTTGAAATCACAATATATATACAGTAAAGCGTACATTTCTGCTAACATAGATTCATTTTTAAGTGCAAAGAAGGACTTGCTTTCTCAAAAATCTTCTTTATCTGTACGTAATACTGCAGTTTCTCCGTTGTTCAGTCAGCATAGTGTGTAAATCTATGGCTAGCTGGCTCCCGTGGGGCCCAGCAGGTTTGCTCCAAAGGGTAACTCAGGTGTGAACAAACACGCATACTGCGTTGACAATTTGTAGACCAAAACCGACGAGCAAAAAGGGAGGGCAAGCAAAGTGACGGTGCAAACTTGCTGCCACACTTCTGCACTCCCCGAATCTATACAGACAGCCCGTTCAACCTGTGGCTTCAAATCACAGCGTAACAATTAAGCTGAATGCTTAAGTAAATTCGATTACTTAGTTAATTTGACAAGTTATTTATATGGTCAAGTTATGATAACATTAACTGTCAATACACTATTAATACAGAAAATGTCAGGGCCCTGAGAGCGTTTCTGGACCTCAGTGGCCCAGAGCAGCCTCCTCAGGGGACTCCCCCCAGCCCCATGGTCCTGGAGGCCCTGTCAGCATCCCTCAGTCCTGCCCTCGTGACACCGTAAGGTATTGCTCTCCAGATCCACCACCAGCCATGGGCCCTGCTGACACGGACGTGTCCCGCAGGCTGACGTCCTGGGCCCATCCCTGTCCCCAGAGCCCTGCCTGGCTACCCCAGGGCTGTCCCCGGTTCCTCTCCCCAGGCCTGATCCTGCCCGTTGCCCGTGAGCTGACATCCCAGCGTGGCCTCAGCCCCCTGGGCTCCCCACCCTTGGGGACCCGCTGGCCCTCGCTGCGCGCTGGCAGGATAGAGGTAGGTGGACGGGTAGGTGAAACAACCACCACACATTATTGCACAAAAATGGCTTTTTTTAGTTGAGTTTTTGTGTTCTTTTTTAAACATTTTTATCTCACGATACCTGTTTATTCAAAGATATATTTTGTTTGGACTGTTATATTCTGTCTGGCTTAGACCAGAACCTGACAAAAGCAACAAGTATTAGAGATCTACATTTTTTCTTTCTGTGTTAGGGCTCTAATGCCTATGCCTTGAGGAGCAGGATTAATCATGCAGGCAATTAGCTGGCGAAAGAGGTGCAATGTCTTTGGACTGTCAGCATACCTTATTTTTTGCAGAATACTTCGTTTAAGGTCTTCTGATGCTACAAGATTTAGGAACTGGCCATGAAAAGAATTTGGACTATGTGAAACTTGTTTACAGTTGTGTAAGCACAGCTGGCGCCCAGTCTGTACATTTGGTACACCACTGCCGTACCAGTTAGGATAAGAAAAATGCAGTTGTAGAAAAGAGAGTCTTTCCAAGGGGTTTTTTTGCTGCTATAGTTTATATTCTATCAGTATAACAGAGAAGTTGAAAATGCTTCTAATGTTAGGTCAAATGTAATAACTACTCCGCTCCCTAACTTTTTGAAGTAAGGTACTACAACTACTGAAGAAGTTGTTATATCAAAAAAAATGATTGGGTATGAATGTTAATTAAATAAATATGAATTCATTAAATGAAGGTTTGGTAAAATCATTGAAACCTTGTTTTAATGTAAGCAATACTGCTACTGGAATGAAAACAAATGAGTTACAGAACTTGCACAGAAATATGAAAGTGAGACAGAACTGGAAATGTTCTTCATAAAAGTTCTCTTCAAAACATTGGCTGTTATTACAAAATGTAGATCATGGACATAAGGCCTGTCTTTTCAAACAAAACAAAGGTATTTTTACTCAAATATTCTCTTTATAAGAACAGTGGACAATTTTTTTTAAAAAAAAGCTAAAACATCATAGCTTTTTTTAAATTTCAGAGCTATTCAAACCAAACATTTTTCTTGCATCAACATATGATCACATTGTATCTTTATTGATTCATGTAATTCTTCTTCTTTTACTGTCACCAGGGGACAAGTGTAGATGTTATTTCACTCATACATTCCTATTCCATATTTAAAACATTATTCTTTCTGTCCTAGTCAGATCATGTAGCAGCAAGACAAGTAACAATTTTAACATGAATTGAATTAGGAAAAGTACATTAAGTTAAATTTTGTCAAAGCTCATTCTAACAAGAGAGGGGCAAAATCATCCTAGCAATAAATATGGTTATATTTCATGGGGATATTGTAGCAGTATAGTAAGTAACTTCCAGTTAACAGACACTGTATTCCAACAATTTTTTATTATTGTATTATCCACTTCTAGACTGAAAGTGTCAGGTACAGAATCTCTCATTCTGAGCCTCTGTCATTTTTAATTTATACTGATTGATTTATTTACCATCATTAAAAAATATTGCATATTTGAGTTGGTTGTAATTAAGATGCATGCATTCTTAATGTAGCTACTTAACTACAACTGTTTCAAAAATCAATATGGCCTTTTAAATAAAGAATATGGGCTATTTGTTATTCGCTTAGAAATGCATATTACTGTAAGTGTGCATGTGCTCAGCTGAGGCTTCTAACAATATTAGATATGCAGCTACAATTTTATCAGAACTCTTTCTCTTGTAGAGGATTGTTCTTGCATCTATTAAGAATCTGTTGTTTTCCTATTGCAAAAGTTTGTTTACATTTTAAGCTAACAATTACCTGAATACAGCAGTAACAGGAACGGGCTATCATTGCAGTGGACCATGTGTTGAATAGGAAATAATTTGTTTCTTCAGTAAAATGATCTTACCTACAATTACCGTTGCTGAATGTCTTTCAAATAGATATGTCATTGTTCATAGGCAACCCCTCTGAGACTGCAGAGACAAAAATGGACCCAACTGTAAGTAATTTTCCACATTTCATCTTTAAAATTAGTCACTTGCAGAAGTTTTCATAGAAATGTTCACTAACACTGAATTAAATATCAGTATAGCAATATACTTCCACAAAATTAGTCTTTTTATCATTGCCATCTTTCTTCACTGAGTAACTTCATGATCTTTTTATGGTCTTTATTAAAGATAATAAATGAAATATTTAATAGTAAGTCTACAAGTCTTTGTTTTCCCTAAAACACGAGGGTTGGAAAGTAACATTTTCTTAAGGAAAAAGATGATCTACTCAAATTTTGAAGTGTGATTTTTTTTTTAACCTATTTTCATTGGAAATAAAGCATTTTTTTTTTCTATTTAGAAATAAATAAGGTGTATTATTAAATATGTACCAGGAATTATTAAACTGTGAGGGTATTATTTACTGTGAGAAGGACGTTTGCTTAAAATTGGATCTGAATAGTTATGTCACCTACTCAGAGGTGAAATGGTCAAAGCACAGAAAAAAATGCAGTTTGTAGTCCAAGAGAACAATAACCCACTACACATCAGAATATGAAAGGTGGATTTAGAGTGTTTTTAACAAAGAAAATGGAGCAAGAACTTCTCATTTCCTTGGTCTTTAGTTTCCTCCAACAATTTATGTCTACTTGCCTGTACAGCACTACAGGATAATCACTGTTACCACCGTAAAAATATTTGTTTCTTTTTCTTTCTGGATAAAGTAAAATGTCACAATTGCTCAGATTTGATAAAAATTGTTCAAAATTTAATCCAGGAATCTTATCATGGTGTGTAATTCTGGACTGGAAAAGACAAAGTAGTAGTCATTCCTGTTCAAATGTATGTGCATCAGCAGTGAAGTTGAAAAAGCTGTATTCATCAGGCAGTCAGCAAGAATACTCTCATTGTAGAAAATTGTTTAAGCATGATCTTCTGAGTAAATTTTGGAAACTGATGATTTTTGCTTCCCTACTAAATTAGGAATATTGCAGTCTCTCCCCTAACCCCTTCAGCAAATTGTTGTAGAGAATTGAAATATGAGATTTATTGCTTTTAATAAGAGTTTTATTCTTTGCATAAGGATTGCAATGTCTTGCATTAACGAAAAAAGTTCAGCTGACCATTTCACCTATTTAGTTTAATTTGTATGTTTGTGTACATAGACACATTTAGTTTTTCCATTTATCTGGATTTTAATACATACATAGTAAAAGGCATTGATTACAATAAGAGAGAAAATTACTTTGCAAATAAAGGAGTCTCGATTCTCTTATCCCAAGAGATATACACCCATCTGCTACTACACAAAAAAAAGAAACGATTACAGAGTTAATGCTCTGAAAAACTTGTTAATTTGTCATACCATTAAAAGTGGTTATAAAAAAAGATTTGTCTGGAAATGATAATGTGGTACTGATGATAAACAATGATAAATGATAAGGACTTTGTGTAATTTACATTATAAATATATAGATTAGCAAACCATGTCTCTTAAACTTGTACTTACAACACATCTTTTCACATGTGGTAAATATGCTTCCTATTACAACCACGCAATTCATAGATCTATCTAGGTTGTTAAGGTAATGTGTTATAAGCCATTTCCTGCAGTGAAAACCTCTAAGATTACTTTAAGCTGTTAATCTTATATTTGCTGAATGATGATTTCACATAATTTCAGTGAAGGTTCAGTATTTTCCTGGGTTTCTTACGTGGATTTCAGTTAGCCCTTGTGTCATGGTGCTGCTTGCTCGTGCCAGTGCAGAAATGCAGTAAACCTTCTAGCTGGCATCTTTGATCCATTGTACTTTGATACTCATTCGCTTTGGCTTGTGTAGAGCTAGCATGCATGATACAATTTCTCCATAGATCATGGTTTTCCCACCTGAGTAGGAGAAACTCTTCTTCTGTGAGTTGTAGAGAATTAAAATGTCATACGTCAAGTTGAGTCTTTCCTGAAAACTTTGCTTCTCTTGTCTTACAGTGTCTGTTGAATTCCACACTAGTCAAAATTAAAAATAAAGACTATCTTATAGTAATTACAGATATGCCAGGAACACTACTTCAGGTAAAATTAAAATGTCTAAGTTCTTTCAAGCTGTAGGATATTACATATTCAACTCTTTATCCATTCTCTTGAGAGAAATAATACTGGAATAGCCATGATTGTCTCACTAATAAGTGGGAGCAAATGAATTTGAGATTGCTCAGCCTGCAGGCAATAACGCACCCTAATGCTGTTTACAGTCAACATTTCTCCACAAGGACTGAGGGACTGTAATGGTAAAAAGGGAGTATGTAGCTAAAGCTGAGAGCATAAGTGATTTTTCTGAATTTAGTAGAGCTGTTGATATGCTTAAAGATTAAATGAGTATTTGAATGCTTACCTTAATAGGAGCCGTTCTCCGGTGTAACTGCATGTTGTGGTTTAACCCGGCAGGCAGCTAAAACAACCGCACAGCCATTTGTTCGCATCCCCAGTGGGATGGGGGAGAGAATTGGGGGGGAAAAAGGGTAAAACTCATGGGTTGAGATAAAGACAGTTTAATATGACAGAAAAGGATAATAATAATAGTAATAATAATAATTAATAATAATAAATATACAAAACAAGTGATGCACAGCACAATCGCTCACCACCCGCAGACCACCAATGCCCAGCTAGTTCCTGAGCCGTGGTTCCAGTCTTTAGCCAGCTTCCCCCAAGTTCTATACTGAGCATGACGTCATATGGTATAGAATATCCCTTTGGCCAGTTGGGGTCAGCTGTCCTGGCTGTCTCCCTTCCTGGCTCCTTGTGCACCCCCAGCCTTCTTGCTGGCGGGGCAGGATGAGAAGCTGAAAAGTCCTTGACTTGGTGTAAACATTGCCTGGCAACAACCAAAACATCCGTGTGTTATCAACAGTATTCTCATCCTAAATCCAAACCACAGCACTATACCTGCTGCTAGAAGAAAATTAACTCTATCCCAGCCGAAACCAGGACGCTGCAGAACTGTGCCATAGTAGAGAATTTGTATGGTCCTTTGTGTGGCCGTTTCTGTGAAGCCCTGACCCAGGGTGACTGTCATCCTTTCTAGAGTTGTATTGCTGGTAGTTATGAGAGACAGTTAGAAAACCTCTTCAGAGGTTTTCTGCACATCAGAAGGTAAACACTCGGTATTAATTATTATTTTTAATTCCTTTTTAGTCAGTTGTGTAAATGATGAAGAGCGTAACTCTCCTGAATTATCAGCTTTCGGTATGCTGGACAGAGTTACGGTTTGCCCTCATTTTAAATTAAATGAATGTGTTTATGACATTGAGAATGGGTGGCTTCGCTAAACACATCATTACAATTCAGTGCAACATTATGCTGTGAACTTCTGTGAGTTACATGAAGAAAAAAAATTGTCAGAAAGGTTATAAACAGGCACAATTACTGGCAGCCTTTTTTACAAATGAACAAGTTACAGTATTGGAAGAGTAGAATTTGTGCCAGAAAAAAGAGATTTTGATAACTGAGCCTGTCAGGAACACCCTGAAGGTCAGCATATCTGTGGATGAGACCTACTGTAGAGCAAACAATTTACTGGATGATTCAGCAACATTTCTCAAGGAGTATATCATTCATCATTGTTATAACAACTGAGAGGCAAAAATGTGATTAATTTCTTTCTCCTATTTTGAAGATTTGGGAAGCATACATGAATTTCTTTGTTCATCAGATTAGTCATTTCTGAAACAGGTCTAAAGCCAAAAAACCCTGAGCATTTGAGAGGAGTGTAATTTTAAAATTGTCTGCCAATTTGGTGTGCATTTTTTATTTATCATTTCATAATGCAGTGTGAATGCTCTGTATTTTTAACATTCCTGATGTGGCCATTGATTATATAGAAACAGAATAGATTGTATTATGTAAACTGTGTAAATCCAGTTGGGTATCTGTGAGCAAGTGTAGGGTTTGCAAAGCACGCAGTTAAATTTGCCCCGTCCTATTGTCAACCAATTTTTGACAGTGACATACATAAAATAAATGTGGTGTTGGTAGGTGGTAGGGCTGGGAGAAGCACATTATGAATGAATGTTAGTGGTAAAGCTAAATGCCTTTATGAATAAAATAACCATTTCAATGCTATCTGTTTTTCTTGGGCAAGTTGACATTCCTGTCTCCTGATTCTCTAATTGGCTGCATGGCAGTATTTTGCTTTTCAAATGGAATGGCCCCTTTATTAACAATGTTGAGTTTTTCCTCTACGTTTTTGTGTTCCTTTCACACACCCATCAGGCAGGGTGGTTTCCCAGAGGAGTGGTGCAAATAACTAATGCACACCTGGACTATGCATTAAACTCTTGGGTTTTACCTTTCCCTCCCCCCCCGCCTTTTCTTTTAATGTTTTGGCTCTGTGCATCTGTTGCAATTGTTTTACTGATTCCCAAATACTGTGCTGTCCACGATCAGCTGTTGTACGTGGTGGTGTATGTGGTTAAGAGAGGCAAAGGTAACTCGTCTCTTAAGGGTCATCCTGAATAAAAGATGTTTACGTGCGATGGATTGTATATTCTGTTTTGCTGTAGTGCAAGGGATTGGATGTTCACAAGCTGCTGCTGCATCCAGGGCACAAGGAATCATACGTGAGATGAAGAGCTGCTGGGCTGCGCGGGTGATGGCGAGCTGACAGCATGGGTCCAGGTTGCTCTCTACACTCCTGGATACACTGTCAGCTCCCAGCATAAGAATAGAAGGAAACACGCTCAAAAGGGTCGCAGAGAGAGACTCGTGAGATTTGCAGCAACACAGATGATCATCAGAATTTATCAGCTGGAAAGCAAGTCTGAAAGGATGAAGTGGGCGAAAGTGAGATTTGATTGCCAGACCCTTTGACGCTGCCATTACCAGCAGAAATGAGCTTCTCTATTTATAATGTCCATTGTTCTATTTTGAATTTTAATTAAACTTGGCGTTAGAATTTAGAAGCCTGTGGTTTTTTTTTCTTTTGGTGTGTTCACAGAATGGAAAAAAGGTGTAGCAGGGCCAACTAAAATTCTGGCCAGCTCACGTGCAGTCTCAAGATAAATGTAGGCAATCAGACAACTATGATTTGTATGGTTTTAATTATATGTGTTATATGAAAATGTATGTTTTCCAAGCTTAGATTTAAAAACTTACTTGGTTTAACAAAATGTAGCAAGAAAAGGGAGTTTACTTGGAGGAAGAAAACCTAATTCCTACTTGGGTCCGTTCACAGAATGGACACACTTAACTTTTGTGATAAAATTACGGGCTATGTCCAGACAGTATCTGCAAACAAAGTTGTAAGAGTATTCTTTGTGAGTTGTGTATTCACTGCTTTAGTAAAATCGGTTTCTAGAAGATTAGTGAAGTTTCTGTTTCTTCCTTTCCTTTCCTTACATGCACTGTGTAACTTTGTAGTCGTCTTCAGATTCTGGACATGGGAAGGTTTTTATTTCATTTCTAAGAATTTGTGGCAATTTTTATTAGTACCCAATTTTTATTAGTACCCTATAAAGTAGTAGTTTCTTATTTTTACATAACAAACAAAAACCAGGTTTAAGCGTCAGTTTCTCAATTTATAATGAAAAGATAATTCTAAAATCTAGGAACTTGATCAAAAAGTAATTTTGTAATTGGGCTGCAGGGGAGATTAAAACTGAGGTTTGCATTAGAGCTGACAATTTGGCAATCAGATTTGATATAACAGAAAACATGACCTGAATCCATCACAGAGAATTAAGAAACTATAAATGATTCACTTATGTCCTTCATGTTTCTAATCCAATGGCTAAACAAAATTCATATTATTAAGAGGCATATCCTTATGACGCTAAATATGTTAGGAGAAGCAGAAATGACATGTATCTACCACATATACTATTTGTTTAAGAAAAGTCTTCCAAAAGAGAAATAAAAATCAAATTGTTTCAGAATGAAGTATAAGCAAACGTAATCTTGATTTTGAAACATTTATTTTGGTTATGTGACTTATTTAGATAGTTACCTGTAGGATCTGCATGATCAGAAGTAGTTTCGAATAAGCATAATTTCAATCAATTTTTTAATCGCAGTCCACTGATTTTCTCCATTTTCTGTCTTCAAGTCAAAGTCTGTGTGCTAATTCAACATATTTTCTGGTCACAAGAGACTGGAGAAGTATCCTCAGTCTAACCATAGCCATTTAATTCCAAAACAACCTAGGGCCTGAGCCATCCTCATCTTTATGCACCGAGCAGTCCCCAAAAAACCCAAAAAAAGCAGAAGCTAAAATGCACACAGTTAAGCATGTGCATAAATCTAAATCGCTTCTATTTGACTATTTGTTTCTTAAATCAAAATGAAAACAATTAGGAAGAAAATTGTGCCTAAATAAAAAACAGCATTCATTTTGTACAGAATGTATTTCAGAGTGGTCAGTGTTTCACATCTAGCCTAATATCTTCTTATAAAGCAGTTCTGAAAATGTATAAACTCTTTTAAGTACTACCGGATTGTAGCACAGCTGTTTAAGAACTTAAAATCTCTTAAAAAATTCTAGTCTTTCCCATGTGAATAATAAACCAGATGACAATTACATAAATACATCAACACAGGCAATAGGCAATGACTCTTTGCCTCATTATTTACCTTTCATGTTGTACAAAATCTGCTACAGTTCATATAATTCAGTTTAATTTCATTGAAATTAAGTATAAAACTTTGTATTATCGTACCTATCCTGTTAAATATTTTACCCTGAGGGTTTCCAGATCTCTCTAACTAGTGGCTGGTGTCTGCTACTCCATGCGTTGTGTTTTTGTAAGAGAGAAAAAAAAAAAACCTGCTTTTGTTCATCCTTTTTGTAATTAATATGGACATGTGGCAAATGCGTGGTAAAAAATACCACATTCAGCAGTATTTTTTTGTTGCAGTTTAAATGAGTTGATTAATACTGAACCATTTTTCATTCATGTAAAAATTCATGTTGGAAAAATGGGTATCAGTATTTTATGGTTGTACTTTTGAAATCTCTGACTACGGCACAAGTTTCTGATTTTCTATTAATTTCACAGTACACTTGCAAAGATTAAAGAGATCATAAGAAAGAACACGTAATTTAAATATAAGCATTATCATAGGAGGGAAAAAAAGCAAAAAAAAAAGCAAAAATGAATACTATTCAAATTTATTAGCCTGTGTGTGGCGTGCTGGCTGTACTACTGGCTGGAAATGAAACATGCCTGTATTGTCCTTACAGGTAGGGATAATTTTAAATGTCAAAGAAAAATGTTTATCACCCTGAAATGCAGAGATTTTTTTCCTGTAACTACTAAAAGGTATCATCAATTGTAGCATAACAGGAATGCATGCTGCTGCCAGATACAAGAAAGGAAAAGCTTCCAGCCCAAAGGAGTGAACAAGCAAGAGGGATTGTGCAGCTCTATTAACTCAGCTGTGTAATTCAAAGATAGTTCTTTATTTTGTTTTTAATAAATCTAAACTGAGACTAAGTCTTAAAAAATAATAATAAAGGAATTGTCCACTGATGGGAAGTTATTAAGCAGACAAAAATACTCTGAAAAATACCTTTTGAAGACATACGTCATGAGAACTGGCAACTTGGTGTCTTGTTCAGGCACGATATTTCAGGCACAGGAATTTTTAGCATGGCCTTTTCTGATTAAGACACATGCTTTCTGGTTTGTTTGCTTTTCAGGCTTTAAGTCGTTCCTGGTGGAAGGACTGCCTTGTAATGGACAGTATCTGATGCTAAGAGCGGATGGTAAGAGCTCTTCCTCAGCCAGAGGAAGAACATGAAAATGTTCAGGTTAATGGTAATAGCAAAAATTCTTCTAAAAATACTTCTAAATATTTTCAGCTTTTAGTAATGGGACTCTCCCGTGTAGAAACCAAACCTATCTATGAAGTGATGGCTGGCTGCAGGTATTACACCCACACGGAGTCTTTATGTAGTCTGTGAGCCTCGAGTCAAATGTAAATACCATAGTGTCACATCTCTTTATAGGACTGAGGTATTTATTAGAAATGATTCCTTGTTTAACAATTTTATTGCTTCTTACGGAATGTTTGATACTGAATCAGTGCATACACCTGTTCTCCATATGGCACAACAAATAGTGTATTTGGAACTGACTGAAGCCTATAGAGTAACTTTTAATACATTTGTGGTGTTTGTCTGAAAAATCATTATTAATTTGCTTTTCAGAATCTTGTAAATATTTAGGATGACAGAAAAAAGATGCCACGCCATTTGAAAATATGAATACCAAACAAAAATATAAACCCAAGATTTTTAAGGAAAATACAGAGGTTATTATAATTCTGTAGAAATGACAAGCATTTAATATTTGTCATCATTTATTATTCTTGTTTTTGCAAACTATTAGAAATAAAATTTTATATATTTGTAGAAACATAAAATGGTAGAGAAAGATAAATACAAATATTATGGTCTTAACTAAGTGTTTTAGGTTCATTAAGCCATCTTTTCTCATTCACGTTAAGAAGTGAGTGGTTTTGTTGTACCTTTTGCTATTACAGGAGGGAGTTTTACAATCAATACTTTAATTTATGCAGCAGTTGCTGTTCTCATTTTTACATCTTATTAATAGAATTATGTAAAATGTCCACAGTAAAGTTATAATTCTCCCTTACAGCCACCCCTCTTTTAATTTCAGTACTTTTACAAAGGTCCATACTGCTATTTCCTGCAGAATTATACATTGTTCTGTGCCTGGAGTGGGCAGTGCTGCCTGGAGTTAAAGTTCCCTAGTGTTTTCTGCTATGTATTTGTATCAGATGTTTATAATTTTATCATATATTAACAGTTCAGGTTGAAAATTGCTGTGCAAGCTGCTTCTCCTTTTGGGGGAAAGTATCTGATAAAACTGTAGAGATCTGAAGAGGAGGAATTCATGGAAGGAGTCTGAAATCTGACAAAAGAAATTGTACTGTAAAGGAATTATCTTTGTTTTGAAGGTTTTTTTCCCCTAACCCAAGGAAAGTTAGCTATATCTTAGGTCAAACTGTTAGCTTCTGGAAAGTCTCACCCGTAGCTAACCTGGTTATCATTTTTCACTTATGAATTCTGCAGGAATTCCAACAGACCAGTCAGACATGGTGGTGCGATGATGGCCAAAAAATTGGGAAGGAGGATCCATTGTACTCTCAGAAAAGCTGCTTTGGAAGACACTAGAGAGAAGAAAGCAAAACTTGGGCAGGCAGTAAAGCACAGCGGTGGATGCAGAATCTGAGGGCAACTGGCAGTGGGAGCACAGACCTGGAGAGGAGCAAGAAAGGGGAAGCAAAGTAGAAGCACGTGAAACATCGAATGGAGCCTGTATGTGCTTTTCCAGCTACAGCTGTATCACTACACATTTAGCAAAAGGGATGGAATTGTAGTGAGGTAAGTTTTTAGTTTCTGTAAATAATTTTAATGTTAATTTTGTCAAGTATTTACATTGAAGAACCAAGGGAACTCATAAAAATAGATATGCTGAAGTATACATATCGTTACTTGTTGGTTTTTTTAGTAACATCTAGAAAGAAGGAAGAAGGAAAGACTGCATCCCCAAATAGATTAGGTCTTATAATAAAAATCAAGCTTGTAAATTATCCAAATAATTTAAAAGAATGCATTGCTTTGTGCTTTCATGTGAATATTAATATAAATCCTCCTTTCTCTCTCTTGAGGTCTCCAAAGATTATTCACATAAATCTAAGGTTAAAAGCTATAAATCGGATGAATCTTAAATGGGAAAGCAGCTAGGTGCTCAGGGAAGGCCATTGGTGCCTAGGGAGAGAAAGGAATCTGTCTGTCCATCAGGTTGCTAAGACACTCTTGCCAGTCTGTTCTAAGACATTTCTGGGAGCATTTAATTGCAGAACCAGGCTCTTCAGTTCTTACATTTGGCCTGTTACCTTCCAGTACTGGTCATTTCTATTTATGTGGAGGATATTTAGGTCATCTAATTTTCAGTCACAATTTATTTCTAAACTGAAACCTGAAAAGCTAATGGTGCATACAACTAAATGGTATGTTAATGATGAAATGAATTTAACTGGTAATTAAGGCACTGACATTTGTGAGTAGCAACTAGTTTTCTAGAAGTACACTGAAACCATTTCCTGAAGGGGAAAAACTCAACAGTATTATCTCTCTAGTTCACTTACTAGGACAAATACTAAGTTTTACAGCTCTTAAGTGGAACTCGTTTATGGCATCACTGGAAGAGTCTTCTACCAAAACTCAACTGTTAAAGCATATATCCTCTAGATAGAAAGGTTAATGATTATTAATTCTGGTCTGTGAAACAGAAGGCCAATTTCTTTCTTCTACAGGTGGGTTTTTGGGTTTTTTTTGTTTCTCCTACCTGTTCTGTTCAATGTTGAATAGACATTACTTAGATCAGGTTTTGGATTTGTGTTGTTCTATTATCTGCAAGAAGATACAGTAAATTCCCAGAAGACTCCTGGTAGATTTTTCCCTAGTAATTTTTTGTAAATATCATTCTCCAGATATTTTCATGCAACTGTCAAGGGAGGAAGAAATTCTAAGTAAGATATTTTGATAACAAGTTTTTAAGTTGTACTCTCTCTTAAGATACCTTAATATATTCCTCTTGTTGCTAGGCACATGAATGTACAGAAAACTTGTATTTCTCTGCTGCTACTTCTTATCCATGGTATCAAAACTTTAGTACATTTGTAAGTCCCTTTCTCACTTTACTGAACACACATACTGGTTTTATGAATCTATTTATCAGTTTATTGTTAGCTCAGCTCCCTTTTATACAGGAACTGTCAGTTCTATCACAAGAACTGCTTCTTCAAATCAGCTTTATTTTTCAATCTGCTAGTGTTTTAGAATGCCAAGTGAGAACCTTTCATTTTCTGTCTTTTCCCCCTTTTCCTGACAAGACTTAAAACATGAAGGCCCTTTTGCCCATCATATATTTTATTTATCTAGGTGGCTGTATTGTATGCATCCTGTGACAAATGCACCTGTCATCTATTCAAATGATAGCAACCCTGAGGCTAGTGGTACTTTGCAGTTTGACAAGGTGTGCATAAAAGTGTCTCTTCCATCACCACAAAGTCCATGAATATTATTCTTTTTCAGTACAGAATATTTACTTGAATGCTATTTCCAAAAAGCTATTGAAATACAGTGGTATTTTTGGAATTTGACAAGAGAGAATTTGCTTTTTACTGTGGGTAAAAATAATATTTTTTTCTCCATCCATAAAACATGGGAAACTGAGGAACAGAGATGTTAAGTTATCTGCCCTAGAAGTCAAATAATAGCAGTCTGGAATGCTATTCTGCTCTTGTTTTTCACCCTCTAGTGACCTGACCAGACTAGCTTCAGAAGAATTATATCCTTCGGATCAAAGGTTAGCGATTTGAGTTCCTGAAGTGAAAGTCTTTGTTGGAGGGATTTTGCTTTTGGCTTTTACCTTGGAGAAAAATCTTGACTTCCTTTAAATTATAATGTGATACTAATTCTTTTTTATTCACAATACTTACTGTTTTATTTTTGTAAGCGCATTTTAGAATATGTACTTATCTAAGCAGGAAGAGGATATCTAAAAGGTAGAAAATGGAATTACAAGGAATTGAAGGTCATTGAGTCATATATCTTTGATAATATTGCCTCTTATACTTTATGCATTCATCTTTTATTCTCTGGTTCAACACGACTGGTAATGACACAACCACCTAGTAGTGTAAGATGTAACACTTGAAAATACGGGGTTACAAAAATGGATCCATTTAATGATTGGATTAAAACTGATTTAAAAAAAAAAATAAAAAATCTGTATTTTAATATCCTGTAAGAGCAATTAAAATCTGTATTAACATTAGCCCTGGCAGAAGGAGTTTCAGAATTATTTCTCGTCCACATTAATGAGCCTTTATTATAGAAACCCTGAGGTATTTTATATCTCACATGGAGGAATATAATTAGACACAAATTGATAGGCCTGTGCCTGGTACAAAATTAGAATTTATAACAGATGATTCTGAACCTGTTGTCTGCCTAGTTTTACCCCTAGCAAATGCATCTGCAAGCACTGTAACTAATCCCCTAAAATAATCTGTAACCAATCTGCACGACATTTCCCATTTCCTGATATACAAACCATTACAGAGTCATCCAGGTGCAATTCTTTACAGCTTTACTAAACACTATTGAACACCTAATGACCTTGACAAAATTATCTGCATTAGAGTTGTGAGTGCTAATCTACTTCATCTTAGTGATGATGCTGTGTAGCAAAGCAAGATTTTCAGTAATGAAGAACCATAAAAACTATTTGGTTTACTATGTTTTCCTAGCTCCCCTTTGTTTGGTTCCTATTGCCCTTCATATTCTTTTTTAATTGTGTAGAATTTGTCACACATCAGTTAAATCATTTTGTGCTTATTATGGTGCAGTATTCAATTCAGTTTCCTTCCTGAGAATAAAAATAGTATAATACAATAATGCATTGTCTTACATATATCTGAGTTATAGGTAGAAGTAGAATTATGAATCTACTAAAATAAAGTTCTTGAAGTGTCTGGAAAATACAAATTGCCATTAGCTAAAAGGACTAATAGTACTCACAAGAGTTTATTTTGGGAGCTATATGGTATAACTAACAGGAAACACTGAATGCTGGTAGATAAAAATCTCAACCTCTTCCTGAAACAGTAGTTCGTGGGAAAAATTATTCATGCCTGCCTTGAAAATATAACCCAAGACTGATAATGTTTCATACCTCATTAGCTTCTGTGATACTCTGAGAACGGAAGAATGAGTATGGATAAAATGTTACGTACAAAGAAAAGGCCTTCGCTTTTTTTTCATTCTCTTTCTAAACTGTCAAGTCGTTGATCCAGATGTGAAGATTCTGTTAAATATCTGAATGATTTCCCTAGTCTAGAAAGTAATCTGAGTGTTTGGATCTGAAGGTCAAATCCTTAGGTCTGTAAGGTATAGGATCAGGAATTCAACAGAAATCAACAAAACAAAACTCTGCATCCAGAAACACAGTTTTCTTATAAAATTCCATTCAGTTGAAATCTCTCTAATATAGCTTTTGAGGTCTCATTACTTGCTTATTCTCTCCTTGACAGCACTGTTAGCAAAAAAAGCTGTTCTGAACTTCCTATAATGGATTTGACATCATAGCAAAGGCTCCAAAAGGGAAACAGATGCAACTCCACACTTTGGAGTACATTTCTCCAGCTTTGAGAAGGGCAAGAGAGAAATAATTCTGTATGTCTGCTACAAATGGTTGTTCTAGACTTAAGTATATAAAAAAAGCCATTTGATAAGCTACCTGGTTTTTCAGTCAGGTACTATATGTAGGTAGGCAGTTAAAGAAAGAAAGAGGGAGAGAGATGGCATATTACATCTGTTGGACAGATGGGCAAATTAACGGTGATATTTCTGCGTATGCTACAGTACGACTACGTGCTGAATGAACAGATAGTGCAGTATTTTTTGTTGACTGTTTAAACGTACTTTTCATTAAACATAGCTCTAAGAAATATTCACGGTTTTTGCCTAAAATAGAAAAGTTTTTCCTCACCTTACAGTGTCATAAACTCTTCTCCTTTTAAGAACACGTAAAAAGAGCTGAAGGTAATTCAGTGTGGTACTTTAATATTATCCTTTAAGTGGGAGGTACTCAGAACAGCAGTGTTTACTTGAAAATAAGTTTCCCTGAAGCCTCCTCTGTTTTTTCTTCTTTTTTTCTTGAGACAAAAGCACACAATAGACTGAAACTTGAGAACTGCTAGGAGAAAAACAGCATTTTAATGGCATTAAGTGTGACTCTTTCAGAAAGTCAATGCTGAAATGTCATTAAATTTAAAAACAAAAGTGTGGATTCGTAGATTAACATTATATATGTATTTCACGTGAATAGTGAAAATCCTATAAATCTTTGTCAGACTTATTTTTCTTCTGTTTGATCTGGATAAAGCAGAATTCATACTCTTGACAATAATTACAGAAGATAAGGTTGTCAAACAACTAGCATGACATTTCAGATCATGTTTAGATAATGAAATATACATTTTTCTGTTTATTTTTACCATAATGTATTTATATCTTAACAATATGGAAAACTGTAAGTATATGAAACAGCAAGATATCAAACTTAATTGTGTAAAGTATAAAAGTGTAATTTTTTTTAATGTATTTTTTGACTTTATTAATATAGGGGAGTATCATGATAAAATCAGTCATTTGTCATTGAGCCTTAAATCTCAAACATAAGAAGGTCTTTTTTTCCCTTGCCCAAAAAATGAGGGGGATTTAGCATCCTCATTCAAATTCTGGGACCTAATCCCAGCTCTAGTTTCTAGAATATTTCAGATGAAGAATTATACTTAAACTGCGCATTCAGCACTTTTTCTTGATCACATTCATTTTAAAAGACAAAAACTGACAGTTTAGTGCCAAGGTACCTCACATCAAGGCTTTTATTAATTAGTTTTCTTATTATTATTGCTGTCTTGGTAATATTTTGGTGACAAAAAAAAAAATATACACAACAGTCTTCATAAAGTTTTCCATCTTGATTGGAGTTATATAAACAATTAGGAAGTTAGATGGAACGTTCCAGTACAAGCTGATTTTGGCTGACCATTAATAATTACAGTGTGTAATACTTACACTGTAAGAAGTATAGTAGAAGAATTAACAGTGCTAACAATTAATCTCTCTGGCACAGCTGATGAAACAAAGTTAAAATATTTATGAGAAACAAAGTAGATTTCCTGCTTCAGTGTTTACTTTCATGTTTGCTGAAATAAACTCCTATTCCCTTAAGATATAGTGACATTTCTGCCTAAACTGAAGCTATTGATCTTTGAATTAAAGTTTATATAATGTCCAAATATTTTAAGATAGACTGAAAAAAAAATATTATGAGCAATTTAAGTCCAATATGTAGCTTATAGATATGCTTATATTAAATATAAGCTTCAAATATTAAAGGCTAGATTTCAGCTGGTTTTTAAAATTTATCTGAAGATCTCTTGTGATTTGCTTCTTTAATGACTATTAACTTCATCTGTGTAAACAGAAACACGGGTAGATCAGAAATCATGAAGATAGGACTGTTTTCTGCTTGCAAGACTAGATACATCGTGACCATATCTGTCTTGAGTCCATACCATGAAAAAGAAAAAATACTGTGAGAAAATTAAAAGGTCTTTTATGTTTAAGAAGCAACGTGCTTCTTTTTCCGGGTTTGGATTCTACATAATTTAATTTGAATTCCCTTTAAAGGAATACAAGGGATACAAGGCACAAGGAAAAAATCACGTAAATACATTTTTTGACTAGCGAGAACTGGAAGTTCACTGGAGGGGCAGAACCATTATAAGAACTCATTGAGACTATGAACCTCATTCTCCAGTACCAGTATCTACCTTGGCCTACAGTCGTATGTGAAATGTGAGATGACATTAATATTTTCTTCACTGCAGAGAGCAGGTGTCTCACCAGCTAAGCTGGCAACGATTGGGGGAAACTTGGTTTGTAGAGAATTAGGATGTTTTTCCACAGTGTCAGAAAGCTCAGGAATCTTTTCCCATCCTATGTTTGGTTATAGCTGGCAATGATTCTGATTTTGATGAAGCAGTTCTGAAGGACTTGGTTGTTTTGAAGTAGGGGAGACAGGTAAATTTGATGAACATAGGCCTTTCAGAGTTTTACTTGCTATGTCATCTTCAGCAGTAGATTTTTATTCATGTTAATCTTTTTTTTCTTTGCGCTTCTGAATCGTTGTATTCTATTTAATACTTGAATATTTACAAGTCCTAAATCATGAGTCTTAAACCCCATGCCCTACAGCTTTTCAACTTTTAGAAAGTTTTTAAATAAAGTTTCCATGGACAATAACTACAGTTGTAATGCTGTAACACACATATTCTGCAAAATAGGTATTAGCTTGGTACCACATGAGATTTCAAGACACTCAAATGATACAAAATTAACATGACACATATTGAATGGATTGGAAAGAAGACAACTGACAAGTCTGAATATGAAAAGAAATTGCAGAGCAGGTGTGCTTCATAGCTCTCAAGGGGAGTGTCTCTTCTGTAACGTGTTTATGTTATACAAAATGAAAAATATCTCTTGAAATTTCTTGGTACACAGCTTGGGAAATGGTGAAGAAAGAAAAGGCTTGATTATGAATGCATGTGATCTCAGTAAGCTGGACAAAAGTAGGCTGTTAATGGTTTATATCCTAGATATAGGAAGCAACTCTGTAAAGCCCATATCTGAGTATGTCTTGTGCCCATCAAATTTCATATTCCTTCCTTAAAGCTATTTTATATGTCCCTTGATTAAGTTGCAGTTTTTCAGTATCTCTTCCATACCAGGTCTTTCTGTATGACTTTTTCACACTGAGATATGACCTTTCGGTATATCCTTTCAGCAAGAATCTCCATTTCTTTTCAGCTGGCACAAGCAAAATGTCAGCTTTCAGGCAAAGCATTTTAGCTATGCAGTGTCACCAAACTGCATAGCTGGATCTGAACAAAGATCCTACAAAACTGGCAATTTCTTTTCCTTGCAGCAGTTCTATGTTCCAAAAGGAACTTAAATGTTTCAGTGATCCAGCTATTTATCAAATATACACATTACTTGAAAAACAATCTTTATAACAAAATTAATGTATTTCTCAATCCTGACACTCGGGGTAAACTCAGGACTAATGTACCTAGTACTGCAAAAATATAAATAATTTCAGGTGAGAGATGGTATCAGCTACTGATAGTATTTGAATAATTGTAGTAAAAATTATCTAAGTGAGGGAATGTTTTAGTGGAAATTTTAGAGGAAAAAAGATATTCAAGAGCAGGTATTTGGGTATGAAAGTTTTCTAGACACGGATAGGAACATAGCCTTCCATAGTTTTTTCACATGGTACATTGCTGCCACAAGACAAAATACAGAATTTTTCCAAGGAGAGTGACGTAGCAATTTCTTCTGTTATATCACCCTTCATGCTGTGCTGCTACACTTCTAGTCTTCTCCTAAGAAAGCAAATGTAAAGGTAGATTTGTTGTGAAGGGGGTTGACTTTGTACTGGTATAAGTCTATGATTATCAGTGGAAATAGAGCAGCCAAGGCTTCTCGTAGCTCCATTTTGAAATTAGGAATGGAGAGAAATGGCGTTAGACTTTTGAAGGCAGAAGTAAATGTCTTGACCCTCTCCAATCCTTACTAATTCCAAGCAGGCAGTTATAATACAGTTTGAGTGTTTACACGTAGTTTATTTGTCAAAATAGGACACATATCCCCCAGAGAGAAGTATCTTTGTACAGTTAGGTGATATTTTACAGAGGAATTCTGTATGCAAATCCATCTAAGAAGTTTAACCCAGAGAAAAAGGAACATTAGTACTATAATTATACGGACTCAGTTAAAAAATACCTTATTTTGCAATAGTTCCAGAACAGCAAAACCAAGCATTGCCCCTAAAACAAGGCAATTAATTGGAGAAGGAGTTCTCAGTAATTTGTTTATCACTCTGTGAGTTTGGGTACCTGGACTCAGTTCAAGTTAATTCAGTCATGGCTGTGGGAAAAATGCCTATTTATTACTCTCTCCCTATTGCTTTTCTGTGAAATGTTGGGTTCTTTTCTCTCTTTCCACCTTATTAAAAGCCTTTCATCTCCTAAAATCAATGAAGTTACCAGCTGGGAATTGTTTAGCTTAACTCAGGGATTCTTTATAAGTTTTGCACACAGTCTTTTGTATGTTACCTTCTTAAAATTCATTTCATTTGTTTTGATCAGATAATCTTTTTGCCTAGAATAATTTTTTAACTGTTAGATGGATAGACAGATACACATATACACATGTATAAACAGCCTTCTAAATGAAACACTACACAACAGGTGACTTCTGCCAAAGAAGTCGTGTCTTTCCCTTTCTGCCCATTGAAATATCATCAGTTTTTCCATCTTCCCAGCACTCTCAGTGGCAAAATGACAACACGTAGTATGACCAGGATGGAGGATGCATGCAGTTGGCTGGCTAATATATTTAGGTGAACTGGCAAGCTGATTTAAGATCCACTTGTTTTCATTGCAAAGACTAATTTGTGTCTCCTGCTGCTTGTAGCCACTGATTTCTATAAAACTCATAGGATCTTTTTGTCTTTGAGATGTCTTCTTTTCCAACCTCTAATTTGTTTGATATTGGTGAATAATTTCAAAATTATTTAGAGGATAGATCTGAAAAATGCACTGATCTTGTTTTCTTAGGAAGATAATATAAAAATAGTTAAACACATGAAGCACTACTCATTTTTTTCCAAAGACACTGTATTGTATGCTGGGTTGAGATATTGGCAGTCTGAAGAACAGTTGAACATGTTCAGTATACCATATAAGATAAACAGAAGCAATTAAAAAAAAAAAGCAGAGACGAGAGGTTTTGTTGGGGAAAGAAAAGGGAAAAGAAAAGGAGAGAGAGGTGTTTATGACATTTTGGCAAATGTTGGAGACAGGAAAACAGTTCATGTAGAAGATAGTCAATACAATAGTTACTAATGAAGATCTAATTAAGTATTTAAAGAAGGACGGAGAAGATCTTATGTTTGGACAATTTTAAGGTGAAAACACCCCAAACACTAAGGGGTGATTGAATGAAAAGAAAGGAGTTAGGCCACCAAGTCAGTGAAGAAAGAGAAAGAATAGGTAATGGAAGGAAGATAG